>NC_052158.1:155387490-155687490 GCF_902713615.1 Scyliorhinus canicula | reverse complement strand
TTCACTATTGAGAACAGTTACCACGTTGAAATCAGAAAATGGACAGTCATAAGCTTGCAGAGATTCAGACACATCCTGCTGTGATTACAGCTTCCCCAAAACTAAAATGAAACCAAACCCACCCTGCAGCAAAAAGCCTAAAGCGAAAGTAGTCTTGTCTTGTAGTCTGCTCCTGCACATCCATAGAGTCCGCAAATTGTCTCCTTTCGGATGGGCTGTGGAACCTGTCCTGAACCCCCTCACTGGTCCTCCGATGGTTTTTTCTCCATTGGTTTGGTCCACTGAGAGGTGGTGGGTGCGGGGAGCGGTGACGGTGTTTGACCATCTATTGCCTCCCTCATTCCTTTCCTCTTGGCTCCCTCTGTGTCCTTCTTTGTCCCATTCTTCTGGCTGGAGGTTTGCACCTGTCCTTGGCAGTAGTCAGGCTGCTCATGCTGCCGACTTGGCCCCCCTTGGCTTTCGCTGCCTGAGAGTAAGTGAGGCCACGTTTGGGACAGGTTTTGTCGAGATGGCCTGCTCCGCCACACAGGTTGCAGCACTTATTCGGCTTGCAGTTCTCTGTCTGAAGACCTTCCTTTATCTGCAAGACAATTCTTGCCGATGATATCCCTGCAATTGGCCGCCACGTGACCTGATTTTTTTCAGGAGCGACAAGCCATCGGCTGCCCGGTGCAAGTGAGAGAGGCATGGCTTTCCCCAGTTGCACAACTGGATGAATTGTGGCTGATTGTTCCCTGACCATCGGTCTTGAGTGTCACTTTGACCTGATCTTTGGGGATAGGACGGGTGAACGGTCCTTGGTAGGGCGCTCTTTCAGAGGGTCGGCGCAGACCCGATGGGCTGAATGACCTTCTTCTGCACTGTAGGGATTTTATGGTTCTGCCTACTCTTCCACATGGATATGAAAAATCCCCCAGCACTGCTCGAAGAGCGTCCTAGCTGATCACATTGGCGGTAAAGTCCTTCAGGATGTCCTGTGGCTCTGAAAGGTGCTATAAATGCAACATTTTTCTTTCTTTAAATGTGCTTCTGAACAAATAATAACACTGGATCTTCCATTTCACTCCTGTCGCTGACAGGTCTTACTTCTAGGGGCACAAACTAAGAGATTGTGAGAACGTTACCCTTGATTTTACAGAGAATTAACAACACAGAAGCTGGCCATTCAGCTGATTGGCCCCTGCTGGTGCTAATGGTGCTAATAGTTCATCTCATTCATCAACATATTCTATTCTTTCTCCCTCATGTGTTTATCTATAGCTTCTATCTCAATGTGTCTCTTGTATTCACTCCCTGTGGTGGCGAGTTCCACATTCTCGCAACTCTCTGGGGAAACACGATTCTCCTGAATTCCCCACTGGCGGCTATGTTATGTTTATGGCTCCAAGTTTTCAACTCCTCCCCTCCCCCCACCCTTCACCCACCCGAGTAGAAACACAAATTAATCCAACATCCATAATGGATGGGAAAATTAATGGCAGACATCATTCACATCCTGATGTACAGTCAGTTTTCTGAGGTTGTACTAACTTCCTCAAGGGACTCATTCCAACCTGGCTACACATGTCACCCCGAAATGTTCTTTACCCACCTCACCTACTATCTTACTCCAACCAATCAGGCTTTTGGGGTGGTGGAAGGTTAGGGGGATGGGGTGGGGGAGCGGGTGAAGGGTGGATGGATATTGGTGTTGGGCAGTGGCCCTGAACAGGTGATAGTGAATCAAGTCCCAGTTTTATGCACCATCCAAGACGCATTTCACCCCTGAGACTTCTTAAATAAACTGGTTGGGGATAACTTTAACTCCTGCCAATGGTTTAAGGTGGAAATATTGAATTTTCTGACTGGTACTTGACTTTTAAGGGAGAGAGAAATGAGGGTTAGTGCCTATCAGATGGCTACTTCAATTATTGCCCGACTTACACCATTGTGCAAAGTTAAAAATACCCCTGTTTGAGTTTCTCCTGCTGTCGCGAAAGAGAAACTAACTCTCAATCTATTCTCGTTTGTTTAGATCTTTAGGAGATTACTGAACACTTTTTACAACCGCTACCAAACGTATTGTGAACGTAAGTATCTGGACATGGAACCTGTAATGTTCAATGTTGCGAATTTTGATTATGTGAGTCTGTTTAGTATTGATGCTCACTGTGCTTGATTAGTTAAGCCTGGACTCAGAAACGTAAACAAAGTTTTAGAAAGCGCCAGAAGCTACAGCTGTAGCATGGAGCAGACATTTCAAAGCATTGTGAATCAAACATGTCAAACAGGTAGAAACTAGTGTCATCTCTGCATACATCTGGGACTGGATTCTCTGATCCTGAGGCTAAGTGTTGACGCCGTTGGAAACGGCGTTGCATTTCCCGACGATGTCAACACGGCCCCAGGATCAGCAATTCTGGCCCCTACACGGGGCCAGCACGGCACTGGAGCAGTTCACGCCACTCCAGCTGCTGATCCGGCCGCGGAATGGGCGCCGGGGGATGCGCGCATGCGCAGTGGGTCCGGCGCGAACTTGCGCATGCGCAGACCCACCAGCGTGATTTCCACGCATGCGCGGTGTCTCCCTTGTTCCCGCAACCCAACATGGCGCAGGAGTACAGGTGCCGGCGCGGAAGAAAGGCCGGGAGACAGAGAGGCCGGCCCGCGGATCGGCCAGGCCACATCGGAGGGCCCCCCACGGGGCCAGACTCCGCTCCACCCCCACAGGCCGCCCCCAGGTGCTTCAATGTCGAGGTCCAGCTGGCTCAGAGCAGGTTAGAACGGCACCAGTGGGACTGAGTTCTTTTTACGGCCGCTCGGCCCATCTGGGCTGGAGAATCGCGTGGGGGGGCCCGTAGGGCCGCGGCTGTGGCTGTGATCATTGGGCTCAATTTTCTGGGCTGTAATTTGAACCCAGAAACAGGGGAACAGCCGTCTTTAATTTCAGCCATTCCCTCCGAGCATTGGCCAGTCTTCTACCTGGGTGGCGAGTTGAAAGTCTTCCCCTTTGATCTGAATTTGGAATTACCTGCTGTAAGCACAGATGAAATAGCAACAAGTGTAGAGCGGCCCCCGACCAACGCAGCGCCGACCACGCTGCGGAGAATTGCGTCCCGGCGTCAGGGTGGTGTGGCGGATTTGCGCCCCCCCCCCCCCCGTGCCGGGTCGGAGAATCCCCCCCTGAAATATAATATATACAACCGAGCACCGGCATATAAAGTGGGATATAAGTCATCGAGGGGGTCACTAATGGTGGAGGCCAGAACTGGGGGATCACAGAGATCTGACAGTTGCTGTGTCAGGAGGATGCTGACGAGGAATGGAGGCGTGGGGTCATGGAGGGATTTGAAAACCGGGATCAGCATTTTAAAATCACGATGTTGCAGTACCGTGAGCCAGCTGGGAGCAGAGGTGGTGATGGGTGAACAGGACTTCCTGTGAGTTAGGACAGGTAGCCGAATTCTGGATAAGCTGAAATTTACAGAGCGCGCAAGGTGGGCGGCGAGCTGAGATTAAATTAGTTAAGTCTCCGGAGCCGAGACAATGAGGTGATTCCATTGAAACAAGGTCACACTGAGATGCCGTTTCTCTATCTGGAGAGTCCTGAACTATGCAGCACAGTCTCCAGAAAAGTTATCATCCATTGAGGGCTGTGTTGAGGAGCAATTTCTTCACTCTGAGGGACGTGAATCTTTGGAATTCTCCACGCCAGAGAGCTGTGGATACTCAGATGTTAGTCTGAGGAATCAAGGGCGCGATTCTCCGCTGCCCACGATGCGTCGGAGAATAGCGGGAGGGCGTCCCCGACATTGTTCACGCCCTCCCGCTATTCTCTCCCCCCCCACGGCCGCCCCGCAACACGAATCGCTGCTCGCCGTTTTTTACAGCGAACAGCGATTCTCCCCAGGCCGATGGGCCGAGTGCCCAGGCCTTTACGACCGTTTTTACGGCAGCAAACACACCTGCTTGCTGCCGTCGTAAAAATGGCCGCAACATGCCCATTCTGGGCATCCAGGGCCCTGATTGGCATGGCAGTACCACGGCCGTGCCAAGGGGGGCACGGGTCCGCGATCGGTGCCCACCGATCGCGGGCAGTGCGTCTGTAACGGACGCACTCTTTCTCCCTCCGCCACCCTGCAGGATCAGTCCGCGGGGCGGCCGAGGGAGATGACGGCCCCGCGCATGCGCGGGTTGGAGCCGTCCAATCCGCGCATGCGCGGCTGACGTCATCGTGCGCGTCAGCCGGCGTGACGCTTGGCGCGCGGACTTAGCGACGGTCGCTAAGGCCGCGATGCCGTGCTTTACGGGGCCCCGCTGCTAGCCCCGCCCGGGGGGGAGAATCGGGTCCCGGGAGGGGGCGCGGAGGCTGCCGTGAAACACGGCCAGTTTCACAGCAGCCTTTACGACTCGCCGCATTTGCGGAGAATCGCGCCCTTCGGGTATGGGGGGGATAGAGTGGGAAAAGAACATTGAGGTGGAAGATCAGCCAAGATATTAGACATAGACATCGACATAGAATTTACAAAGCAGGAGGAGGCCATTCGGCCCATCGAGTCGGCACCGACCCTTGGAAAGAGCACCCTACACCTCCAACCTATCCCCGTAACTCCGTAACCCCACCTAACCTTTTTGGACACTAAGGACAATTTAGCGTGGCCAATCCACTGATTGGTAGAATAGACTCAAGAGGCTGTAAGGTCTACACTTGTTGCTATTTCCTATGTGCTTATAGCAGGTAATTCTAAATCCAGATCAAAGGGGCAGACTTTTAACTCGCCACCCAGATAGAAGATTGGCCAATGCTCGGAGGGAATGGCTGAAATGAAAGGTAGCTGTCCGTTCCCCTGTTTCTGGGTTCAAATTACACCCCAGAAAATTGAGCCTAATGATCACAGCCACAGCAGCGCTGAGGGAGCACCGCATTGTTGACGGTGCCAACTATTGGGTGAGACATTAAACCGGGCTCCAGTCTGCCCTCTCGGATGGATATGAAGAGAAAATCCCATGCACTATTTCAAAGATGAGTAGGAGAGTTCTCTCTAGTGTCCTGCGTGGTTATTCATCCCTCAATCAACATCGTAAAAATAGATTATCTGATCATCGCTGGTTTAGCTCACCAGGCTAAATCGCTGGCTTTTAAAATAGACCAGGGCAGGCCAGCAGCACGGTTCAATTCCCATACCAGCCTCCCCGGACAGGCGCCGGAATGTGGCGATTAGGGGCTTTTCACAGTAACTTCATTGAAGCCTACTCGTGACAATAAGCGATTTTCATTTTCCATTTTTCATTTCGTCACACTGTGGTTTGTGGGAGTTTGCTGTGCACAGATTGGCTGCTCCGTTTCTAAGATTACAACAATTACTTCACCTCAAAAGTATTTCATTGGCTGTAAAGTGTTCAGTGGCCATGAGAGGTGCTATAGAAATGCAAGTCTTTTTTTTAAACAGGGTTCTGAGATGTGTTCACAAGTGCAATTCTCTACAAAACAAAAGTATACCCCCTGCACAAGACCTTGGTCAGATTTGATTGAGAATATATTTTGTGTCCTGTTTTGGTCTCCTGACTTGGAGGAGATCGGAACAGAGAACTGGGTCTCTACACTTTAGAGAAAAGTAGACTTGGCTTTGATCGAGAGGTTTGTAAAATAATGAGTATTGTATTGATGCAGCCCAAATATTTCAGCTGAGGAGGTTAGGCAAGCCTTGAGTCAGAATGCCAAGTTAAGGCCGTGTCTTGGTTCGATGTCAGAGGCAGTTTTCCCCCCCCCAGGTTCAGTGTGTGCAGCTTGTGTGGCCAGTACTGATCTGTGAGAGGCGGATTGTGGGTGTCAGGGAGGTCACCTTGTTGTACAAGTGGTAAGTATCCCCAAACAAAGTCCGGGCCAGTGCATTCACCTGAGCTAGATTCGATCGCCAGAGAGTGACAGAGCAAAGTTTTATTTTGACTAATTAGAGATAGAGATAGTTGTCCTAGGTTAATCATAGAATTTTGGACACTAAGGGCAATTTATCACGGCCAATCCACCCAACCTGCACATCTTTGGACTGTGGGAGGAAACCGGAGCACCCGGAGGAAACCCACCCACACACGGGGAGGATGTGCAGACTCCACACAGACAGTGACCCAAGCCGGGAATCGAACCTGGGACCCTGGAGCTGTGAAGCCATTGTGCTATCCACAATGCTACTGTGCTCCCCTTAAGAAGAAATTAATCTACACTCCATTATTCTACCCTAATCCATGCACCTATCCAATAGCTGCTTGAAGGTCCCTAACGTTTCCGACTCAACTACTTCCACAGGCAGTGCATTCCATGCCCCCACTACTCTCTGGGTAAAGAACCTACCTCTGACATCCCTCCAATCAATGGAGAAGGCCTTGACCCCATCTGAGCAACGCTGGAGGAAAACAATGGAACCGTGAAAGCCCATGGAGCAACGGGTAAAGGGATTGGAATGGCCCTTTCGAGCCACAGTGACCAGATTACCTCACTGGAAACGAAGCTATTGTTGGTGGTCGAAGTGAACAAATGCTTGAAGGCCAAGGTGAATGATACAGAGATTGGTCTAGGAGGCAAAACATTGACTTGTGGGGCTGCCAGAGGGGATGGGAGGCCCAACACTCACACAGTCCTTCACAGAGATGTTTGGTAAGATGGTAGAAAGGGGGGGGTGGTTGGACTCACGTCCACTCCTGAGTTGGACTGAGTCCACCATCCATTCCGGCAGAGGCCCCCCCATCTTGAGAATCCACAGTGTGCGGTAATAGTGAAGTTCCATAGTTGCAAAGAGACAAAGTGGGTTCTGAGATGGTCGAAGGAGCAGCGAGACTTTAAATGAGAGGGCCACGCCATCAGGTTCGACCGTGGGAGCAGGGCTGGCGAAGAAGTGGGCTGAGTTCAATAGAGCCAAGGGCCCCCTGTATAACAGTGGTGTCTACCCGGCTCGGCTTAGAGTGACTTTCGATGGATAGGACGATTTATTTGATGCGCCGGGAGAGGTGTACTCTTTTGTTAAGAAACACTGGTTGGGCGTGGTGTGAGTGAGTGTTTAGGTGTTGGGCATGTTGAATTGTGAAATGAAAATTGCTTATTGTCACGAGTAGGCTTCAAATGAAGTTACTGTGAAAAGCCCCTAGTCACCACATTCCGGCACCTGTTCGGGGAGGCTGTTACGGGAATCGAACCGTGCTGCTGGCCTGCTTGGTCTGCTTTAAAGCCAGTGATTTTGCCCTGTGCTAAACAGCCCCTTACATTGTTGGGGATCCATGTTTGTTTTTGCATTTTCTTGTTCTTGTTGGGGTTGAATTTTCACAGTTTGGGTTTAGGTTTGGGTTTAGTTTTCTGTGGGTTTTGTTGTGATAACATACAGATCCCTTTCAGAACACAATGGTTTATGGGTTTCTAGTATTTTGCTGTTTGTAACCATTTTTCATAACTCTGGTTGGGAGCCTCCCTGCTAACTTAAGAGTTTGCTAACGGGAGCAGTTTTCATAGAATTTTTTTTTCATAGAATTTACAGTGCAGAAGGAGGCCATTCGGCCCATCGAGTCTGCACCGGCTCTTGGAAAGAGCACCCTCCCCAAGGTCAACACCTCCACCCTATCCCCATAACCCAGTAACACCACCCAACACTAAGGGCAATTTTGGACACTATGGGCAATTTAGCATGGCCAATCCACCTAACCTGCACATCTTTGGACTGTGGGAGGAAACCGGAGCACCCGGAGGAAACCCACGCACACACAGGGAGAACGTGCAGACTCCACACAGACAGTGACCCAAGCCGGGATTCGAACCTGAGACCCTGGAGCTGTGAAGCATTTGTGCTATCCACAATGGTTGGCTTCAGTTCACTATAGTAGCTTTTATATAATGAGCTTAGAGTTCTTGTTTTGTTCAGGTTTGTTAGAAGCAGATTGTAGTTGTTTGTGTTTGCCTTACTTCTATTTGTCTGTGTATTTGGATGTAAGCGATGGTGTGGATGGAGTGAGGTGGGGGTCGTTTGCTGACAGTTGCTGCAGATTTTATTTTGTTTGTCTTTTGATTTGGTTTGGTGGCCATCTTATGTGGGCCTGTTTGCTGGACCGTCTACGTACCTTTTGGGCAATCTCTCTTGGTGGAAATGGCTGACTCCGGATTGGGGTGGGGGGGGAGGGAGGGGGGGAGACCCACAATTTGGTTGGTCACCTGGAACGTTAGGGGTTGAATAGCCCAGTGAAGAGGTCGGGAGTATTAGCTCACCTTAAGAGTTTAAACTCCGATCTCCGATGTGGTGTTTTTGGGGGTCATGGACCAGGCAAGTCTGCGGAACGGGTGGGTAGGACAAGTCTTTCATTCGGGTTTCAATGGTAGGGCCGGGGGGGAGGGGGGGGGGGGGGGGCAGCAATATTAATTAATTAAAAGGTTCAAAAGGTTTCCTGCCTCTAAGATCTTGGCTGACCTCAACAGCAGACATGATGGGCATTTCCTTGCCCCTGACTTGGTCATTAAATCCTCAACAAGATCATTAAATCCTCTCTTGAGATTTACAACACTCGGAACACGCCTTGATCCTAATTTACATATCGAAGTGAACAGTCAGGCTCACTTAAATATGTTACCTATCGAAGCTGCTGAGGCCTGTGAAGTAATGTCGTGCCTGGGATACCTCACCATGGCGTCTTTTAGCACTGTTGCACACAAACGTGGACAGGCCAAGTGGTCGGCCCCTGGGCCGGGTGGTACCCTGACATTTCCACTGACACCCAGGCACCTTGGCGATGTCAGCCTGGCACCTTAGTACTGCTGCCTGGGTACCCTAACAGTGCCAAGCTGGCATTGCCAGGGTGCCAGGCTGGCAGTACCAAGTTGCCCATGCCAGGGATCAGGTCTGTGGTGCCGTACCCTCATGAGGTGGGGTGCTGGAGGGTCTCGAGGTCCCCCTAACAGGTACATTGAGCTGTCCGGAGGTACGGTGGGGAGTCTGAGGAGGGTCGAGAGATAGGGGTGGCTTTTAAAAATGAGGTCACTGTGGCCTCCATAGAACCATAGAATTCCGACACTACAGAAAGGCCATTAGGCCCATCGAGTCTACGTCAACCCTATGAAAGAGGACCCTACCTAGGCCCACTTCCCTGCCCTTATCTTCATAACCCCACCTACTACCATAACTTGGGTCCCAGGCATTGTGAGGTAGCAGTGCTAACCACTGTGCCACCCTGACGCCCTTTAGGGCCGTCCTTGCTGAGACCAAAAACAAATGAGTCGTTTTGACAGCGTGGCTATTCTCTGTTTGCTGGGCGTGAAATCGTGCCGGCTACTGTCTGTGGCTGTCTGGTGGGCAAGCCGGCGGTGATGGTTAATATCTACGCCCCGAACCTGGACAATACAAATTTTATTAATCTGCTGGTCTCCCACATCAATTTACACTCACATCAGCTTACTTTGGGTCAGGACCTAATCTGTGTTCTGGACCCTAGTCTGGATCGGTCCAAGACCAAATCTCTTCCTCCATCGGGTGTGATCAGAGCTTTGTTGTCTTTTATGGAGCATGTGCGGAGTGGGGGTAGATCCTTGGCGCCTTTTACACGCAGTTGGCAAAGTTTCTTGTTTTTCTCGCATGTTCGGCAGGTATACTCGCAGATGTATTTTCTTGTGATAGATGGGTCTCTCCTCCCTTCTGTGGTGGTGGGTGAATGCTCAGCGATTCCAGGCCATACCCCGCACTTAATTTAGCACCAGAGTCAGGTCCCTCCCGGCGCCCGCCATGGAGGTTAGATATAAAATTGCCAGCAGATAAGACATTTTGTGAACACATCTCCATTGCCATTGGGGTCTTTGTAAACTTCAATACACCTGAGTCAATCTTGCCCTCCATGGCTGTGGGAGGCCCTGAAGGTGGTCCTCAAGGGGGGAGATTATCTCCTATGCCGTGCACTTGGTGAAGACAGCGAGGGCGGAGCAGCAGAGGCTGCTGCACTCTATTTGTGAGGAGGACAATCAGTACTCACTTGTCCCTACCCCGGAGTTGTTGGCAAGTAGGAAAAAGCTGCAAACGCTATTTGAGCCAGTATCGGCAGACAGAGAGGTGCCAGCTGTCAAAGGTTATGAATACAGGGAGCAGGTCAGTCACCTTTTGGCTCACCATCTCAAGCTGCATGCCCGCCTCCAGGGAAATCATACGGGGCCACAACTCAAGCAGAAGCCTGGTTCCCCCCCCCCCCCCCCCCCCCCCTCCTCGGGGCTGGTTTAGCACACTGTGCTTCGACTGGAGCCCTGCCTCCCAGAGGTAATCTCTGAGGATCAGACAGGTTTCGTTAATGGTCAACAATTGTCGGCCATTATATGTCACCTGCTAAACATTGTCCTTTTCCCCTCGGTGCTGAAACGGAGGTGACTGACTCCCTGGATGCCGCAAAGGCATTTGCTGGAGTGGAGTGGGAGCATCTGTTTGAGATTCCTGGGAGGTTCAGATTTGGCCACAAGTTTATTTCCTGGATTCAACTACTGTATACGGCCCCCACTGCTAGTGTTAGTACGAATGTCCTGAACTTTGGTTGTTTCCTGTTGAATATTGGCACGAGTCAGAGGTGTCTACTATCTCTGCTCCTGTTTCCTTTGGCAATAGGACCACTCGCTATAGCGCTGAGGTCCTCTATTAAGTGGAGGGAATTGAATCGGGGAGGGGTGGAGCATTGGGAGTCTCTTTACGTGGATGACCTACTTTTCTATATTACGGGCCCATCATGGACAATATAATGAAGCTGCTTAGTATTTCTACCTCCTCCTTTGGTTTCAAGTTGAACTTGGACAAGGGTGAAAGTTTCCTGGTCACCCCAACCCCACCCCCTCCCCCGCACCCCCCCACCCCGGAAGGAGAGCCCGACTATTGTACCCTTTTGCCTTGTCAAGCCTAGCTTACATTATCTGGGGCACAAGGTGGCCCACAATTCGGCATTGCTTCAAACATTACATTGCACTAATCTAGTGGATAGTGTCAAGTCAGACTTTCAGAGGTGGGATAACCTTCCTCCTATCCTTGGCGAGTAGGGTTCAGACTATTAAAATGAACGTGCTCCCGAGATTTGTATTTCTTATTTCAATGTCTCCCCATTTTCCTCCCCAAGTCCTTTCTCATTAAAGTCAACAAATTAATCTCCTCCTTTATTTGGGTGGGTAAGACTCCAGCGGTCCGTTAGGCTTTGCTCCAAAATCGAGAGGCCTGGCCCGACCCAATTTATTGTTTTATGATTGGGCAGCCAATATTCAGACGATATGGTTATGGTTCAGCGATGGTTGTGGTTCCATATGGGGACAAATGGAAGCGAGCTCCTGCACTGTTTCTACTCTTTGCGCAATAGTTGCTGCATCGTTACCTTTCTGTCTGGTGAGATATTCCCTGAATCTAGTGGTGTGTCCACCCTGAGAATTTGGAAGCAGTTCAGGCAGCATTTTGAGCTCTGTTCCCTGCCTTCACTAACCCGTATCTGTAACAACCACCTTTTTCTGTCAGCGAGCTTGGACTCAAGTTTAAGTCATGGGAGAGGAAGGATCTGGAGGGGTTTAGAGACCTGATGGTGGAGGGGAGGTTTGCTAGTTTTAAGGAGTTTGCTGATAAATTCCAACGACCTGGTTCCAATCTTTTCAGGTATTTTCAGATTCGCGACTTTTCGCACAAGGCATTCCCCTCCTTTCCCTTGGCACCAACCTCTTCCCTGTTGAAGAGGATTTTGTCTTTGGCCAAATCTGATGGAAGGGGGGGGGGGGGGGGGGGATGGGGGGCTCTTCCAGGGATATTCGGACATTTCCCTCTCGGCGGAGTCAGCTCTGTTGAGTGAGGT
Organism: Scyliorhinus canicula; assembly: GCF_902713615.1. NCBI lineage: Eukaryota > Metazoa > Chordata > Chondrichthyes > Carcharhiniformes > Scyliorhinidae > Scyliorhinus > Scyliorhinus canicula. The sequence continues at coordinate 155,675,688 of NC_052158.1, read as the reverse complement.
AAGGATGAAATGGGAGGGTGAATTGGTCCCATTCTGGATGGTGAGGTATGGAGTGAGGCCCTTCACAGGGTCAACTCCACGCCTTCCTGTGCTTACAAAGAACAAAGAACAAAGAAAATTACAGCACAGGAACAGGCCCTTCGGCCCTCCCAGCCTGCGCCGATCCAGATCCTTTATCTATACCTGTTGCCTATTTTCCAAGGATCTACTTCCCTCTGTTTCCCGCCTGTTCATATATCTGTCCAGATGCATCTTAAATGATGCTATCGTGCCCGCCTCTACCACCTCCGCTGGCAAAGCATTCCAGGCACACACCACCCTCTGCGTAAAAAACTTTCCACGCACATCTCACTTAAACTTTCCCCCTCTGGTCTCTTTTGTATCTCTCCCCTCTCACCTTAAACCTGTGCCCTCTAGTTCTAGACTCCTCTACCTTTGGGAAAAGATGTCGACTATCTACCTTATCGATGCCCCTCATTATTTTATAGACCTCCATAAGATCACCCCTAAGCTTCCTATGCTCCAGGGAAAAAGTCCCGGCATCTCCTTATAACTCAGACCATCAAGTCCTGGTAGCATCCTCGTAAATCTCTTCTGTACTCTTTCTATTTTAACAATATCCTTCCTATAATAGGGTGACCAGAACTGAACACAGTACTCCATGTGTGGTCTTACCAATGTCTTGTTCAACTTCAACAAGACGTCGCAACTCCTGTATTCAATATTCTGACCAATAAAACCCAGCATGCTGAATGCCTTCTTCACCACCCTGTCCACCTGCCACTCCACCTTCAAGGAGCTATGAACCTGTACCCCTAGATCTCTTTGTTCTGTAACTCTCCCCAACTCCCTACCATTAACTGAGTAGGTCCTGCCCTGATTTGATCGACCAAAATGCATCACCTCACATTTATCCAAATTAAACTCCATCTGCCATTCACCGGCCCACTGGCCCAATTGGTCAAGATCCTGTTGCAATCTTATATAACCTTCTTCACTATCCACTATGCCACCAATCTTGGTGTTATCTGCAAACTTACTAACCATGCCTCCTACAGTCTCATCCAAATCATTTATATATATATAGCAAATAACAGTGGACCCAGAACCGATCCCTGAGGCACACCGTTAGGTAATAAAGTTTGTTTTAATACACCATATCCCTATTTCTGTGTGGAATAACTCCTGGGACAAAGTATCCTTTCCTCACAGTCTCACAAATTAAATAAAATATTGGGGTTTCTGTCTGGTAGCCTAGAAACTGTTAGGGTCTGGCCCAGGATTGTGATAAGGGGTATCTTAAATGAGTAAAGAGAGGTGAAGAGGTTTGGGGAGAAATGTTTGGAGCATCGGGCCCCGGTAACTGATATCATTGCTGCCAATGGAGGGGGTCATAAAAATTGGAGATGGGAATGAGCCAGAGTTGAAGGAGTGCAGTGATCCCAGGTTGGATGAGGCGATGGAGATGGGGAGGGAGTGAGTGAAGGTATGGAGAGATTTGAACAAATCCTGCAAAGTGGCCTAGCAAGGAACCCACTGGTGAGGGACGGACCGTCACAGTGTCACACAAATTCTGCGAAGGTGTAATAAAAAGTGGCTCCCAGTGTTGAAGGGAAAGGCAGGTGTTGGGAGGAACGTACAATGTTTACGGATGGTTGATTGTTGATCTGCTTTTCTTTCTTTTCTCCTCTTCTCAAGATCACCAGTGTGTCAGCATCTACAGCCAAATCATTCATGAGTTAAAACGTTTGTGGATGTTCCTGCATGACCTGATGTACAAGAAGGAAAGCCCGAGGAGTTGCACACCGCGGCCCACCTGCTCACGGGAGCCCCTCCCTTGCACCACCGCAGCAGGGCACAAGAGGCACAGGAAGTCCTTTGCCCATTGCAAGAGGAGACGGATGCGCTACCTGGAGCCTGATGAGCAAGAGATCCTGAGCCATCTGTGCTGCAACTATGACCCTCATAAGTTCACCAGGGCAGAATGGACGATAAACCTCCAAGGATACGCGCCTGGCGAGAAGAAATCTGGGAATTGCAGTAATGCCTGCAAACATTCACGTGTGGCCTTCAACACGTAGGGAAAAGTTGCGCAACCCAACACTTTGAGCCCTGGAACTATTAAAGATATAGCTGTCTCTCTTAATGACAGCCAATCCTCTCTCCTGGTAACCTCAAATGACGTTACTGGTTACTTGCAAAACAGCATACATAAAATTATTCTTATCTGCTTCCCAAAAATTATATATCAACTGGACTCTACCAATAATAAAACTCTTCGGCTTCAAATGCAGAACGACTGATTTCCATTGCTGTGCAAGTGCACCCCAACTGGCCAAGTATTTCCAAACTTAAACTCTGGTTTTGTTTGCAGCATTTGCTTCTATTTTGTTTATGAAGTTATTTCTAATCAATTGAACAGAAGGTTGAATTATAATTGTCCGAGCACAGAATTGTAGTTCTGTTTTTTCTTTTCCTATGTGTATCGGATTAAAACACCCGACTACTCTTTCCCAGTATGTTCAGTACTGGGGGAATATTCTGGTCTCTCTGTTGCTACGTTATGGATTTAAGCCCCATTACAGAGACTGGAGTTGACATTTCAGTGCGGTGCTGAGGGAGTGCTGCATTGTTGGAGATGCTCCCTTTTGGCATGCAAGGGTCCAACAGATGAATTCTTTCACAACCTTAGAACATCGCAAATACTTTTGGGAATTGAAGTTAGTGTTATAATGTAGGAAACACGGCCGACATTTGCAAACTCCACCAACATCATTAAAACACCTGATCAATAGTTCATTGAGGGATAAATATTGGCCAAACTAGCAGAGGAGGACTTCTCCACTCTTCTTCAACATGATTCTCTGGGATCCGAGAGGTTTCAAATCTTTTTTGAAACAAAGGGGGAGGTGGTGGCGTAATGGTGACCTCACTGAACGAGTAATCCAGAGACCCGGGGTCATGCTCTGGGCACCCTGGTTCGAATCCCACCACTGTCGATGGTGAAATTTTAATTCAATAAAATATCTGGAATTAAAAATCTAATGATGATTGTCAATTGTCATAACAAAACAATCTGGTTCATTAATTCCTTCCCAAAAGGGAACATAATTAACGCTCTTACCCATTGAGAGCTGTTGGAGGAGCATGTTGAGATTTTGGGGGGTGCATGGCCTGCTCATGGGGCAGACCAGGTGTACGGATGCACAGACACAATGAGGCCATTACTGTGGCTACATGGATCAATTGCTGTATTATTAATGTTGCAGGAAAGGCAATGGGCTGGAACCCAGGGCTTGCTTTGCTGTTGCAGATCGTGAGATCGTGAGATCCATCTGGCGGCTGTGAGGGAGTGGAGGTATAATAGCGATGTGTTTACTAGGCCATCTGAGGACAGTTCAGAATCAACCATGTGACTTGGACCTGGAGTCACATGTTGTCCAGGCCAGATGGGACAAAGTAGGCTTTCTACCCTGAGTATTAGTGAACCTGGTAGGTTTTTACAAAACTTGCTGCCATAGTCATCATTACTGAGCTTTGATTTCATTAATTGAATATAAATTTCACTATAGTGGGACATGGACCAGAGCACCCAAAGGAATTAGTCTAGGCTCCTGGATTGCTTGTCCAATAACATTAGCACCATCTCACACATTCTCTTCATGTCAGGAAATAGAGTACAGGGTCAGAATCCTAGCACAGCACTTTTGTAACCTTAAGGAGACAACAGTCAGAGCTTGTCTCACATCTTTATACTAGGGTTGCTATCAATGACTTGTCCCCCGGGCTCCAGCCATTAATCGGTCAACACATCCATCCTCGTGACTTCCTCCAATTGGAAAACAAAAAGGCGGATTTCCCAATTGGATCATGCCCCAACCCACCTTCCATTTTCAATATTTTTATATCTGATAATGAGAAATCTTCAAAGAAAGTTACAAAAAAAATCAAAGTGCGGGATTCTCCGTTGCCCGACGCCGATACAGTAACCGGCGATTGGGCGGAGATTCCCTTCCAACGCCCAGATTGGGTGCGGTGCCAGTTTGGTGCCCCTTCTGAAATGGCGTCATCACGTCGAGCTCCGCATGCCATTGGAATGACATTGGCACATCATCAGAAGGCCCTTCCCCGATGCTCCGGCCGCGTTCCCGACCGTGGTCTCAGCGGTCGGGAGCCCAGCACGGTGGCTGCGGACTGTGTCCAGCGGCGCCAGACGGCCGGGCTGGGGGGACTGGTGAGGGGTGACCAAGAGGGCAGTATTTGGCAGGTCGGGTCCATGGCCGCTGCAGGTCATCGCCATGCGCAGCCACGGGCCTGGCCATTCTTTGGCCGAGGTCCGGGAGCCGAGAGTTTAACCCGGTGCAGCTGCTCGCACCTCGCCAGTCGCAGGACGGGTGAGGGTTCGGCACCGATTTTGGTGTTCCCACGCCGGCGTTGGCACTTAGCCGCAACATTGGAGAATCCAGCCCAAGATCTTTCATCCTCCTTCATACAGTGACATGCATCATGTTATTTTTATTTTTTAAAAATAAATTTAGAGTACCCAAATCATTTTTTTCCAATTAAGGGGCAATTTAGCGTGGCCAATCCACCTACTCTGCACATCTTTGGGTTGTGGGGGCGAAACCCACGCAGACACGGGGAGAAATGTGCAAACTTCACACAGACAGTGACCCAGAGCCGGGATCAAACCTAGGACCTTGGCGTCGTGAGGCAACAGGGCTAACCCACTGCGCCACCGTGCTGCCCGACATGCATCATGTTATGAGTGATAGAATCTGCTTCCATTCCCAGTTGCCTCAACTGTTCCCAGTTGGCAGCAGTTGGATGTTTCCCACCCACCCAGTGCCAATTGCTCCAATCCATTTGCCAGTGTGAGGATTTCTGATTGAAAGTGGGAGAAGGAGGAGGGGGGTAGGGGGGAGGAGGAGGAGGGGGGTAGGGGGAGGAGGAGGAGGAGGTGGTAGGGGGGAGGAGGAGGAGGTGGTAGGGGAGGAGGAGGAGGGGGTAGGGGGGAGGAGGAGGAGGAGGGGGGTAGAGGGGAGAAGGAGGAGGGGGGTAGGGGAGAAGGAGGAGGGGGGTAGGGGAGGAAGAGCGGAGGGGGGGTAGGGGAGGAGGAGGAGGAGTAGGGGAGGAGGAGGAGGGGTAGTAGGGAGGAGGAGGAGGGGGGTAGGGGGAGGAGGAGGGGGGAGGAGGAGGAGGAGGAGGGGAGGGGGTAGGGGGGAGGAGGAGGGGGGTAGAGGGGAGAAGGGGGAGAGGGGTAGGGGGGAGGAGGAGGAGCGGGTGGGGGAGGATGAGGAGGAGGGGGGGTAGGGGAGGAGGAGGAGGGGGGTAGGGGGAGGGGGAGGAGGAGGAGGAGGGGGGTAGGGGAGGAGGAGGAGGAGGGGGGTAGGGGAGGAGGAGGAGGGGGTAGAGGAGGAGGAGGGGGGTAGGGGAGGAGGAGGAGGGGGGTAGGGGAGGAGGAGGGGGGTAGGGGGAGGAGGAGGAGGAGGGGTAGGGAGGGGGAGGGGGTAGGGGGGGTGGGGGGAGGGACGTCTCAGCTGGTGGGCGTCACAATTTGCTGGTCAGATGTTGCCCCCAGGGTAACTGGACGGTGATCCTGTGTCATGAAGCGGGGTCTGTGAAGCAATGGCCCGTGTCAGTGGTTTGGGGGGGGGAGGCTGCTGCTGTGCCCAGCCACCCGCTCAATGAGCAGCTCCAGCTTCACCACAGCCTCGCTGCTGTCTTGCTGACTGTGGCGGAGGGGAGAGTTCTCTCCAACGCGTGGAGTGGATGCATTTCCTGACCAGGGTGCCTCGGGAGGAGCCCCAAATAGACTGGGAGGGAGGCTACTTCTGCCCCCATGTGGCTGTCTTTGTCCTCTTCTATTTCAGCTGCATGCTGATTGTCCTGACCACTTACAGCTCCTTCTTACAGGTAAGACTCGGGCTTGAGGGCAGAGGGAAGAAGCAGGCGCCTCTCTCCGTGCACAGACAAACTGGGAATCATTGGCAGGGATTGCAAACCCCTCCTGGAGCTGAGCGTTCACCCCCTGCACACTGCTGTGACCGAGGGGTTTGAGAGAAAGAGCAGCAGTCACTGAAAAGAAAAACAATCTTCTTGTGAAAAACATTTGTTAATGATATGAAACATTGCAGATGGGTGTTCAGGGGAAAACTCTGATGTGCCCTAGGCAGTGAATTGTGAGGACAAGTGATGAAACCGCCCAGAATAATATTAATCTTTATTAGTGTCATAAGTAGGCTTACATTAACACCACAATTAAGTCACTGTGAAAATCCCCTAGTCACCACATTCCGGCGCCTATTTGGGAGAATTCAGAATGCCCAATTCCCCTAACAAGCACGTCTTTCGGGACTTGTGGGATGAATATATTTTTTGTATCCTGTAAAGAAAATTGTGCAATAAGAAACAATGCTGTGAATATCTGTACAAATTGTAACGAATTGTACAAAGCCAATTAATCAGTTTGATTCCCGTAACAGCCTCCCCGAACAGGTGCCGGAATGTGGCGACTAGGGGCTTTTCACAGTAACTTCATTGAAGCCTACTCGTGACAATAAGTGATTTTCATTTCATTTTTTCACATTGTCAGGTGGTTTATTAACATTCAAGTTCTGTTTACTGAGTGATTCATGTAGATTCGACATGGGAAAGACTGGTGTCCGAAGTTGTACTTTCAGTGGGTCTCGCCGATTACTTTGAAAAAGCACATCCTCTGCTGACTTGACAATGTAGGATCGCGGTGTTGCTTGCCTGAGTACTGTGGCTACAGCAGACCATCCTCCTTCAGGATTTCTCAGTCTGACGGTGACATCCTTCATTAACGGTTTTAGCTGAATCGCATGCTGATCACAATATTGCCTTTGTTTGTTACGTTGCTGTTTGATCATGTTGAGTACATACGATTGACCAGAATCCCTGAGTTGAATCGTAGGTAACGTCGTTCTAACATTTCGGTTAAAAAGCATCTGAGCCGGTGATAGCCCTGAGCTTAATGGTGATGCTTGGTAAGAAAGCAAAGCCAAGTGGATATCGGATTGCCAGTCATTCGCCTTGTGTATGAATTGCTTGATAACATGCACGCCTTTCTCAACTTTCCCATTAGACTGTGGAAGTGCGGACTCCAGGTCACATGACAAAAGTTAGCCCGCATGTTAACATAAACATGGTTTGCACTGAGTGCTGAACTGGTTGCATTTGAGTGCTACAGTGAGAGTTTGGTGACTGAGGGAGTTTAAGGGTTCATTTTTTATTTAAAGTCTAGTATTTCTTTTATTTAGTTAATTAACTTTAAAGTTGCTGTTTGGTCTATAAGAAGGTGAATTTTGAATCAGCTTTAAACAAGGTTCTACTTGTAGGTACTTGCAGCTGAAGCTTGTTAATTAGTTAATTGGATTAGGCCAGTTTTCAGAGGCTAGAGTCACAATATAAATCTGAGCTAGTGACAGTGCAGACTTTGTTTCCACTGAGTGCTGAACTGGTTGCATTTGAGTGCTACAGTGAGAGTTTGGTGACTGAGGGAGTTAGGTGAGGAGGGAGTAAGGTGCTCCTTACATTTCATTTCCTATATTTATCAAAGAGCGTGAAGGGAGCCAGGAGTTTAGCGTACAGCTGACTGGAAGCAGAGTCGGAGGGCGGAGGTCCAGTTGGTCTTCGGGGCAGCTAATTCTGTAAAGTAAGAGGGGATGGAGGCTAGGGCAGTTGCATGCTCTTCTTGTAGGATGTGGGTGGTGAGGGATACCACGGGTGTCCCCGCTGACTATACCTGCGGGAAGTGCACCCAACTCCAACTCCTCAGAGACTGTGTTAGGGAACTGGAGCTGGAGCTGGATGAACTTCAGATCATCCGGAAGGCAGAGGGGGTTATCGAGAAGAGTTACAGGGAGGTAGCCACACCCAAGGTACTGGACAAGAGTAGCTGGGTTACAGTCAGGGAAAAGAAAACTAACAGGCAGACAGTGCAGGGATCCCTCGTGGCCATTCCCCTTCAAAACAAGTATACCGTTTTGGATGCTGTTGGGGGGGATGACCTACCGGGGGAAGGCCCCAGCGGCTAGGTCTCTGGCACTGAGTCTGGCTCTGGGGCTCAGAAGGGAAGGGGGGAGCATAGAAAAGCAATAGTAATAGGAGATTCAATGGTTAGGGGAATAGATAGGAGATTCTGTGGTCGCGAGCGAGACTCCCGAAAGGTATGTTGCCTCCCGGGTGCCAGGGCCAGGGATGGCTCGGATCGTGTCTTCAGGATCCTGAAGGGGGAGGGTGAGCAGCCAGAAGTCGTGGTGCACATTGGTACCAACGACGTAGGTAGGAAAAGGGGCGTGGATGTAATAAACAAGTTTAGGGAGTTAGGCTGGAAGTTAAAGGCCAGGACAGACAGAGTTGTCATCTCTGGTTTGTTGCCGGTGCCACGTGATAGCGAGGCTAGGAATAGGGAAAGAGTGCAGTTGAACACGTGGCTGCAGGAATGGTGTAGGAGGGTGGGCTTCAGGTATTTGGATAATTGGAGCGCATTCTGGGGAAGGTGGGACCTGTACAAGCAGGATGGGTCGCATCTGAACCAGAGGGGCACCAATATCCTGGGAGTGAGGTTTTCTAGTACTCTTCGGGAGGGTTTAAACTAATTTGGCAGGGGAATGGGAACCGGATTTGTAGTCCAGCAATGAAGGAAGCCGATATTCAGGACACCAAAGCGTGTAGGACGCAGTGGGGAAGGTAACACTGACAAAGGAGAGTACTTGCAGGCAAGGAGATGGGTTGAAGTGTGTATACTTCAATGCAAGAAGCATCAGGAATAAGGTGGGTGAACTTAAGGCATGGATTGGTACTTGGGACTACCATGTGGTGGCCATCACGGAATCTTGGATAGAAATTCTATGCTCGGTTTGAGCAGGTAACCAACAACCCGCTATCAAGTGCCCCAGCAACCCATAATTCACCCATACCCACCATCACAGTTTGCGAAGTCAGATCGGCCTTCCTGAAAGTGAACCCACGGAAGGCGATGGGCCCGGACGGGATCCCTGGTCGTGCACTCAGAACCTGCGCGGACCAGCTGGCAGAGGTATTCACAGACATCTTTAACCTATCCCTACTCCACTCCGAGGTCCCCACCTGCTTCAAGAAGACCACCATCATACCGGTACCAAAGAAGAACCAGGCAACATGCCTCAATGACTACCGCCCGGTGGCCCTGACGTCAGTTGTAATGAAGTGCTTTGAGAGGCTGATCATGAAGCGCATCACCTCCATACTCCCGGAACGCCTTGACCCACTTCAATTCGCATACTGTCGCAACCGGTCCACATCAGACGCCATTTCCCTGGCCCTACACTCATCCCTAGAGCATCTCGAAAACAAGGACTCCTACATCAGACTCTTATTTATTGACTACAGCTCCGCCTTCAACACCATAATCCCAGCCAAGCTCATATCAAAGCTCCAAAACCTAGGACTTGGCTCTCCACTCTGCAACTGGATCCTTGACTTTCTGACCAACAGACCACAGTCAGTAAGAATGAACACCAACACCTCCTCCACAATAGTCCTCAACACCGGTGCCCCGCAAGGCTGCGTACTTAGCCCCCTACTCTACTCCCTGTACACACACGACTGCATGGCAAAACTTGGTTCCAACTCCATCTACAAGTTTGCTGACGATACGACCATAGTGGGCCGGGTCTCGAACAACAACGAGTCTGAATACAGGAGGGAGATAGAGAACTTAGTGGAGTGGTGCAACGACAACAATCTCTCCCTTAATGCCAGCAAAACTAAAGAGCTGGTCATCGACTTCAGGAAGCATAGTACTGTACACACCCCTGTCAGCATCAACGGAGCCGAGGTAGAGATGGTGAGCAGTTTCAAATTCCTAGGGATGCACATCACCAAAAATCTATCCTGGTCCACTCATGTCGACGCTATCACCAAGAAAGCACAACAGCGCCTTTACTTCCTCAGGAAACTAAGGAAATTTGGCATGTCCACATTGACCCTTACCAACTCTTACAGATGCACTATAGAGAGCATCCTCTCGGGCTGCATCACAGCCTGGTATGGCAACTGCTCGGCCCAGGACCGCAAGGAACTTCAGAGAGTCGTGAATACTGCCCAGTCCATCACACGAACCTGCCTCCCATCCATTGATTCCATCTACACCTCCCGCTGCCGGGGGAAAGCGGACAGCATAATCAAGGATCCCTCCCACCCGGCTTACTCACTTTTCCAACTTCTTCCATCGGGCAGGAGATTCAGAAGTCTGAGAACACGCATGAACAGACTCAAAAACAGCTTCTTCCCCACTGTCACCAGACTCCTAAATGACCCTTTTATGGACTGTCCTCATTAACACTACACCCTGTCTGCTTCATCCGATGCCAATGCTTATGTAGTTACATTGTATATCTTGTGTTGCCCTATTATGTATTCTCATGTATTTTCTTGAATTCTGTTCAATTCCCTTTTCTTCCCATGTACTGAATGATCTGTTGAGCTGCTTGCAGAAAAATACTTTTCACTGTACCTCGGTACACGTGACAATAAACAAATCCAATCCAATCCAATCCAAAAGGGGCAGAAATGGTTGTCGGAGGTCCCTGGTTATAGATGTTTCAATAAGATTAGGGAGGATGGTAAAAGAGGTGGTGGTGGGAGGCGGGGGGGGGGGGGGGGGGGGGGGGGTGGCATTGTTAATTAGAGATAGTATAACAGCTGCAGAAAGGCAGTTCGAGGGGGATCTGCCTACTGAGGTAATATGGGTTGAAGTTAGAAATAGGAAAGGAGCAGTCACCTTGTTGGGAGTTTTCCATAGGCCCCCCAATAGCAGCAGAGATGTGGAGGAACAGATTGGGAAACAGATTTTGGATGGTGCAGAAGTCACAGGGTAGTGGTCATGGGTGACTTCAACTTCCCAAACATTGAGTGGAAACTCTTTAGATCAAATAGTTTGGATGGGGTAGTGTTTGTGCAGTGTGTCCAGGAAGCTTTTCTAACACAGTATGTAGATTGTCCGACCAGAGGGGAGGCCATATTGGATTTGGTACTTGGTAATGAACCAGGGCAGGTGATAGATTTGTTAGTGGGGGAGCATTTTGGAGGTAGTGACCACAATTCTGTGAGTTTCACTTTAGTAATGGAGAGGGATAGGTGCGTGCAACAGGGCAAGGTTTACAATTGGGGGAAGGGTAAATACAATGCTGTCAGACAAGAATTGAAGTGCATAAGTTGGGAACATAGGCTGTCAGGGAAGGACACAAGTGAAATGTGGAACTTGTTCAAGGAACAGGTACTGCGTGTTTTTGATATGTATGTCCCTGTCAGGTAGGGAAGAGATGGTCGAGTGAGGGAACCATGGTTGACAAGAGAGGTTGAATGTCTTGTTAAGAGGAAGAAGGAGACTTATGTAAGGCTGAGGAAGCAAGGTTCAGACAGGGCCCTGGAGGGATACAAGATAGCTAGGAGGGAACTGAAGAAAGGGATTAGGAGAGCTGAGAGAGGGCATGAAAAATCTTTGGCAGGTAGGATCAAGGAAAACCCCAAGGCCTTTTACAAATATGTGAGAAATATGAGAATGACTAGAGCGAGGGTAGGTCCGATCAAGGACAGTAGCGGGAGATTGTGTATTGAGTCTGAAGAGATAGGAGAGGTCTTGAACAAGTACTTTTCTTCAGTATTTACAAACGAGCGGGGCCATATTGTTGGAGAGGACAGTGTGAAACAGATTGGTAAGCTCGAGGAGATACTTGTTAGGAAGGAAGATGTGTTGGGCGTTTTGAAAAACTTGAGGATAGACAAGTCCCCCGGGCCTGACGGGATATATCCAAGGATTCTATGGGAAGCAAGAAATGAAATTGCAGAGCCGTGACAATTATCTTTTCGTCCTCGCTGTCAGCAGGGGTGGTACCAGGGGATTGGAGAGTGGTGAATGTCGTGCCCCTGTTCAAAAAAGGGAATAGGGATAACCCTGTGAATAAACAGGCCAGTTAGTCTTACCTCGGTGGTAGGCAAAGCAATGGAAAGGGTACTGAGGGATAGGATTTCTGAGCATCTGGAAAGACATTGCTTGATTAGGGATAGTCAGCACGGTTTTGTGAGGGGTAGGTCTTGCCTTACAAGTCTTATTGACTTCTTTGAGGAGGTGACCAAGCATGTGGATGAAGGTAAAGCAGTGGATATAGTGTACATGGATTTTAGTAAGGCATTTGATAAGGTTCCCCATGGTAGGCTTATGCAGAAAGTAAGGAGGCATGGGATAGTGGGAAATTTGGCCAGTTGGATAACGAACTGGCTAACCGATAGAAGACAGAGAGTGGTGGTGGATGGCAAATATTCAGCCTGGAGCCCAGTTACCAGTGCCTTACCGCAGGGATCAGTTCTGGGTCCTCTGCTGTTTGTGATTTTCATTAACGACTTGGATGAGGGAGTTGAAGGGTGGGTCAGTAAATTTGCAGACGATACGAAGATTGGTAGAGTTGTGGATAGTGAGGAGGGCTGTTGTCGGCTTCAAAGAGACATAGATAGGATGCAGAGCTGGGCTGAGAAGTGGCAGATGGAGTTTAACCCTGACAAGTGTGAGGTTGTCCATTTTGGAAGGACAAATATGAATGCGGAATACAGGGTTAACGGTAGGGTTCGTGGCAATGTAGAGGAACAGAGATCTTGGGGTCTATGTTCATAGATCTTTGAAAGTTGCCACTCAAGTGGATAGAGCTGTGAAGAAGGCCTATGGTGTGCTAGCGTTCATTAGCAGAGGGATTGAATTTAAGAGCCGTGAGGTGATGATGCAGCTGTACAAAACCTTGGTGAGGCCACATTTGGAGTACTGTGTGCAGTTCTGGTCACCTCATTTTAGGAAGAATGTGGAAGCTTTGGAAAAGGTGCAAAGGAGATTTACCTGTTGCCTGAAATGGAGAGTAGGTCTTACAAGGAAAGGTTGAGGGTTCTAGGCCCTTTCTCATTAGAACGGAGAAGGATGAGGGGAGACTTGATAGAGGTTTATAAGATGATCAGGGTAATAGATAGAGTAGACAGTCAGAGACTTTTTCCCTGGGTGGAACAAACCATTACAAGGGGACATAAATTTAAGGTAAATGGTGGAAGATATAGGGGGGATGTCAGAGGTAGGTTCTTTACCCAGAGAGTAGTGGGGGCATGGAATGCACTGCCTGTGGAAGTAGTTGAGTCGGAAACTTTAGGGACCTTCAAGCGGCTATTGGATAGGTACATGGATTAGGGCGGAACAATGGAGTGTAGATTAATTTCTTCTTAAGGGCAGCACGGTAGCATTGTGGATAGCACAATTGCTTCACAGCTCCAGGGTCCCAAGTTCGATTTTGACTTGGGTCACTCTGTGTGGAGTCTGCACATCCTCCCCATGTGTGCGTGGGTTTCCTCCGGGTGCTCCGGTTTCCTCCCACAGTCCAAAGATGTGCAGGTTAGGTGGATTGGTCATGATAAATTGCCCTTAGTGTCCAAAATTCTATGATTAACCGAGGACAAAAGTTCGGCACAACATCGTGGGCTGAAGGGCCTGTTCTGTGCTGTATTTCTCTATCTAAATGACAAAAAGGAACCAGGAATCACCCATAGTCACCAGTAACACATACAGTCCCCCTCCCCCCAACCCTCCCAGCCCCCCCCCCACCCCCCCCCCCCCCCCCCCCACCACCACCCTACTGTTTGATGTAATTCAATTCTCAAAAGTGCATAATGAATAATGCCCATGAATTGTAGAACCCCTCCATCCTTCCCCTCAATTCACATTTGACCTTCTCAAGAGTCAGGAATTCCAGCAGGCCCCCCCCCGCCACGCCAGGGCACAGGGTGGAGAGGTTGGTCTCCATCTCAACAGGATCTGCCTTCGGGCGATCAACGAGGCGAAGGCTACAACATCTGCCTCCGCGCCCGTTTCCAACCCCGGCTGGTCCGACACCTCGAATATGACCTCCCGGGGGCCCGGGTCCAGTTTCACGTGCACCACTTTAGAGATTACCCTAAAAACCTCCTTCTAGTAATCCTCCAACTTTGGACAGGACCAAAACATATGGACGTGGTTTGAGGGGCCTCCCCCACAACGTTCACACACATCTTCTACCCCCCTCAAAGAGCCCTTGTAAGGTGTGCTCTGTACATCACCTTCGGCTGTTTCAGCCCCAGCCTCGCACACAAGGTGGAGGCGTTCACCCTCCAAAGCACCTCATACCAGAACCCCTCCTCCATACCCTCTCCCAACTCTTCCTCCCACTTTCCCTTAATCCCATCCAGCGGTGCCTTCTCCTGTTCCAAAATAGCCCCGTAAACCGCCGATACTACCCCCTTCTCCAGACCCTCTGTCGTCAGCACCTCCTCCAGCAATGTGGAGGCCGGCTCTACCGGGAAGCTCTGTATCTCCTTTCTAGCAAAGTCTCGAACATGCATGTATCTAAATATTTCCCCCTGCTCCAGCCCATGCTTCGCTCCCAGCTCCTTCAATCCTGCAAACCGAACCCCAAGAAACAAATCTTTTAGTGTCCTAATTCCTTTCTCCTCTCCGAAAATTTCCATCTCACTGCTCTGGCTCAAATCTATGGTTCCCCCGAATCGGCATTTCCCTTGACCCTGCCCCCCAACCCAAAGTGCTGATGAAACTGCTTCCAAATTCTCAACAAAGCTACTACTACCAGACTCCCTGAGAATCTCCCTGGGGCCGTTGGGAGCGGCGCTGTCGCTAGTACCTTCAATCCCGACCCCCTGCACAAACTCTCCTCCATTAACCCATTGGGAGTCAACCCCTCTGACCCAGTTCCGCACCTTCTCCACATTCACCGCCCAGTAATAATATATCAGGTTCGGAAGACCCAAACCCCCTGCCTGCCTTCCCCTCTGTAGCAGCACCTTTCTAATTCTGGCCACCTTCCCTCCCCATATGAACGAGGCAATCATCCCTTCAATCTCTCTAAAAAATGTCTTTGGCAGGAAAATCGGCAGGTATTGGAAAATAAACAGTAATTGTGGCAACACGTTCATTTTAACCGCCTGTACCCGACCAGCCAGTGACAGAGGGAGACCATCCCACCTTGCCAGATCAGCTTTCACTCTCCCCACCAAACTAGAAATGTTGTACCTTTGGTAAATATAGGAAATGTTGGAGCCCCCCCCCCCCCCCCCCCCCCCCCCCACTCCTGAGCAACCTGCACCCCCAGGACATTTTCCCTTGCCGCAGCCTCTCTACGGAGCTGACCCGCCAACATACGGCCCACCTTCTCTCTATGCTCGTAAACTGCCCCCCTTGCTCGCCTCAATTGGCGCACCGCCTTCCTGGTAGATAGTCGGGCAAAGCTCGCCTGGAGTTCCTTCCTCTTTTCCAACTTCGCTGGGTCCCCAGCTTCTGCATAACTCCTATCTACATCCAACATCTCATCTATTACCCTCTGACATTCCAACCTCTCCTTTTTGTCCACCCCTCACCACTGCCTTTAGAGCCTCCCAGACAACCGCCTTCGACACCTCACCCGTGCAGTTGAAACCTACATATTCCTCGATTACTTTTTCAATTTTGACACAGAAACCTCGGTCCCCCAACAGTCCCACACCTAATTTCCACCCTGGTCACTGTACCATCCCCTTCTCCAATATCATATCCACCCAATGCGGAGCATGATCTGATATTGCAATTGCTGAGTACTCCGACCCTTCGACCCCAGCCAGCAGCGCCTTCCCCACCACAAGAAAGTCGAACCGCGAGTACACCTTATGGACCGCTGAGAAAAACGAGTATTCCTGCTCCCTCGGGTGCAGAAACCTCCAGGAGTCCGCCCCTCCCATTTCCACCATTAGCCCATCCAAAGCCTTCGCCCCCCCCCCCCCCCCCCCCCCCCCCCCCCCCCCGCTCCCCGGACGGGATCGCGGCCGTGACGTGTCCAATTTTGGCTCCTGCACCAAGTTCCAGTCCCCCCCACACTACAAGATGGGGATGGCCCCAAACACCTTCTTCGTGAATCCCACATCGTCCCAATTGGGACCGTATACACTTACCAGCGCCACCCGCCTCCCCTCCAGTGCCCCTGTCACAATCACATACCTACCCCCCCTGATCTGCCACCACCTTCTCCACCTGGAAGCTTTTTGCTGACCATTACCGCTACCCTCTCGAGCCCTTCCGTCAAATCCAGAATGAATCACCTGACTAACCCAGGCCTTTTTAAGTCTCACCTGGTCCTTCGCCCTCAGGTGAGTCTCGTGCAGCATTGCTGCATCGGCCTTCAAACTTTTAAGATGTGCCATCACCCTTGACCTCTTGACTGGATCTCCCAGCCCCCTCACGTTCCACATGACTATTCTAACTGGGGTCTCTCATCCCCCCCCACCCTTCTTATCCATCACCATCATACCACCGGGCCCTGCCCCATGAGCCTGACCCGTCCCTTTCCATTATTAACATCGAATCCCCTCCCAGAACCCCCCCCTGCAATTCCCCTCGAAAGAATCTCCCCCAGTATCGATCCTCCCCTCCCCACCTGCTCAGCTCATAGGCCCATCGAAGCTGCTAGCCAGGCTCCAATGTCCGTACTCCTCCTCTCACCTCACCTCCATTCACTAGCCAACTCGAGTTAGCTAGTGCTTGTCCCCCTGCAAACCCCCCCCCCCCCCACCCCCAAGGCATCCCCTCCCACTCAGTCCCAGAAGAAAAGGAAAACCAATGTAACCCATATAATTCAATAAAATAACATATAACCGCTGCAACAAAAAAAAGGGAACAAAGAATGCCAATCAAACCAAACAAAAACTTAAACGCTATAACGATGTGAAGTCAACTAAGTTACAATACTGGTCAATGAAAAGAAAGTTCTAACATTTATACATTTTCCAGCTCCCCAATCGCAGTCCACGATCTCTCTTCCAGCTCCACTCCTCACTTCTGTCCCAGGCCTTCGGCCTTCACGAACGCCTCAGCCGCCTCCACCGTTTCAAAATTAAAATCTTTGGCATGTTACATCACCCTCAGCTTTGCCGGGTATACCATACCAAATCGCAGCCCCTTGTTGTACAGTGCTGCCTTCACTCGGCTAAACACCGCTCATCTCTTCGCCATCTCCACCGTCACGTCCTGTTATATCCGAACTCCAGCACCAGCCCACTGCACCTCCTGCTTCTGCTTCGCCCAGTTTAACATCTTCTCCTTCATGTGGTATTTATGGAAGCAGCTAATTACTGCTCTAGGCGGCTCATCTACTTTGGGTTTCGGCCTTAACGACCGATGAGCTTGGTCCAGTTCATACCGGGAGGGGTCCGCACCCTCCCCCATCAATTCTGCCAGCCTCTTAGCGAAGTACCCACTTGGCCTTGAACCCTCTGCCCCTTCGGGCAAACTCACAATTCTCAGATTGTGCCGCCTCGAGCGGTTCTCCAAGTCCCTTGAGCTTTGCTCGGAGTCCTCTGTTGACCTCCGCCATCCTCCGCAGCTCGTTCCCCCATCGAGGTGAGCTGGTCGCTGTGCTGTGACACGGCCTCCTCCACTTCCTTCATCTTTTTACCCTGTTCTCTCACCTCGGCCGATGTCTTTGCCACATCCACCCTCACCGGGGCGATTGCCTCCTCCACCAATGATCTCAGTGCGACCGCCATCTCCTTCCTCAACGCCTCCAGGTGCCTCGCAAACTGCTTCTCCAAGTCCACAGCCATCACCTCGGTCATCCTCTCCACTGTAAGCAGTGCGGCTCCACCATGCGGTCCGGCCTTCCGCCATCTTGTCATCGCTTTTACTGGTCCTCTCACTCAACGGCGAACCTGTGTTATCTCCCTTCTTCACTGCTGCCTTTGGCATCCTTTAACGACTTATTATTTTCACCCTACTTTCTTCAATCTTAAAATAAGTAAATATAAAAAATTAAAAACAATTTTTTTTTCATCAAAAAAAAATCTCTTCCCCCGGAAACGGACTTCGAACTTCTCAAAATCCATTTTCAGCGGGGGCCACCAGATGTGCTCTGCTCCCCCTCTACATCAAGTTCTGGATTCGGGCCTTGCCTCGTGTCAAGCTCCACCCCCGCCTCTCACTTCGGGCTCGATGCCCCCTGCTCCTCCTGCCGCCGGTCACTCCCACGGGCTCCTTACCGGCTCCAAACCGTCCTGGCCGGACCCGACGCCCATCCCTCAGGCCCCAAAGGCCGAAGAAATCTGCTTTCAAAAAACAACGGGGAAACCCCCGAAAAAATACCGGGATATCGCTGACTGGCGAGAGCCTCGTCCGAACACGGTCACTCCGCTCGCGAGCGCCACCGAAAGTCTCGTTTCTGATTCATCTTTTTTTTAAATTTAGAGTACCCAATTCATTTTTTCCAATTAAGGGGCAATTTAGCGTGGCCAATCCACCTACCCCGCACATCTTTTGGGTTGTGGGGGTGAAACCCCCGCAAACACAGGGAGAATGTGCAAACTCCACACGGACAGTGACCCAGAGCCGGGATCGAACCTGGGATCTCGGCGCCGTGAGGCCACAGTGCTAACGGCAGCGCCACCGTGTGCCCCCCATTCCTCATGAATTTTGGCCTGGATTCTCCACTAACCGGCGGGGCGGGGGGTCCTGGCGTACCGGAGTGCCGAGAACCACTCCGACGTCGGGCCTCCCTTTAGGGGCTAGGCCCGCGCCGGAGTGGCTCCCGCTCCGCCGACCGGTGCCAACGGCATTTGGCGCCCCGCCACCCTGCGTCGGGGCTGGCCGAAAGGCCTTCGCCGGTCGGCGTGAGTCCACGCATGCGCCGGAGCATCAGCGGCCGCTGACGTCACCCCGGCGGATACGCGGTGGAGGGGGTCTCTTCCACCTCCACCATGGTGGAGGCCGTGGCGCGGCAGAAGAAAAAGAGTGCCCCCACGGCACAGGCCCGCCCGCCGACCGGTGGGCCTCGAACTGTGGGCCAGGCCACCGTGGGGGCACCCTCCCGGGTCAGATCGCCCCGCCCCCCCCCCCCCCCCAGGATCCCAGGGCCCGCTCACGCCGCCTGCTCCCGCCGGCACCAGAGGTGGTTTAAACCACGTCGACGGGAGAGGCCTGACAGCGGCGGGACTTCGGCCCATCGCGGGCCGGAGAATCGCCCGCGGGGGGCCCGCCTCCGCCACCCAGGAATCGGCGGGGGCGGGGTTTACGAAGGCCTCGGGCGATTCCCCGACACTGCGGGGGGTCGGAGAATTCCGCCCCTTGCGTAGCATCTCTGATCTTAGACTCAGCGGAATGACAATCTGATCATTGCGTAACAATAGTCCATCCACTACTGTCAATTCTGTCTGTCAAAGTAAAAAACTCACCACTATTCTTAGAATTCTCCCTATACCAAAAAAAGGTCAGGATATTCTAAATGGTGAACTTGGATTCTCACTCCCTGATTCTCACTCCCTGATTCTCACTCCCTGATTCTCACTCCCTGACTCCTACGCAGATTTAGGTGGGTGCTATTCAGGTCAAACTACTGTTTCAAGTTATCCCCCGGCATAACCCTTCTCTTCATAGAAGAATTTTATCTACTTACCACTTAGTAGCATCGATCCTGGGTCCCGCGTTGCTAAGTAAGTAAGGTAGACTTTGTAATAACCACTGTTTCAGGTTAAAACTTCAAGTTCTTTTATTATTATTTTTTCTTTTAAAAGATAAAATCACTGTCTTTACAGAAAAGTAAAAAGATCTTGCTCCTGGATTCTCCGGGTTGGATGATCAGACCTTCCTGGGCCTCCTTGACAATCTCTCTTCTTTATCTGTTGGTTTTCTCCCGGTGTTTTGCTGTTCTGCTCGGTTTTCATATTCTGTCAGTCCCATGTACCGAAATCACTCTACAAGTTGAGTGAGTGCCTGGCTGAGAGCGATTCAGGATATATATCACCCTTCCAACAGCCTTGCTGATTACATGACATTATTTTAAAGTATTTTCTTCTGCTCCTTAACGCAATACCCTTTCTGTCCATATGATTCCACATCTAGTTTCCGTAATGTCTAACATGTGTGCCTTCATGTTAAGCTTGACCTTGGTTTGTCAGATCACTGGCAGGGAGGCACCCTGCTAATTATACTGTCGCATTCCAGCCTTTCAATCCCTTATCTTTTTTAAGCATTGTATTTTCTTGTATTCCTAAATGTTTCAAGTTACATTCTTCCCTTTTTACAATTTTACAAAAAGGTGTTGACTGCTTGTTTGAAAAGAAGCGGTTAGCTGTGGCGAATTGTCCCATATTAAAATCAACTGTTCTCTCCAGATTTACACTTTTAACTGGTGTCACTAAGTTTCTATCATTCACAAATACATTTTATTTCAAGTAATTCAAACTAAAGATTGTTGCAATTCCAATCAATTACTTGCTAAACGAATTAACCTCTATTAAAGGGTAGAAAACTCATTCCTTTCAGGTAACTTAAAACTTAACTTTTTTCTCAAACTTTCTCCGACTTGAACTAAAGGTATCAGGTTACAGCAGGAGCTGCTTCGTTATCTCAAGGCCTGTGTGATAACGGCTGTCTGCATTCTAAAGAACTTTTGTCTGCAGTTAACCCTTCGAAGGACTTCTGCTTTATCATTTTTTAGCATTTCATTAAATTTACGTTTGTAGGATCTTTTCTGTTACTTTGCTTTTCCTCATGTTCCTTGTGTTTTATCATCAGACCCTCATGTTTCAAATGACATCTTTCACATTTTTCTTAACACTGTGAGATCTGATACTGTGGCCACCGTCCGTTTGGCCAACCAAGCTGGAGGTGCTGCATCACTGAGCAAGGTCGCATCTTTTTGCGTCTCTTGACAATTTTGTTGCAGCTTCTCATCAGGTGCCGGAAGGTTCTCCGTGCATAACTGCGTTTGCGCTTCGATGTCTCCAATATACACTGGTGGTGAACTTTCAGTGTTAATTGATCTTGACAACGTGCCAGCTATGATGAGGTCCTTTCCTGGGTAAAGTCATACCTCCTCAACTTCATCATAATGCATTGTAGGCGAGGGGTCATGTCATTCAAGTTTTTGTCTATTATGTGGACTAACGGTCTGTGATCCGTTTCCACTATAAACGTAGGAAGCCCATACACATAGTCGTAGAATTTCATTATTCTTGCGAGCAGCGCAAGACACTGGGGGCGATTCTCCGCACTCACGACGGTGCGGAGAATAGCGGGGGTCGTAAATTTTTACGGCCACGCTAGTCTGACGCCCTCCCGCTAATCTCCCCCCCCCCCCCACGCCCGCCTCCCGATACGAATCGCTGCCCGCCGTTTTTTTACGGCGAGCAGCGATTCTCAGCTGGCCGATAGGTCGAAGTCCAAGCCTTTTACGACCGTTTTTAGGAACGTCAAACACACCTGGTCTGACCGTTCGTAAAAACGGCCGTAAAGTTGGGATCTTGGGAACCATGGCACCGATTGGCACGGCAGTACCACGGCCGTGCCAAGGTTGCCATGGGCCCGCGATCGGTGGGCACCGATCGCGGGCAGCGGGTACTTACCCCGCGCATTCTTTGTCCTTCCGCCGCCCCGCAGTATCCATTCGCGGGGCGGCTGAGGGGCATCCCGGCCCGCGCATGCGCGGGTTTTGCGCAAATGCGCGATGACGTCATCCGCGCATGCGCGGGTTGGAGTCTTCCAATCCACGCATGCGCGGCTGACGTCATGTGACGCGTCAGCCATCGCAAACTCTGGCAAGCGGGCTTAATGAAATTCGTTAAGCCCGCGATGCCGGAGTTCACGGCCGCGGCATGCTAGCCCCGACCGGGGACCAGAATCGGTCCCCGGTCGGGGGGGGCGGAGGCTGGCGTCAAACCCGCCCGTTTTTGACGCCAGCCTCACGATTTCTCCAGGTTTCGGAGAATCTCGCCCACTGTTTTTCAATTTGTGCATACCTGCACTCTGTGGCAGTCTGATTGATCATTTTCTCAAACGAGCGATGTGGTCTTCTTCTGTAGTCGATATATGGGGCAGCACGGTAGCATTGTGGATAGCACAATTGCTTCACAGCTCCAGGGTCCCAGGTTCGATTCCGGCTTGGGTCACTGTCTGTGCAGAGTCTGCACATATCCTCCCTGTGTCTGCGTGGGTTTCCTCCGAGTGCTCTGGTTTCCTCCCACAGTCCAAAGATGTGCAGGTTAGGTGGATTGGCCATGATAAATTGCCCTTAGTGTCCAAAATTGCCCTTAGTGTTGGGTGGGGTTACTGGGTTATGGGGATAGGGTGGAGGTGTTAACATTGGGTAGGGTGCTCTTTCCAGGAGCCGGTGCAGACTCGATGGGCCGAATGGCCTCCTTCTGCACTGTAAATTCTATGACTATGATATTATGTCAGCGACATGGACTCTTCCACCATCGATACCTTCAGTCATCAGCTCCATTATTCTGTGAACGATTTCGGAAGCAGAGATGATCTCAAAAGGCATGCGGTTAAAACAGAAGCGCCCAAATGGAGTATTGAACGCACAAAGCAATTTACTTGAATCATCTAGCTGCATCTGCCAGAATCCTTGTGAAGTACGAGTTTAGTAAAAACGCGAGCATTCGCCATCTCGCATATAATCTCTTTACGCTTAGGGAGAGGGTAATGTTCCCTACGAATATTCTTGTTCAGATCTTTGGGATCCATACAGATTCTGAGATCGCCTGATGGTTTCTTGACACATACTAGGGAACTGACCCAGTCAGTCGGCTGCATGACTCTGGAGATGATTCCTTGTGACTGTAGCCTTCCTAGCTCTAATTTCAGCCTCTCGCTACTGGTTCAGCAAAATCTTATATTGTTAAGGTAAAGTACCCATACCTCGAAATACGTCAGGGTATTCTTGAAGTAGCTGCTGGATCTCATTGTCCAGTCGTGATGTGTCTTTGGTATTCATGAAAATTCTTTGGGCAAGGGGGCAGCACGGTAGCATGGTGGTTAGCATAAATGCTTCACAGCTCCAGGGTCCCAGGTTCGATTCCCGGCTGGGTCACTGTCTGTGCGGAGTCTGCACGTCCTCCCCGTGTGTGCGTGGGTTTCCTCCGGGTGCTCCGGTTTCCTCCCACAGTCCAAAGATGTGCGGGTTAGGTGGATTGGCCATGATAAATTGCCCGTAGTGTCCTAAAAAGTAAGGTTAAGGAGGGGGTTGTTGGGTTACGGGTATAGGGTGGATATGTGGGTTTGAGTAGGGTGATCATTGCTCGGCACAACATCGAGGGCCAAAGGGCCTGTTCTGTGCTGTACTGTTCTATCAAGCTGCATGTCCTTGCAGGCTTGGGCACCTAACAGCGAAGATTTCTGGTTGTCCACGATCTCAAACCATGGTGCTTTATTGACCTTCTTATTTGCTACGTTTAAATGGCACAATCCTCTTGAAGCAATCCGGTTGCCATTACAGTCTTTCAGCCGACATGCAGCAGGTATCATCTCGTGTTCCCGTGTAATCGATGCAAGATCTTTGTTTGTCATTAAGTTGGCTGAAGCCCCAGTGTCAAGCTTGAACAGGATTGGAAAGTTGTTGACTTGCACTGTTGGGGTCCATTCACTGTTGGAGTCAATGACATTTATTTGATGAGGAGCCTTGATCGTTGCCTGAAGTTTCTCTGTCCTGTCAATAATTCCTCCGAAGACAGTGTTCTCCAAGGAAAAGTGATCTTCTTCGGCTGAAAAGTCTTGCTCTGATTTGTGATTCTCCGTTGTATCAATACTGCGAACATTGATGTTGTTTTGCCTTGGTGTCGGAGAGTGATATATCGTTGCAGATTTGCATTGGGAGGCAAAGCGATTGGGTTCGGAACATTTCAGACATTTACTCCCCTGAGCAGGGCATTTCCCCTTTGAGTGGGCGTCGCCACAGCGGTAGCACGTCATGACATCGTCTCTCTGATGCATAATGCACGTTCGCGCATGTGCAGACTTCTTTTCTTGAGGCTCGCATTTTCGAGCGAACTGCGCATGTCCCGGGTTGGAGTGTGCGCACGTAAGATAGCTGCCATCCGAAATGTGCTTCTTTGCTGCCTGCATTTTTACACTCTCGACCTTCTGCTGGATTTTCGAGCCCTTTTCACGGCGATGAAACTCCAGATATTGATTCTTGCTTTGTTCATGAGAAATACATTTCTCAATCGCGATTTTAAGTATTAAAGCGTTTTGCCTAAATCATGCTTCCCTCAAACATTCATCACAAAGTCCATATTCAATCTGATCCCTTATCAGCGAGCCATGCAAATCAGTGAAGTTACATGCCAGTGTTTGCAACTTTAAGTCAGTGACAAAGCTTGTGATTGGCTAGCCATGTTTCTGCAACCTTCTATGAAATCTAAATCGTTCCAAGATCTCATTACTCTTCATCTGGCAGTGGTCATCAAATTTTGCGATTCTCATTAAATTTGCTTTGGTCCTCCCCTTCAGAGAATATTAACGAGTTGTAAATTTCAATAACCTTGTTATCTCTTTCTCCAGAGTGACAATCGGGTCACTCTGGTTTGTTGAGGCCTTCTCAGTCTCCTCCATGGTGCTCTCCTGGCTTCCAATCGCCCCTCCGCCTTGTCCAGGGCCACCTGCAGGTCGGCGACCACCACCCTTACCGCTGCCTGGATATCAGACCTTGTCTGCTCTCTGAGTTCTCTCAGTTCTCTGGAGAGAAGCATTCTCCAACCACTCTCTGGTGAGGGGGGGAGCTCCCTGTCCTTGCTCTGGTGCAGCCCGAGTTTCATCCCCTCGTGTGTCTGCCGGCTCAGCCACTTGCTTCTCCTGGCTTTTCCCATTTTCCGTCTCTTTTCGGCCCCTGGATTTGCTGTTTCCTAGCCCCTGCAGGGAATACTTTCTTTCCTGGCTATTTCGAGTCAAAGAGCCTATTTTCAGGTTTGTAGGAGGCGAGCCGCCTGATGGACGACTACTCAGCACATCCCCATCACCTGGTCCAGGGGACAGTTTCAAGGTTTGTGAGTGAAACAAAAGTTAGAAACTGTGAGGAGGACATTGTGGAACTTCAGAAGGACACAGACAAGGTAGTGAAGTTGGCAGACAGGTGGCAGATGAAGTTCAATGAGGAGAAGTATGAGGTGATACGTTTTGGTGAGAAAAACATGGAGAGACATTATAAAATAAAGAGTAAAATTCTTAAAGGTGCGCAGTTGCGATGCAGTACACCCAGAGAGACCCGAGTGTGAGGGTGCAGAGATTATGGAAGGTGACAGGACAGGGGGAGAGGGCGATTAATAAAGCAAATAGAATTCTGGGCTTTATTAATAGGGGCAGAGAGCAGAAGAGCAAGGAGGTTATGCTGAATTTATACAAGACACTAGTTAGATCTCAGCTGGAATATTGTGTACAGTTCTGGGCGCCACTCTATAGGAAGGATGTGAACACATTGGAGAGAGTGGGGGAAGAGGTTCACAAGAATGGCTCTAGGGATGAGAAACTTCAGTGATGAGGATGGATCGGAGAGGTTGGAACTTTTCTCCTTGGAGAGAAGAAGGCTGAGAGGAGGTTTGATAGAGATGTTCAGAATCATGAAGGGGCTGGTCAGAGTAAACGGGGAGAAACTGTTCCCCCTCGTAAAAGGATCAAGAGCGAGAGGGCGCAGATTTAAAGTGATTTGCAAAAGAAGCAAATGTGATGTGAGAAAAAACTTTTCCACACAATGCGTGGTTCAGGTCTGGAGTACACGGCCTGGGAGTGCGCTGGAAGCAGGTTCCATCGAGACTCTCAGGTGGGCATTAGATGATTATTTAAATAGAAGCAATGTGCAGGGGAACAGGGAAAATTCAGGGTAGTGACACCAAGCATTCTGCCCATTTGGAAAGCCAGTGTTGGCATGATGGCCAAATGCCCTTCTTCTGTACCATAACAATTCTGTGATTCTACGATTAAAACTTGTCTTCTCAGCTTTTGAGGCCACAGATTGTTCTTGTATCTTGTCTAACCGATTACTTGCGGACTGTGACAGGTGCAGACATAAGGAAATAAATGGTGATGAATTGAATGATTCCTCAATCTACCACTAGCGGTTATAATCTTGTTAAAGTTACAAAACAACACTGCTACCTCACGGCGCCGAGGTCCCAGGTTCAATCCCGGCCTTGGGTCATGGTCCACGTGGAGTTTGCACGTTCTCCCCGTGTTTGCGATAGTCTCACCCCCACAACCCAAAAGATGTGCAGGGCGGGCGGATAGGCCATGCTAAATTGTCCCTTAGAATCATAGAATCATAGAATTTGCAGTGCAGAAGGAGGCCACTCGGCCCATCGAATCTGCACTGGCCCTCCAAAAGAGCACCCCACCCAAGCCCACACCTCCACCCTATCCCAGTAACCCCACCCAACCTTTTTGGACACTAAGGGCAATTTATCATGGCCAATCCACCTAACCTGCACATCTTTGGACTGTGGGAGGAAACCGGAGCACCCGGAGGAAACCCACGCACACACGGGGAGGATGTGCAGACTCCGCACAGACAGTGACCCAGCCGGGAATCGAACCTGGGAACCTGGCGCTATGAGGCAACTGTGCTACCGTGTTGCCCCTTAATTGGAATTTTTTTTTCAAGTTACCAAACAAGCAGAAGGAGAGCATTCAGCCCATTGCGCCCTGTGTTTGTCCTCTAAATGAGTTGCTTGTTTATTCCCACTTTACCCATAACTGTTCCTTTCTCCGCTCTCAAAACAAAAAGTGCAGGTATTGGAAAAACATCAGATTGGTCAGCATCTGTGGAGAGAGAACAAACAAATAAAAGTTGTCAAATGTAGAGATTGCTGTTAGTCCTGGACCATGTGTGTTTCCCATGCTATAATGAACTCTCTCCAAAAGGTGATAAATGTCACTAAAACTGATTGACTACAATCACATTGCTACTTCCAGCATCTTGCCATCTACAAATTGGCCACCATGTGTTCTACATTACAACCGTGGCTACTTATCAAAAGTATTAAAATATTTCACAACTTTAGGATGCCAGGAAGCGGTTTACAGTCAGTGACGTACTTTTTGAAGTTTGGTCGCTGTTGAAATGTAGCGAGACATGGCAGTCAATTTCACACAGTAAGATCCCACACACAGCAATGTGTGGTTGCAGGGAGTGCTTCTATATATATATATATATATATATAAATGTAAGCCATTCCATCTGTTTAATTTACTGGACCAGAGAGCAAAAGGATAGAAAATGTATTTATATGATGCATTTCACAGCCTTGGTGTATACTGGAGCACTTACTTCACAGCCACTGAATTACTTAATTGCGATGATGTGGAGATGCCGGCGTTGGACTGGGGTGAGCGCAGTAAGAAGTCTTACAACACCAGGTTAAAGTCCAACAGGTTTGTTTCAAACACTAGCTTTCGGAGCACAGCTCCTTCCTCAGGTTAATTGCAGTCACGGCTGGAATGTCAGGAAACATGGCATACTGTTTGTGCAGAGCAAGATCCCAGAGTAATAACTGAGCCGCTTTCATTCGAATCGATCAAGGATTAAACCACAGCTCATCCCTCATTACTGTTTAACCTGTGAGCAACTTGAGTTGCTACCAGGCTGTATGCCAAGCTGTATTGGGTTTGTTGGTTTCCTTTGGCCAGGTGAGATGGATATGGAATGGGCGCTATGTTAAATCAACCACAGTCCACCAAAATGTGCCTGCTCCATGCACCCTCTGCATGTCCGTACCTCTCCCAGCCTCGGCTCCTGTCCTGAAGGAGGTGAATGTGAAGGTCAATCAATAAAAACACACTGAAGTTTCACCATTGATTTCCAAAGGATATTGAGCAGAAAATGCAGGAATACAGTTCAATCAACGACACTTCAACCTTGCTCTCTGCCTGAGCAGATTTGCATGTTAATCACTGCACTCTTTTGGAATCGTGTATCTCAGTAATTTGAGGTGTGACGTGTGCTGAGTTGGGTGTGGATTGGGGAGGAACAGGTATTGCCGATCCTGTGGTTTCTGAAGCTCTCCGTCCACGGGGGTGTTTTCCTCACCTCCTGTCTGGTTCTGTTGTTGATTCAATGATAGAAATTGATAGAATCCATGGAAGAATCCCTACAGTGCAGAAGAAGGCCATTCGGCCCATCAAGTTCCGAAAGAGCACCCACTCCCCCGCCCCATCTCTGTAACCTTGCGCATTGATCATGGCCAATCCACCTAACCTGCACGTCTTTGGACAGTGGGAGGAAACCGGAGCATCCGGAGGAAACTCACACAGACACGGGGAGAATGTGCAAACGCCACACAGTCACCCAAGGCCGGAATTGAATCTCTGTCCTTGGTGCTGTGGGGGAAAATTGGAATCATCCAGCAGTGAGTTGTGTTATTGCACTAGTTTGGGCTGCCATTGCTCCTGCCTTGGGCTTTCTGTATATACCAGTACACCTCTCGCTCTGGGAGCACCGT
This sequence comes from Scyliorhinus canicula, assembly GCF_902713615.1. NCBI lineage: Eukaryota > Metazoa > Chordata > Chondrichthyes > Carcharhiniformes > Scyliorhinidae > Scyliorhinus > Scyliorhinus canicula. Next base: position 155,647,371 of record NC_052158.1, on the reverse strand, counting down.
CTATACAGTGAGCTGTCCTCTTCTGATATAACCCCATGTATTTTCTATGTGGGACAGCAGTGCTTGGGAGGATCCACATTGCCACCTGGTGGTCAGAGATCACAACTACCTCGTGACATGCTAACATAGCAAAATTCAATTGGAAAAGTTGACACAGCAATTAACAATGGTAAATGTTAACAGAAAAACATGAACAAAAATTGTGACAATAAGGATGATGTATGAATATTATAAAGCTGGTGAGAAAATTCTACTTGCTAGAAATACATAACAGCATCAGATTAATGTTTAATATATGTTACAAGATCTGCACCCACCCAAAACAAAAACCTGTCTTCTCCCTTTAGAGTGAGCAGGTGAAATACCTGGAGCATATTTCCATTTGTTTTTCTTCTTATTTCATCTGACAGGTTTGATATTTGAAATTCTGCACTGAAATGTAAGATTGTACATGTGTCTTTGTGTAGATTTTCAATGGTGTTCGCACCATTCTGAAGAGTTCCCGGAGGACTCAATCAGTGGGTAAGTGTTTGAAGAGCTTTCCGTGTCACAAGTCACGTTAGTGGGTGAATCACAGAATTTATACTTACTAAAAACGCGGGATACATTGGGAATGAACTCTCGCTGAAATGTAGCTCATGCAGCACTTAGCAAGGAATGCTGTGCGGGACACACGCCCACATCTTCATGTTTCACCCCATCGGCCTCCATTCCAAAGGGTCATCCCCTGCCACCTCCAATATGATAGAAACAAAACAGACAAAATAGAAGCAGGAGGAGGCCATTCGGCCCCTCGAGCATGCTCCGCTGTTCATTACAATCATGGCTGATCATCAAGTTCAATACCCTGACTCCCGCCTCCCCTCCCATATCCCTTGATTCCTTTAGCCCCAAGAGCTATATCGAATTCCTTCTTGAAATTACACAACGTTTTGGCCTCAACTACTTTCTGTGGTAGCGCATCCCACTCTCTGGGTGAATACATTTCTCCTCACCTCCCTTATCGTCAAACCGTGACTCCACCACCACCGGGAACATTCTGTCCAAATCTATCCTGTCTAATTCTGGTGGAATTTTGTAAATTTCTGTGAGATCTCCTTTCACTCTTCTAAACTCCAATGAATATAATCCTAACAGACTTCGGCTCTCCTCATACGACAGTCCCACTACCAAACACATCTTTCCCTCCCCTTTCAGCATTCCGAAGGCACTATTCCCTCCGTGATGCCCTGATCCACACCACAATCACCCCTACCAATCCCTCGCCTATAGCACCAGTCCATGCAAGTGTAGGAGATACAATGTCTGTCCTTTTATCTCTCCTCCTCCCACTATCCAAGCCTCCAGTCACTACATCCAGGGGAAAGAACAATTTATTTCGCACTGAAGCCTCCTGAACACCGGAAAAATAAACTCCGATTAGGTGACCACTTTGCGGCACACCTCCGTTCAGTTTGCAAGTGCGACCCTGAGCACCCCTCCTGCCCACTCTGACATCTCTGCCCTTGGCCTCTTGCACTGAAGCTCAATGCAAGCTCGAGAATCAGCACCTCATCTTTTTGATGAAGCACACCACAGCCTTCCAGACTCCACATTGAAGTTCAGCGGTTTCAGGCCAGCGCCCCTGCCTCCTATTCTTCCGATGCAGTTGTTGCTATTTTCCCAATTCACAACTCCTCCGGAACCATCTCTAGTTTCCATGACCATCTCCTTTTGGCTTTGCATCATCATCCCTGCCTTCCAGCCTATCACAGACCCTCTCTCTTTCTTATCCTGGCTCTGTATTTGCTTAAATCCTGTTCTATCTCTTAACTTGACCCAATTCCTATGAAAGGATGTGAAACATTAATTCTGTTCTTCTCTAAACAGGTGCTGCCGGTCCCATTGAGTGTTTCCACCATTTGCTGTTTTTATTTTGGGTTTCCAGCAGCTGCAGCAGTTTGTTTTTATCGACACATTCACATTGCACACACAACATTTACACACACACTCACACACACTCTTGCACTCACACACACTCTCTCACACACTCACTCACTCACACTTTCCCACACTCACTCACTCTCACACACTCTCACACTCACACTCTCACACACTCACACTCTCACACACACACACTCACACTCATACACACTTGCACACTCATACACACTCGCACACTCACACCCTCACACTCTCACACACTCACTTGCACTCTCACACACACTCACTCACACTCACTCACACTTTCCCATACTCACTCACTCGCACACTCTCTCACACTCACACACACTCACTCACACTCACTCACACTCACTCACACTCTCGCACTCACTCACACACACACACTCTCACACTCTCTCACACTCTCACGCTCACACACACTCTCACACTCACTCACACTCTTGCACTCACACACACTCACTCACACTCATACACACTCGCACACTCTCACACTCACTCACGCTCTCACACTATCTCACACTCACTCACACTTTCCCACACTCACTCACTCACACAATCTCACACTCACTCACACTCACACTCTCACTCGCACACTCACACTCACTCACACTCTCACACACTCTCATACTCACTCACACACACTCTCACACTCACACAATCTCACACTCACTCACACTCTCAATCTCACACTCACACACTCACTCACACTCACACTCTCACACAATCTCACACTCACACTCTCGCACTCACTCACACACACACACTCTCACATTCTCTCACACTCTCTCACACTCTCTCACACTCTCTCACACTCTCTCACACTCTCGCACTCACTCACACTCATACACACTCGCACACCCTCACACTCACTCACACTCTCACGCTCACACACACTCTCACACTCACTCACACTCTCGCACTCACACACACTCACTCACACTCACATACTCTCGCACTCACTCACACTCATACACACTCGCACACTCTCACACTCACACTCACTCACGCTCTCACACTCACTCACACAATCTCACACTCACTCACACTCACTCACACTCACTCTCACTCGCACACTCTCACACTCACTCACACTCTCACACACTCTCATACTCACTCACACACACTCTCACACTCACACAATCTCACACTCACTCACACTCTCAATCTCACACTCACTCACTCACACACACTCACACTCTCACACAATCTCACACTCACTCACACTTTCCCACACTCTCACTCACTCACACACACTCACACAATCTCACACTCACTCACACTCACACTCTCACTCGCACACTCTCACACTCACACTCTCACACACTCTCATACTCACTCACACACTCTCACACAATCTCACACTCACTCACACTCTCAATCTCACACTCACACACTCACACTCTCACACAATCTCACACTCACTCACACTCTCACACTCTCACACTCACTCACACTCTCAATCTCACACTCACACACTCACACTCTCACACAATCTCACACTCACTCACACTCTCACACTCTCACACTCACTCACACTCTCACACTTACTCACATCTTCACACTCACTCGCACAGTCACTCACAGTCACATTAAAGCAGACACCCCATTATCTGTACAAATGTCATGCACAATAAATGGGATTAAGTATTATTTTGTAGCTGCCAGACAGGGCTCAGTGGGTAACAAACGTCTCTCCGGGTACGAAGGTTGTGGGTTCAAACCTGCCTTTTGAACACTTGAGCAGATAATCCTAGGGGCTGGTTTAGCACACTGGGCTAAATCTCTGGCTTTTAAAGCAGACCAAGGCAGGCCAGCAGCACGGTTCAATTCCCGTACCAGCCTCCCCGAACAGGCGCCGGAATGTGGCGACTAGGGGATTTTCAGAGTAACTTCATTGAAGCCTACCCGTGACAATAAGCGATTTTCATTTCACTCGCGTGCAGGGTTGAAGCTGTGTCTTTTGGGTGAGATGTTAATAGGAGGCCCCGTTCTCCCTCTCGCGAGGTGGTGTAAAATCCAATATTTTGTTGAAGAGCAGAAGGAAACCCTGGTTTCCTGGGTCAGTATTTATCCCAAAATAAACACCGCTTTAAAAATTGACCTGGGTGTTTATTATTGTTTGTGGGATCTTGCTGTGTACAGACTAGCTGCTAAATTTCTGCATTTCAATGACTGTGAAGGCTGGAGGCTGGGAAAGTTGCTATATAAATGCAAACCTTGGTTTTAAAATTAAATTAATTGGGGCAGGAAACTTGCAGTTACAACGCATCCTTAACATAATGAAATGTCCAACACCCTTAACAAGACACCAAGTCACTTAAGATGACCAAAGGCTTGGACAAAGGTAGTTTTCAAGGAGTGTTTTAAAGGAGAGAGGTGGAGGGGTTTAGGGATGAAATTCCAGTGCTTAGTAACCAGGCAAGAGAAGGCACGGCATCTAATTATGTATCAATGAAGACTGGGAATGGCTATGAGGCCAGAATTGGAGGAGCACATATATCTTGGTGGGTTAGAGGAAATTACAGATATAGGAGGGGAGGGGGTGGGGGGTGATGCCTTGGAGAAAAATAAGGAAGAAAATGGTAAAATAGAGGAGGAGTTGCTGGGCCGGGAGCCAGGGTAAATTGCAACCAATAACAACCTCTTCCTCTTTGCTGTTTGCCACAGAATGTGATTCAGGTGCTCCACAAGGCTCCCTGTTGCTCCGCCCTCTGGCCGCACTGAAGAGGAGGGTCGGAAGCATGCTGGGGGCAGTCTTCAGACGATGGGGCGACGGGAAGGGGCACAGAAGGGTCCACTACCCGCTGGAGCGGACGGTGCCTCCCTCAAATACGCAACTGAGGCACCTAAAGGCAGGCAGGCATCACAGGAGGCAACGGTCCCAATACCCCCACTCATCCAGCGGTGAGATCCTGTGTTACATGCCTCACAAAACGCTGTCTTACCCTTACGCCAATCAGACCGCAATAGAAATCTTCAAGTTTAGGGGCTTCAACCGCGTGGACGTGTGGAAGACCAGGTACAGCCGGTCTGGCTATAGGTTTGTACGGTCAGGTGGAGAGGCAGGCTTGAAGACAGCAGTTAGCATTGCGGCCATTGAAAACAGACTCGAGGTGGAACACAGGCTGTCCTCTCCATTTCGCAGCTACGGAAGAAGCCGTTTCAAGCAGCCACAATGATATTAAAACCCCACCCAGGCCAACAAAGAAATGGGAGCGGGACAGTAGAAGCGGAAATTTCTAGGAGATTATAAAAAAAATCGGAAGATATGAGAATGTGGAGCCTTTTGTGTTTCTATGCAATAAAGAAAATTGAAATTCTCTTTGAGTTACCCTCACTCTTTTGGGCGTGGCACATGGTTTGGCTCGGTAGCTGTAACTCAGTCATGTACTGAGGAAGCAGGTTGTGGGTTCAAGTTCCCACAGTGAGGAGTTGAGCACATAAACCTGGCTGGGCACCTCCCAGTGAGGGTGCGTTGGACTGTCAGAGGTATCATCCTGTAGATGAGTCATTAAACCAAGGCGCCAATCTCTCATTGTGGATGTAAAAGACATCCTGCGGTCATGAACATAAGAACTAGGAGCAGGAGTAGGCCATCTGGCCCCTCGAGCCTGCTCCGCCATTCAATGAGATCATGGCTGATCTTTTGTGGACTCAGCTCCACTTTCCGGCCCGAACACCATAACCCTTAATCCCTTTATTCTTCACGAAAGTGGGTTTACAAATCTGAGTCTTTCAGTTAGTTTATAATGAAAGGGTGATGATGGATAGTTTTAGTGAGATTGAAAAGGTGTCCTTTCACTCCTCGCATGTTCCCCGGAACCCTGCAATAATGTTCTCTTCAGATAATTATTCAGTTCCCTTTTGCAAGCCACGGTTGAATCTTTCTCTGAGATGCTGCTCACGGAATTATCTGAATGGACGGTTCCTTTCATAAATCAATAACTCTTAGTTCCAGTCAGTATTTGTAGTGAATTTGTAAAGACCACTTGAAAGGACACATTTACAATCCCACTATGAGTATCTAGGATAAATTCTAATCACCCATTTATGGTGTTGAAAACACACTGATGTTACGGTCCCAGTTGGTGTTATAACTGGACGAGAAGCTCCCAGAATAGAACCTTAGCTCAAAAGACCATAACGTTTGCTTTGTTTTTATAAAACATTGTCGAACAGAGTCACAGGACTGCTAATTAAAACATTTATTAAACCGGAAAAAATGGATTATAATACAATACTCATTTACTGCCCCCTTAGTTGAACAATTAAACAAAGGTTTTAAGATTGATATGGATGACACAGTATATTTGAAGCTACAGTGGTCTCATTGACACACAAAGTCCCTTTTTCAAGGCATACCAATTGCCGGTGGTCAAATACACACTCCGCTCTGAAATGAAGTTCGTGCCTGTGGATTTCTCCTTAGAATCCCTGATGATTGTCATCTGAGTGTTTCCAGTCCCAGTCCCAAACATGCTTTGAAGCCTTGCCTCGTAATAAGGCTTTCCATTCAGAAGCTGCATTCTAAAATCCACTCCACGTTTTCCAAATGACTCTTTTGAAGAAAGCTTCCACTCCAATTCTGCCTGCAAATTCACTCCGGGTTTTATACCAGCCCCATTTTAGGATTTATTTTTCTTGACTGCTTTTGCACACAGAAGCTCCGATATCCATCCACCAACTGCTCCACAATTATTTCTATTAATGTCTCACAAACTGTAGAATGATATCACACACCTTAGAAACATTACAGATATATTTCTGACTTCTCACTAACCAGTGCCTTTACAGTTAAGTGACTTGAAATGAACAGCACTCTGTTCTGCTCCCTGTTCCTCTTTGTTCCTTTAACCACAGGCTCCTTGGAAACTGCTCTTCATTTCTCTAGTTTTCTGAAGTAACTGTCACTTAGCTTTCTGGCACTGGCTTTCTTTACCATTACTGCATTGTATGTATTTTCCTCCAGCAAAGCTGAGAGAAATGTTTCCATCTCTAGCTGCATGCAGTAGCTTCCATCCCAAACTAAAGAACAAAGGAAAGTTTACTTTTTCTTACAAGGGCCTCTAGTTGTTAAGCAACTATATTTATTCTTCATATTGTGGCTCTCTCTGTCATGGTAGAAACCTTGTTGGAACTTAACGAACCCATACACACACAAAAACCTTACAGGCCCAGAAACGTTAAATTAATAATAATCTTTATTATTGTTACATGTAGGCTTACATTAACTCTGCAATTAAGTTACTGCGAAAATCCCCTAGTCGCCACATTCCGGCGCCTGTTCGGGTACACTGAGGGAGAATTCAGAATGTCCAAATGATCTAACAGCACATCTTTTCGGGACTTGTGGGAAGAAACCGGAGCACCCGGAGGAAACCCACGCAGACTCGGGGAGAACGTGCAGACTCCGCACAGTGACCCAAGCCGGGTTTCGAACCCGCGGCCCTGGCGTTTGAAGCAACAGTGCTAACCACTGTGCTACCATGTTACACCCACCTAAAACTATACCTTATTTCTAATGTTTACCAATACAAATATAAATCACTTAAAACCACCTTTGTTCTCCTAACACTGGGCAGAGCAGCATAGACCTATAGCACCAACACTTCATAACTAACTAGGACAAAAAAACACAACAAGAGGCTGTCTGGGAATAATTGGATGAGCCCAGCGTGTTGCTTATGGAACAAGGCATTCTGATAGTTCCAAATTTACTATTGAATTAAACTGGTGGATAGAATCGGAACATCTGTTCTTCAAATCATTAATTTAGATTTGAGGTTTAAATTAGTGTGAGTGCTGATAGTATAGGTATGATTCAAAATTAGAAATTGCTCCGGAAACAATCCTGTCTGCAGCTAAGTTTTCATCCAGTGTGTGCATAGCAAGGTCGCACAAACACCAATGTGACGTCATTGTCACGACACATCATCATCCTGGGGTGGGGGATGGACAGCAGTGAAAGACGGTGGTGTAGTGGTGACATCAATGGACTAGTAACCCAGGACCGATGTTGGCATTCTGGGGCGGTTGGTTCAAATCCCATCACGGCAGATGGTGGAACCTCAATTCAATGATTAAATCTGGAATGAAAAGGTGGACTCAGTAATGGTAACAATGAAACTATCATTGATTGTTGTGAACGCCCATCTGGTCCTTTAGGGAGGGAATTCTGCCGTGTTTATCCAGCCTGGCCGACATGTGACTCCAGACCCACAGCAATGTGGTGAAATGGCCAATAAATGTTGGCGAGCCACGAACAAATCTTTTTAAAAATCTGCCCTCTGAATCAAACCCCACAGTTGACAGGTAATCAGGGATGGGCATCAAGTAATTGGCCTTGCCAGTGACAGCCTGAGTGCATGGAAGAGAAAAAAATGAACAGGTAATCTGCCTTAGCGATGGTATTTGAGGGGTGAATTTTTTTTAAAGTTTAGAGTACCCAATTCATTTCTTCCAATTAAGGGGCAATTTTGCATTTCTGCAGCTGGAAGTTAGAACTCCCCACAGCCGGACTTGTAGCAACGTCAACAGGCCATTCGAGTCACAGTTTCCTGCAACTTATTTGGTAATCATCTTAAAGATTCAGGCCAGGTAGGTAGCTAAACATCACAAAAACAACACCTTGCATTTGTATAGCCTCTTCAGTGTAGCAAAGCTTCCCAGAGTGCTCCATCGGAGTGCTGTTGGATATTTGACACTGAGTTACAGGCATTTAGACAAATGGCCAAGGCTTGATCAAAGGCGTGAGTTTCAAAGAGCATTTCCAAGATGGAGAGAGAAGAGGAGAGGGATAGGGAGGGAATTCTAGAGCTGCGGGCCCAGGCAACTGAGGGCACTACCACCAATGGTGGAGTGATTGAAATTAAGGATGCTCAAGAGGCCAGACTACCTGAGAGCAATGCCACTGGAGGCCCAGTGAACAAAGAACAAAGAAAAGTACAGCACAGGAACAGGCCCTTCGGCCCTCCAAGCCCGTGCCGACCATGCCGCCCGTCCAAACTAAAATCTTCTACACTTCCTGGGTCCGTATCCCTCTATTCCCATCCTATTCATGTATTTCTCAAGATGCCCCTTCAATGTCACTATCGTCCCGGCTTCCACCACCTCCTCCATGGCCTACAATTTAAACATTTAGCTGGAAAGTAAAAATCAATTGTCACGGGCACGAGGGGGGTTTAATCTAAAACAGCCTGGATTTCTCCCGTCTGTAAACAGGGAGGTGTTTCTGATTTTATTTGACGTCCCCGTTTATTTTCCCTAACCCCTTGGTTTTGGAGTGATCCAATTCTTTATTAATAACCCCACAGCAAAGTTGAGAGAGGTTAAAATCAGCGTTAATGTATTTGCCACACATTCAAACACGGGGAGGGGGTATTGCTATGTAACGGCAGCACATTCAGACGGGAAAAGGGATAAGGGGCAGAGAGGGATAAACAGGGCAAAGACCACAGACCAAAATGAGGATTATTGTTTCACCTGAGTCCAGGTGTATTCCTTGACAGAGATTAGCAGGCTGAGGTTTATGTGGGATACTCCACTTTGTTACTAGCACTGACTTCCAAGATGCTAGAAACACGGAGAGATGCTTTCGTCCCGTAGTAGGCACTGGCACAGGAGTTCAGACTTTCCAGTATGATCAAGTTGGGGAGGGTCAGGCAATTTAAACTGGGGCAGCGCACCGGTTCTGCTGCTCTTTTTGTTGCTGGAAAATGGCAGATTTTAGTGATGTGTGAAATCTGCCGCTGGGATTGGCGAGAGATCGGGGATAATTACTGCCGGTGCAGACTTGATCGGCCTCAGAGCCTTTCCTGCGCTGTCCAACACCGAAATCACCGCGACGCAGGGGCGGAGAATGAGGCGTCAGACCCACGATCGGGTCCAGCGCCTTCCCGCGATTCTCCGCGGACCAGAGAATCGCCGCCAGTCGCGCGCGCCGCTTGGGGGCCATTGAAAGAGGCCCCCCGCAGCGATTCTCCGCCGGCAACTGGCCGAGTTCCCACCGGCATGGTTCTAACATGGTTCCACCCGGTGGGCACTCAGACTGGCGGCTGCCGCGGCCACCCTGGTGGGGGGGGGGGATCCGTCACCGAGGGGTCCTCCAGGACCGCCAGGGTGTTCCAATCGGGGGCCACCGATCGGCGGGCGCATGCAATCTCGGGGGTGGATCTGTTTTGTGGGGGCCGGTCCGCTGCGTGCGTCTGCCATGTTGCGCGGGTCCGCCACCGTGCGCATGCGCTGACCCACGGCTGGAAGTACAGGGTCCCGTATCGGCAGCCGGTGCTGCGCGGAGCCCTCCGGAACCATACTGGCCTCCTTCAGGTAAGTGAATCGCTGGGCCAAGGAGCCCATTGGCGCCGGCGTGAAACTCTCCGGTGTTTACGCCGGCATCAACACTTAGCTGCCGTTTCGGAGAATCCTGCCCCATGCCTCTTCCTCCTGCCCACTCAAAGTCTTATTTCCTGAGGAGAATGCAGTTTCTTGTTCTTCCTGTCGAAATAAAATAGAAGGATGACGGGTAGAAACCGACACAGTGTGACGATTGGAACATTTTAGGAATATTTTCTTCGGAATATTGGGACAAGTTAAGAGTTAAAGGCCTGCGGGTATGGTGTGTGGCTGCAGTGATCATGGCTTTAATAAAGGATTTTGTTTTGCTTCTGGGAAACAGAAGGAGAAATTGACCGGGAATGTGTTTTTCAGTCTCGGCTAATAGACTGTGGTTTGATTGGGGAGGTCCCTGTGGAGTTAATGTGCTTTTGCAGGCTGCAGAGATAATTTGTCTTTTTGCATGGGGAGATGAGGTCACTGCTGGGTGGAGCCCAAAAAGGCAGAGAGGCAGTGAGTTTGGGGAAGCATTGAGAGAGGGGTGGAGCTGTGTTCTGATCTGCCTGTCTCTGGGTCCACCATTTTTTTTACAAGTAGGATAGTTCAAAACAAAAGAGTAATAATATTTTAAAGCAAAGCAATCTTGTCTGAAGAGAAGGAAGAGACTGAAATAACCTAGTTGAAGCAGCTATTTGAAGATATTCAGCCAGAGTCTGAAGGGGTTCTCACAAGAGCCAGAACCTGTTTTGTACCACAGGTATTACTCTGTGCCCTGCTCATTTTAAGCTATAGTAAGAGTTGTGTGTTTCTTTTCTTGTTGTTTAATGGGAAATTGTATACTTATGTTAATGTAAGCTGTTCGTTTTGGGTGTGAAATTAAAAGTTTAAGATTGTGACTTCCGGTTGCTGCTATGCGGAGCTAAGTCGCACGTTCGGCAGTTCCCGCTTTAATAGGACTTGTGGGCTCTTTTAAGGGCCCCAAACGGCGCTGATTCGACGATTCCCGGTGTGTAAAGGGGTCTGGCGCAATAACCCCCGGGATCTATGGTGCGGACCTGGAGTGGGGCGAGGAGAAAAACGGCAGTAGCTCCCCTGGAAAAGCAGGGGAAGGTGGACAAAATGGCGGCCGGTGGAGCCCCTGAGGAGTGGAGGCAGTTGGCGGAGGAGCAGCAGGCAGCCCTTCTGCGCTACTTTACGGAGCTGAAAGTGGGGTTGCTGGACTCTCTGAAGGTTACGACAAGTAAGCTGCTGGAGACCCAGACAACCCAGGGTGCAGCGATACTTGAGTTGCAGCAGCAGGCCTCTGAGCGCGAGGATGAGGTTTCGGCCCTCGTGGGGAAGGTGGAGATGCACGAGGCGCTCCACATAAAATGGCAGGATCGCTTTGAGGAGATGGAGTTTCGGTCAAGGAGGAAGAACTTGCGGATCCTGGGCCTCGCGGAGGGGCTGGAGGGGTCGGACCTGCCGGCTTATGTGGCCGTGATGCTGAACTCGCTGGTGGGGGCAGGATCCTTCCATCTGCCCCTGGAGCTGGAGGGAGCCCACAGAGTGCTGGCCAGACGGCCTAAGGCAAATGAACCCCCGCGGGCGGTGCTGGTGCGGTTCAGTGACCGGGAGTGTGTTCTGCGATGGGCCAAGAAGGTGAGGAGCAGCAAGTGGGAGAATTCGGTAGTGCGTATCTACCAGGACTGGAGTGCGGAGGTGGCCAAGCGGAGAGCCGGGTTTAACCGGACGAAGGCGGTGCTCCACGGAAAGCAGGTGAAATTCGGCATGCTGCCGCCTGCGCGCCTGTGGGTCACTATTTTGAGTCCCCGGAGGAGGCGTGGGCCTTTGTGCAGCCTGAAAAGTTGGACTCGAACTAGGGATTGGGGACTGTGGGGTGTTTTTTTTGTATCACTGTTTATGCTGTTGCTGGCTACTCTGTTTGTTTTTTTCCCCCAGCTTTCGGACGATGTGGGTTATGGTTTTGTGTTCTAAGGGGGGTATTGGGGTTTGTGGTTGATCTGTGTCTTTGTTTGTATGGAGTTGGTGGATGGGTTGGGACTGCGGTTTGGGAGCTGCGTTGGTGGGGTGGGGCTGTGTGACAGCGCGGGCTTTTCTCTGGTTTCCCGCGCTGCGGGTCGATGGGGTGGAGCTGGTGGCGAGGGGCGTGGATATCAGTTCCGTTTTCCTGCGCTGAAGCGGTGCCAAGGAGCTGATGCAGGGGAGGAGGGGTGACCTCATATTGGGAGGGGTCGGAGTTAGAGCGGGAGCTGCCGGGGTCAGCAGCAGTCAGCTGGCTCACGGGAGTACAGTGGAGGGAGAGTCGTGGCTAGGAGGGGTCCTAGCCGGGGGGGGGGGGGGGGGGGGGGGGGTATACCGGGTTGCTGCTGGATTGGCCAGGGAGGAGTTGGTGCGGGTCGGAGGGGTCGGGGTGAGGTTCTATCGCCGTGGGAAATGGGCCGAATGGGTGCTGGCCAGGGGTGAGCAGTCGATGGGCTATGGCTAGTCGACGGGGGAGGGGGGCGGGGTGCCCCCTGATCCGGCTGATTACGTGGAACGTGAGAGGGTTGAATGGGCCGGTTAAGCGGTCCCGGGTGTTTCGCATCTGAAGGGGCTGAAGGCGGATGTGGCAATGCTCCAGGCGACCCACCTGAAGGTGGCGGACCAGGTCCGTCTGAGGAAGGGGTGGGTGGGGCAAATTTTCCATTCAGGGCTCGACGCGAAGAACCGGGGGGGTGGGGATCCTGGTGGGGAAGAGGGTGGCGTTTGAGGCATCTGAGGTTGTGGCTGATAGTGGCGGCAGATATGTGATGGTGAGCGGTAAGCTGCAGGGGGAGAGGGTGGTGTTGGTAAATGTGTATGCCCCAAATTGGGATGATGCTGGTTTCATGAGGCGTATGTTGGGCCGCATTCCTGGCCTGGAGGTGGGGGGCCTGATCATGGGGGGGGACTTCAATACGGTGTTGGATCCCCCACTGGATCGTTCTAGTTCTAGGACAGGCAGGAGGCCGGCGGCGGCCAAGGTGTTGAGGGGGTTTATGGACCAGATGGGAGGGGTGGATCATAGATAGAACAGTACAGCACAGAACAGGCCCTTCGGCCCTCAATGTTGTGCCGAGCCATGATCACCCTACTCAAGCCCACGTTTCCACCCTATACCTGTAACCCAAGAACCCCCCCCTTAACCTTACTTTTATTAGGACACTACGGGCAATTTAGCATGGCCAATCCACCTAATCCGCACATCTTTGGATCCCTGGAGGTTTGGGAGGCCGAGGGTTCGGGAGTATTCTTTTTTTCTCCCACGTGCACAGGGTTTATTCCCGCATTGATTTCTTTGTTTTGAGTAGGGGACTGGTCCCGAGGGTGGAGGAGGCTGAGTATTCGGGTATTGCGATTTCGGACCATGCTCCGCATTGGGTGGATCTGGAGATGGGGGAGGTGCGGGACCAGCGCCCGCTTTGGCGTCTGGACGTGGGGCTGTTGGCTGATGAGGAGGTGTGCAGGAGGGTCCGGGGATTATTGAGAGGTACCTCGAGGTCAATGATACTGGGGAGGTCCGGGTGGGGATGGTGTGGGAGGCTCTGAAGGCAGTGATTAGGGGGGAGCTGATCTCCATCCGAGCCCATAGGGAGAGGGGGGAGAGGGAGAGACTGGTGGGGGAGCTTCTGAATGTAGATAGGAGGCATGTGGAGGCCCCGGAGGCGGGACTGTTGGGAGAGTGGCGTAGCTTGCAGGCCAAGTTTGATTTATTGACCACCAGAAAGGCGGAGACACAGTGGAGGAAGGCGCAGGGAGCGGTCTATGAATATGGAGAGAAGGCAAGCAGGATGCTGGCGCATCAGCTAGGGAGATTGGTGGAGTGAAGGATAGGGGTGGGAATGTGGTGCAGCAGGGGGCAGAGGTCAATGGGGTCTTTAGGGACTTCTACAGGGAACTGTATCGGTCGGAGCCGCCGGTGATGGGGGGGGGGGGGGTGGGGGGGGGTGGGGGGGGGGGGGGGGGTGGGGGTGGGGGGTGGAATGGAGAGCTTTTGAACAGGCTGCGATTTCCAAGGGTGCAGGAGGAGCAGGTAGAGGGTCTGGGGGCGCCGATCGAGTTGGAGGAGCTGGTTAGAGTGATTGGCCACATGCAGTCGGGGAAGGCGCCGGGACCGGATGGGTTCCCAGTTGAATTTTATAAAAAATATGCGGACCTGTTGGGCCCCCTGTTGGTTCGGACCTTTAACGGGGCATGGGAGGGGGGTGTTTTGCCCCTGACGCTGTCACGGGCGCTGATTTCCCTGATCCTGAAGCGTGATAAGGACCCCTTGCAGTGCGGATCATACAGGCCAATTTCACTGCTGAATGTGGATGCCAAATTGCTGGCTCAAAGATAGGGAACTAGGTCAGTGGCAGCAGCAACCCGGGGGGGAGGGGGGGAAAAGGGGGCGGGGGGTTTCAGGGGGGCATTGTTTATGTTAATTTAATTTATTGTTAATTTATTTTGTTGTTTATTGGGTTTGGGGGGGGGGGGGTTCGTTATATGCGTTGGTATGGGTGCCGGGGGGGTGTTTGTTATTATTATTATTGTTTTGTTGTTATACATTTTTCAAAAATCTCAATAAAAATTATTTTTTAAAAAAAGTTCAAGATTGTATTTATAATAAAGTTTTACTTTAGAAATACCAAAACCCTATTTTTTTTTTTTTGCAATCATTCTTTCCACACCGTCTGACAAATAAACTAAAATATTGGGGTTTTTGTCCAGTATCCTACTCACTGTTGGGAGTCTGGTGTGGGATCGTAATAACAGGGAGAGACCCGAGCAGAAGGATTGTTGATTGATGGCTTTCCCTGGATGAAGGGCAATACAGGTTTGCAGTTAACGTGATTAAATGAACATGAAATCCAGAATGCAGCACTGGAATTGAGTCATCACATCTGTGCATTGCACTCGATTGGGACCATTTACAAAGCAATTTTTACTTTTGAATGATATTTGCACGACCTGCCTTGGGACTAATTTGTTCGTAAAAAAATAAATTGATCATTAATAGTTTATAAAGGACAAAACCTCTGATTCTACCCATCAATTTAATTTGAAAGAAATCCAAAGTGTTCAAGAGGACATATCTTTTTTTATCAATAAATACCATAAAATTGCTGGTTACCGTAGAAACCACTTAGCTACATGCTGCATCTGATGGTAAAGGCGAGTATGGAATGATCCAAACTCATTAACTTTATGTCATGCGCCTCGATCAAACAAGTATTGACTTGTTTCTTGCTAACATCCTTCTCCGACAAGTTAAAGGTATACCGAAAGTATTTTCATTAGCACATGGGACAACCAAAGGTCATTTCAGAATTTGTTACAGCCAATAGTGTTTTGAAGTGTTGGCCACTGTTGCAATGTTGGAAATGCAGCAGCCAGTTTTAGCACAGCAGGATCCCGCAAGCAGCAATAATGGCCAGCTAATCTGTTCAGTGGTGATGTTGGCTGAGGGGGTGACAACCGGCGTTCTTCTTCGGCATGGTGCGGTGGGGACATTTTTTGTCTCCCAGAGAGGACAGACATTGCCTAAGTTAGAAGGCCTCGTCTGAAAACCAGCAACTCCTCCAGTGCAGCACCCCCTCAGTACTGCATGTGGATTGCGGACCTTGCTTTGCAGCTCAAATCTCTGGGATGGACTTTGAACCCTGGCCATTCAGAGGTGAGCGGCCCACTGAGCCTCGGATGAGGCTGAATCTGAAAACCGTGCACATGCATCGTCCAATAGCATCAACAGCAATTATACAGCATCTTTAACATGGTAAAACCGGCAAAGCACTGCAGAAGAGTTAATCAGAAAACCCTGTGATACCAATCCAAAGACGATGATAAAAAGCTTCATTAAAGAGGTGGGTGAATTTCTTCACATGTCCTCGCGACTCTCCTACGCTCACCAATCTTCCTTGTGGGGCTTTACTGCTCCATTTCTGATTCAGCTGGGATTGCAAGTCCTGGCTGAAAATGGTAATAGCAAAGAACAAAGAACAAAACAGCAGAGGAACAGGCCCTTCGGCCCTCCAAGCCTGCGCCGACCATGGTACTTGCCAAAACTAAAACCGTCTGCACTAACGGAGTCCGTATCCTTCCATTCCCACCCTATTCATATATTTGTCTAGATGCCCCTTAAATGCCGCTATCCTACCTGCGCCCATCGTTGGGTTGGAGAAAACTTCACAGGCAGTGGCAATTGCCACTGACCGGAATATCCAGGCCATACAAGTATGGCTTCAGTCCAATCTGCACTGGAGTCCAAGATGTAACAGCACAATCTCCCTTGGCTGGAAGAGGAAAGCTAGCTTCAGAATGGAGAACAGTTGCATTTATTTTCAGGTTCAGCAATAGGTGTCATTGACAAGGCCAGCAGTTGTTGCCCATTTCTACTTGCCCTGAGGAGCATCTTCTTGAGTGGTGTGATACCATTTCAGAGTCAGCCTGGTTGGTGTGAGATTGGAGTGACGTAGGCCCAGACTGCATTAGGGCAGTCGGTTTCCTTCACTGAAGGTCACACATGAACCAGTTGGGTTTTACAACAGCTTCATGTTCACTTTCCTTTTCCTGACACCAGCTTTTTGTGTCCAGATTTTGGTGTATTTCCAAATTTTCCATCTCCACAAGTGGAAATGTTATCCTATTAGGTGGTGAAGATGATCTCTTACTGGTTCGAGCAAGGAATCATGAAACACACAAAATCATAGAATCATACAATTTACAGTGCAGAAGGAGGCCATTCGGCCCATTGAGTCTGCACCGGCTCTTGCAAAGAGCACCCTACCCAAGGTCAACACCTCCACCCTATCCCCATAACCCAGTAACCCCACCCAACACTAAGGACAATTTTGGACACTAAGGGCAATTTATCATGGCCAATCCACCTAACCTGCACATCTTTGTGACTGTGGGAGGAAACCGGAGCACCCGGAGGAAACCCACGCACACACGGGGAGGATGTGCAGACTCTGCACAGACAGTGACCCAAGCCGGAATCGAACCTGGGACCCTGGAGCTGTGAAGCGATTGTGCTATCCACAATGCTACCGTGCATCCCTGCAGTGAATTAAGTGGTAAATTGGTCTTGGGATGTAGACTGTTATGGGCCAGGGTTTAGAGAATCCCAAAGTGTGTCATGGAGTTCACCTGACCCACAACGTTTAATAGATTGTGGTATGGGGAGCACGTGGCCCACTCTACAGGTGTGGGAGAGCAGAAAATGGACCAGTGGTTTTTAAAACAAAACAATGTTTATTCTTTGTTTTTAAAACAAACAGTGAATATCTTAGCAACCATTAATTCAAAGATAACCCCCAAAGAATACAACACTAAGTAATCATTTGAGCTGTCCTTTTAACATCCAAAAGACTTAACAAACCTTCAAACAGGAGCACATTAGGCTTACATTTAATACTGAGATCTTTTACAATTCTGAGTTCACCAAATGATCCATAGATAGTTTGTGGATGGCAGAGATCCAACAGCAGTGCAGCTCACAGAAAACACAGGCACCCAAGCTTTCTCAAACTGAAACTAAAAAGCAGAGGTGGAGCTCAGCTCCACCCACACTCTGACATCACTCCAGTAACATGCGCAGCTCCATTTCTTAAAGGTACATTTCTTAAACACCCATTTCTTAAAGGGTACTCTCACGTGACAAGACATAAAGTCATTAGAGAGAAGAGACCATTCAGCCCACCCAGTCCTTGCCAGCTCTCAGTACACTGATCTAGCCAATCCCATTCACTCACTGTAGCTCTGTAACTTTATTTCCCTCAAGTGCCCATCCAATTCCTTTTGCAATCTCTGATTGTCTCTGCTTCCAACACCATCATTGACAGCGAGTTGCAGGTGATGACCACTTGCTGCCCCCCCCCCCCCGGGTAACGTTCCACGTCCTGCTAGTGGGAACTGCTTTTCTTTGATAATTTTCCCATATCTAACTTCTGCACAAGAAACAGGAACTGGAGCAGGTCACCAGGTCCACTGAGTAGGAACCTGCCCTGGCAATATGTAGAGTATAAGAGTGCCAATTGGTTGAGAGTTAATTGTCAGCTTGTTTTACAGACAGTTTTGGTAAAGCAAGTCACCTGGGGGCTGCTGCCGACTGGTTATTGTGCATTTCTGCACCGTGCCTAAGACCTGTTTCAACCCCACCGAGTCTTAAATGTAACATTGTTCAGGATTTCACAGAATACAGCCACTGCTGGGAGGATACAATTACCGCAGGACAAGTATTTCAGAATAGCTGTTCAAACTGAGGCCCCATTTATCAGAGGGGAGACCTGATTGAGGTCTACAAAATTATGAGAGGCATAGACAGGGTGGATAGTCAGTGTCACTTACAAGGGGGCACAGATTCAAGGTGAGAGGGGGAAAGTTCAATGGAGATGTGTAGGGACAGTTTTCCATGCAGTGGTGGGTGCCTGGATGCCAGAGGATGTGGTGGAAGCAGGCACATTAGCAACATTTAAGAGGCATCTGGATGGGTACATGAATAGGGAGGAGTGCAGAAGGTTTTTTTTTAAGTTCGGGCACCATGATTCCCACAGGCTTGGAGGGCCGAAGGGCCTGTTCCTGTGCTGTACTTTTCTTTGTTCTTTGTCAACACAATACACTGACTTGGAAAGCAAAAAGACTCATTATCCAATTGGATGATTCTTGACTGTCAGTTCACACAGCCTTCCCCCCAACTCCAATTTTCAATAATTTTACATCTGGAAAAGAAATATCTTCAAAGAAAATGACAAAGAAACAACAATGTTTTTTTAAAAGTGCCAATGATTACATTTTAAACAGGGTCGCGCACCGTAGTGTCCTGGACATTGATCTTCAATTTCTAGAGACCCCAGGAACGTTGGCAACCCAATACAGAAGCCCCCTTTTCTTTAGGCAACATACGTCCATTATAAACCCAATGTCCTTTCGGAAGGACCCAGCTGCTGTCTTTAGTCCTGCAGTCTGAGCCTCTATATGGCTCCAGTCCCACACCAGTTTGGTTCATGCCTAGCTGCCCAGCTCAAGGCAGGAGGGCAGTAAATGCCCACCGTCCTGGCAATGGTTTTTCAAAGTGGAAATCAGAATTTGCAAGACGGATAGAACATAGAACAGTACAGCACAGCACAGAACAGGCCCTTGATGTTGTGCCGAGCAATGATCACCCTACTTAAACCCACATAACCCGTACACCCGTAACCCAACAATCCCCCCATTAACCTTACACTACGGGCAATTTAGCATGGCCAATCCACCTAACCCGCACATCTTTGGACTGTGGGAGGAAACCGGAGCACCCGGAGGAAACCCACGCACACATGGGGAGGACGTGCAGACTCCACACAGACAGTGACCCAGCCGGGAAACGAACCTGGGACCCTGGAGCTGTGAAGCATTGATGCTAACCACCATGCTACCGTGAGGCCCCTTGTTCTACTTTACAATGGGTTAGACCCAGCACCCCAATCATTTCCCACGCTCACTGATCCTGGTTTTTGTCTAAAGCATGTTTTTTTTAAAAACTTATTTTTTCTTAAAAAATAAAAAGTAAAACCTGCAATGTTGCAAATCAGAGTTGCAGTTAATTGAGAGCCACTTGTTGCAATTTCGCAAAAGGTACACAACTTCCATCCTCGAGGGATTTCCCCCTTTTCTTAAAGCAAGGGGGGAATTAAATAGCAATATGTCGAGAGTGGATGGACATGTTGAGTTTGAGGGCGGTGGCGGCTTTAAGAGTCTCCGGCGCAACATTGTAACACGCTTGTTGATTCGAGGTCAGTTTCAATTGTCAATGCTCCAGGTCGATTTCATTCATCAGACAGAGAGAGAGACAGAGAGAGACCATGTTCAGGGGCAGAACCTGCAGGCTGGGAGGCTTGTAAAGAGCTACCTGAAAATAGCTCAACGTCAAAAAGAAGGGAGGAGAGGAGAGAGGAAGGACAGTGTGTGAAATCACCCTTGGCTTTTTTTAAATTAACATATTCTCTCTCTCTTTCTCTTTCTCCCCCTCCCTTTCCATAAAAAAAACTACTGGAAGATGGCGGCTCTGAACGGAACAGGCATTAAGCCTTGTTCCAGTGCAGCTAAACCACTGGTGGAACTGGACTTCAGGTCTGGGGCAAGGATCGAGGACTTGAACAGGCTGATCCAGGAATTCACCAAGCAGGATCAGCGGGAATACGATGATCACAGAGCCCTGGAAATCCACACCGCCAAGGATTTTATCTTCTCCATGCTGGGTGAGTAATTCTGTATCAGAACCCAAAGTACAGCTCCGACTGGTACTGTGCCGATCAAAGCAGCCGGAGGACCCGCTTTAATATTTAAAGGTCACCTTTTCGCCTTCCAAATTGTGATTTTTAGTTTGTGTCTGTGGATAATCCAGTATTTTGTTATTCATTGGGAGCTTCAAAAACCCACCTCGATTGTGAACTACGGCGATATTTATTTAAAAGGGCAATGCTGATTTTTTAAAAAACAAAATAATCATTGCAATCTGTGGAGTTTCATTCCAGTGGGCAATGTGGGAGGAAATACATTTCAATTCTCCGTTTTTGTCCCTCTCCAACTTATCGTGTTGAAGTTGGTGAGTTGTGCTCCCCAAGTATTCCTCTTTTTTTTAGTCCAGGATTATCTTTCAAATCAATTCACACTGGCACCAAATTGGCTGGAGGGCAATAATGCAGAGTTACAAACCAGACCCACTGCTGTACTCCAAGGAGGATTGTATGACATATCCCATCGGATAATGATCCCTCGTCCCTACTGAGAGCCAATTACAGTCTGCACAGATTCTACCTCCTAATGACGTTCTCGAGATTCACTCCTCCATCCACCCTTCACTCATTAGTTTCCTGCTGGTCAGTGACAATGTGAAATTCCTTAATTGCCTGTCTTGCACTCCACCTGCAAACGCTAGGTTTTTAAAAAAGACTCCCCATCACTGCCGAATTCCGTCTCTGTGAAGTAGCCTTGGGAACGTTTTCAGATACAGGACTGCATCTGATAAATGAGATTCTATGTCCCACATCTTATTATCCACTCTGGGCAGTTCTGTACCACTCATAGCTTGGGTGATGAATATCATTTCTAAGTGTAAGAATGTGAGCTGCTCCCTTAACACCCAGTGTCACTGTAGAAATAGGCTAGCAGTTAAGAGGGGGAAGTCAGTCTGCTAACTGCAATTTGTAAATCATAGAACATCAATTTGTTTCCAATTGATGTAGAATCTATTAGTTTCCGCCTTTTAGCCAGGTATCCATTTCACTGAAGTGCCTCGGCATATTTTCCTGTGTTGATAGCTGAATTTAGATCAATATTATCACTGTTACCTAAATTATCAAGAACCTAGGCGACAACATTGCACCAGAATTAATACAACGGCAATGGGTTCAGTGCATGAGTGCCACACCTGGCAGGATAACGCTGTCCCACGTGGGGCAGGAGCTTCCATCCTCACCTGCCATGAGCTGATGGTAGCACAGTGGTTAGCACTGTCGCTTCACAGCGCCTGGGCCCCAGATTCGATTCCCGGCTTGGGTCACTGTCTGTGGGGAGTCTGCACGTTCTCCCCGTGTCTGCGTGGGTTTTCTCCGGGTGCTCCGGTTTCCTCCCAAAGTCCTGAAAGACTGTGCTGTTGGGTGAATTGGACATTCTGAATTCTCCCTCTGTGGACCTAAACAGGTGCTGGAATGTGGCGACTAGGGGCTTTTCACAGTAACTTAATTGCAGTGTTAATGTAAGCCTACTTGTGACACTAATAAAGATTAATTATCATTATTATTTATGGCCGCTAGTTTTGTTTTTTCCCCACAAGTGGCGACGCCTTCAAAACAGTTGTCCGATCAAACGCTATAATTTTGATCACCCCTTAGCCTTCTCCTTTTCTAGTGACAAGAGTCGCAGTCTGCTCAATCTTTCCTGACCTTCCATTTAGACAGTAAGGAGTCTTACAGCACCAGGTTAAAGTCCAACAGGTTTGTTTCAAACACGAGCTTTCGGAAGCTCGTGTTTGAAACAAACCTGTTGGACTTTAACCTGGTGTTGTAAGACTTCTTACTCTGCTCACCCCAGTCCAACGCCGGCATCTCCACATCATGGCTTCCATTTAGACAGGACTTTTTGTAACTTAAGGCCTTGCCAAAATGCTTGAGAATCAATTGGGTTGCTCTTGTTGAAATGTCATGATGTGGAGATGCCGGCGTTGGACTGGGGTGAGCACAGTAAGAAGTCTTACAACACCAGGTTAAAGTCCAACAGGTTTGTTTCAAACACGAGCTTTCGGAGCACGGCTCCTTCTTCAGGTGAATGGCTACGTTGTTGAAATGTAGCTGCCCTTCTAATATAGGAAATATGGCAGACCACAGCAAGCTCCCACAAAGAGCAATGGGATAATGAGCAGATAATCTGACTTGGTCATGTTGGTGGAGTGATAAAAATTGATACGAGGAGAACTCCTCTGCTCCTCTCCGAAATAGTGACCATGGGATCATTCACCTTCACGAAGTGGGCAATCAGGCTTCAGGTTTAATGCTTCACCAAATGTTGTGATGCCTCCAACAGTTAAGCATCTTGTTATTTAATTGCAGTCTGTTGAGCATTAAGAAGGATGGAGTACAAACTACCCTTCCCCAACCCACGCACCTTTCCTGGAATGCCTTCCTTGATCCATGCTCCAAATATCCGGAAATTGTCTCGAAATTCCCCACCAAGTTTCTCCACCCAAGGTGAATGTTGGAGGGTATGTGGTGCCGATAGAACTGATCCCAGGGATCACCCGATCCCTTTGGGAGAGGGAGATATTGGAAATGTGTATTTATAGAACGTGCGGGTGATCATTCCTATACGGTTGTGTGGGGTGGGGACTGTGTATACAGAAGCACTGTGGCCGTGACCGGGTGATGTTACTGAGCGCAGCCTAACGAAGGAGCAGGTTTAACACTCTACTTGTGCTGCAGTGACTCTCGTTCCTGCTCTCGATGTTAACTCGGCTCTGCCAACAGGTGTCAACTTTTTACACTGACTTAAAGATAAATCTCCTGGACACTGTGCAGGCAACACCTGGCAGAAAAATCCAAGAGAGCGGTTACAACCTCATTTTCATCAAACATTTCTATTAATTAATTATAAAACTATAAAGTTGGGTCAGAGACATTGATTGAAATGGGCAGTCATTGGATGAAACTACAAGGAGCACATCCAATCAGAATCTGTCATGCTGTGTGGCTCCTGACACCCCCATCCTGGATTTGCTGTTGGCAAAAGGACAACTGGGAACAGCCAATAATATGAACCTTAATCGGCAGTCTGGTTTTTTTTTGTGAATTATGGTGAACCTTTAACCCCCCCCCCGACCCCCCAAATTTCCTTCTCTCATACAAGCAAGGAGTGGGAGGAGGCCATTCAACCCCTCAATTCTGCTCCACCATTTCATAAGATAATGGCTGATCTGATAGTGACCTCAAACCTGTATCCCACCGACCCCCAATAACCTTTCACCTTCTTGCTTACCAAGAATATATCTACCTTTGCCTTCGAAATATTCAAAGACTCTACTTCGACCACCTTTTCAGGAAGAAAATTCCAAAGAGACTAGGAGCGACCGACGAGAGTTCTTCATCGGCATGAAGAGGTTCGAAAGGGCAGGTGTAGATAGATCATGGTTGATCTGTACCTCAATTTCAAATCCTGACTCTTCCTTGGAACTCTCTTCCACAAACAAATGATTTTGGGTCAAATGTAAACTTTTAAATCTGAGTCTGATTTTTTTTTCAAAGGTACTAAGGGATAAGGGGCAAATGCAGGAATGTAGTGCTACATGAAAATGAAAAGAAAATCGCTTATTGTCACGAGTAGGCTTCAAATGAAGTTACTGTGAAAAGCCCCTAGTCGCCACATTCCGGCGCCTGTTTGGGGAGGCTGGTACGGGAATTGAACCGTGCTGCTGGCCTGCCTTGGTCTGCTTTAAAAGCCAGTGATTTAGCCCAGTGCTAAACAGCCCCTTCACAGATCAGTCATGAATGGAGGAACAGGCTTGAGGGGCTCGATGACCTCGCCCTACTCCTATGTCCCCACTGCTCAGACTCATCACTGGACAATACTGGGTGGGGTGGGGGGTGGGGTCCGAGTCCGACTGGACTTTTAATGTTCTTGAGGTCCCGATTCACAAAATGTGCTGAAGTGAGCTCGCTCTGTGACTGATTTAAGTGAGATGATGCACCATACGTGTGTGTGTGTGTGTGTGTGTGTGTGTGCGCGTGTGTGTGCGCGTGTGTGTGCGCGTGTGCGTGTGCGTGTGCGCGTGCGTGTGCGCGTGCGCGTGTGCGTGTGCGTTCTAATAATGAAGGGAGGTTGGGTAGACTGCACATCTTAAAGCCGAAGAAACAGCAGAGAAATGATAAAAAATGTTTAGCTGCCACTTTTCAAGGGTGGATCAGAGTCGGAAGATCATGTCGAGAATTTGAGGTCACGGCCAGTATAGTCCTGGGCTGTAAGGCATTTAGTTCACCTTAGTGTAACCTTAAAGTTAACAATCTCAGGATTGTGCTGTTATTTAAAATGATTTTATTGAATTTGCATCACAAGAACATAAGAACTAGGAGCATGAGTAGGCCATCTGGCCCCTCGAGCCTGCTCTGCCACTCAATGAGACCATGGCTGATCTTTTGTGGACTCAGCTCCACTTTCCGGCCCGAACACCATAACCCTTAATCTCTTTATTCTTCAAAAAACTATCTATCTTTATCTTAAAAACATTTAATGAAGGAGCCTCAGCTGCTTCACTGGGCAAGGAATTCCATAGATTCACAACCCTTTGGGTGAAGAAGTTCCTCCTAAACTCAGTCCGAAATCTACTTACCCTTCTTCTGAGGCTATATATTATTGGGGGGGGTCGGCAGGTTACAGATTAAATGGCGGAGCACGCTTGAGGGTATGAATGGCCTACTCCAGCTCCTTGTTTTATGTTCGTATGAATACACTTAAATTCTTTGGAATTCACTGCGGTGCTGAAGACCCGGGTTCGAATCCCGGCCCTGGCCGTGCGGAGTTTGCACATGTCTGCATGTGTCTCACTCCCACATCCCAAAGATGTGCTGGTTAGGTGGATTGGCCACGATAAATTGCCCCTTAATTGGGGGAAAAAAAAAATAATTGGGTACTCTAAATTTTTTTTTAAATTCTTTGGAATTCAGCCAGATTGATTTACGTTTAGTTGTACAGTTACTTGTCACTCTGTGTGTTACTGAGAGAATTAGCGGAGCAGAGTTGAATTGTAGAGTCATTACAGCTGGAGGCCATTTCGCCCATCAAGTTCATGCTCGCTCTCTGAAGAGCAATCCAGTCGGACCCCCCCCCCCCCCAACCCACTCCACCCCATAAAACTGCAAATGTATTTCCCTCCGGTGTCCATCTAATGTCCTTTTGAAATCATTCATCGTCTGCTCCGCTCCCCCGCCCCTCGTAGGCAGCGAGTTCCACATCATTATCACTCGCTGTGTTTTTCTTTTTTAAAAAAAAAAAGTTCTTCCTCATATTCCAAACTCCATCACTGCCCAGAAGTTTGAATCTGTGTCCTTGCTATGTGACCATCAGCTATGATATTATTGCCGGGCAGAACAGGCTCGAAGGGGTTGAGTTGCCTTCTCCAGTTATGTGTGTTCATTGAACTGTCAAAGCCTTCAGCTCGGGTTCTTTCTGACCTCCGCACTAAACAATCCAGCTGGCACTTTATGATGGTGTTCCCCTTGTTCAGGGCTCCTCTTCCAGAGGAGAATCATTTTTCTATCTCCCTCTATAGCTTCTGTAATGTTCTTGTCAGATGGCCTGACTTATTGCAAGAACACTTGTCGCTCAAGCTATAAACAATTTATTAACATTAACTGTGGGTAATCTATACACAAAACAATTGATGAATAACAGTATTAACATGCACAAGCAAGCTCTCCCTCCAGCCAGTCTGAGGTCACCTGACTTGACCATCACTTGTATAATAGTGAGACTCCTAGTGGTCAGTCGGTGAATTACAACACAACTATGATATCCCGACAGCTACCAAATTACTTTATCATTTTAAGCAGCTCCAGTAGTTCAAACTTCTGAACTACACATTTTCTGAAGGGTTTGATGCATTGTTTAGTTCTTATGAATAATTAAACCCTTCAGCTTCCCATTCCAATGTTCTTGCTGCCTCTTTTGAATCTAGGTACCGACTTTTTGTGTGTAGTGGCATTCTGGTGCCTTGCCCAAGTGGCTGCTCTTCATGTCTGAGGCTAAAAAACTGAGGGTCGATAGACTATTCGACTGTGAGACCATCACGGCCAGGTCTTGTCCTCAGACATTCACATGCACTTGCCAACAGGTGTGGCTGCGTAAGAGTTCAGGAGCACAAACTCCACCTGATCTCTCCGTTCTGTACTCTGAGGAGTTTGGAGAGCAGTTCGGCGTTCCCCTCCACAGACATTGGCTAACTTGACACACATTGCAAGGCCAGCCCCTGTTTACTCTTCAATCCTTTGCTTATGAAGTATCCCAAAGAATCTCTTCTATTCCCCTCAACATTCCTCAAAATGCTGTGTTTTGCAAGTTCCAGAATGTGGCCAGAAAAGCACCGTCTAGGCTGATGGTCCTGGTGCAGGTCTGGGGGGGGCGGTGGGGGGAGCGCTGGGGCGGTGGGGGGAGTGTTGGGGTGGTGGGGGGGTCCTGGTGCAGGTCTGGGGGAGTGCCGGGGCGGTGTGGGAGTGCTGGGGCGGTGGGGGAGTGCTGGGGGGGGGGGGGGTCCTGGTGCAGGTCTGGGGGAGTGCCGGGGCGGTGTGGGAGTGCTGGGGCGGTGGGGGAGTGCTGGGGGGAGGGGGGGTCCTGGTGCAGGTCTGGGGGAGTGCCGGGGCGGTGGGGGAGTGCTGGGGGGAGGGGGGGTCCTGGTGCAGGTCTGGGGGAGTGCCGGGGCGGTGAGGGAGTGCTACACTATCATTGGTGCTGTGTTTTGGATGAGATGTTAAGATCCAAGGCCCTGACAGCTCCGTCGGGTTGATATGGAAGACCCCACAATCTGTATTTTGAAGAAGAGTGGAGGAATTATCTCCAGTGTTCTGCGCTACAGACAACAGTGACCACATTTGAAAAATACTTTTTTTTTACTAGAAACAGTTTGGGACCTCGGGTTGTGAAAGGAGTTACTAGAAATGCAGATTTGTTATTGAAAACTCAATTGAGACTCTTATTCCCTGGATTCCCAGTCCAGTAATATAACAGCAGCGCTGTATGCAGCCTTATTTGCTGGTTTGCAATTTGCTGCTCAGTTTGCCAAGAATAATTTCCCAAAACGTTGTTCATTATACGCGGAGTGTATTTATGGCAGCCGAATTCATGTGGATCGGGTGCCAGATAAAGGACGGGATTTTGTTCATAGTTGCTGGTATAAAGTGGTGATTGTCCTGCATATTGGGGCAGGAATGTCAGAGTTGGTGATGTGAAAGGGGATTAGATTAGATTGTGTACACATTCCTGCAGTTCACAAAACAGTGATGAAGTCAGCCATTGAGCTATTGTAGTGGGCTGTGTGCTGGGAATGGGTGTTGCTGGGGCAGGGTGGGGGGGGGATGTGTGATTACATGAGCTCTGCTGTCCCCCTCCCTGTACGCCATACTTTCTCAATGGGATTAAAACCAGCACACACTATATTCAGTTTCAGCCAATTCACTGTCACAAAACTTCACATCGAATGGCACTTATACTTTATTTCATGTCAAAAAGAACCTTGTCGGAATGAGGTACTTTTGAAATCTAGTCACTGCCGAAATGTTGTAATCAGAGCTTTCTGAACGAGTTTGAAATCATCACCTCAAATTAATCCATCACCACCAGTTATACAGTGACAGACCCGCCCCTACCAGTACTGTACCCCAGTGTTATACAGTGACAGACCCTTCCCCACCAGTACTGTACCCCAGTGTTATACAGTGACAGACCCGTCCGCAACAGTACTGTACCCCAGTGTTATACAGCGACAGACCCATCCCCACCAGTACTGTACCCCAGTGTTATACAGTGACAGACCCGTCCCCACCAGTACTGTACCCCAGTGTTATACAGTGACAGACCCGTCCCCACCAGTACTGTACCCCAGTGTTATACAGTGTCAGACCCTCCCCCATCAGTACTGTACCCCAATGTTATACAGTGACAGACCTGTCCCCACCAGTACTGTACCCCAGTGTTATACAGTGACAGACCCATCCCCACCAGTACTGTACCCCAGTGTTATACAGTGACAGACCCGTCTCCACCAGTACTGTATCCCACTGTTATACAGTGACAGACCTGTCCCCATCAGTACTGTACCCCAGTGTTATACAGTGACAGACCCGTCGCCACCAGTACTGTACCCCAGTGTTATACAGAGACAGACCCGTCCCCATCAGTACTGTACCCCAGTGTGTACAGTGATGGACCCAGCCCCACCAGTACTGTACCCCAGTGTTATACAGTAACAGACCCGTCCCCACCAGTACTGTAACCCAGTGTTCTACAGCGACAGACCCATCCCCACCAGTACTGTACCCCAGTGTTATACAGTGACAGACTTGTCCCCACCAGTACTGTACCCCAGTGTTATACAGTGACAGACCCATCCCCACCAGTACTGTATCCCAGTGTTATACAGTGACAGACCCGTCCCCACCATTACTGTACCCCAATGTTATACAGTGACAGACCTTTCCCCAGAAGTACTGTACCCCAGTGTTATACAGTGACAGACCCGTCCCACCAGTACTGTATCCCAGTGTTATACAGTGACAGACCCGTCCCCACCAGTACTGTACCCCAGTGTTATACAGTGATAGGCCTGTCCCCACCAGTACTGTACCCCAGTGTGTACAGTGACAGACCCGTCCCCACCAGTACTGTACCCCAGTGTTATACAGTGACAGACCCGTCCCCACCAGTACTGTACCCCAGTGTTATACAGTGACAGACCCGTCCCCATCAGTACCTAACCCCAGTGTTATACAGTGACAGACCCGTCCCCACCAGTACTGTACCCCAGTGTTATACAGTGACAGACCCGTCCCCACCAGTACTGTACCCCAGTGTTATACAGTGACAGACCCGTCCCCACCAGTACTGTACCCCAGTGTTATACAGCGACAGACCCGTCCCCACCATTACTGTGCCCCAGTGTTATACAGTGACAGACCTGTCCCCAGCAGTACTGTACCCCAGTGTTATACAGTGACAGACCCGTCCCACCAGTACTGTACCCCAGTGTTATACAGTGACAGACCTGTCCCCACCAGTACTGTATCCCAGTGTTATACAGTGACAGACCCGTCCCACCAGTACTGTACTCCAGTGTTATACACTGACAGACCCATCCCCAGCAGTACTGTACCCCAGTGTTATCCAGTGACAGACCTGTCCCCACCAGGGTTAAAGTCTCGGGTTTATAGAACCCCAAAGTGTTTCATGGAGTTCACCTGACCCTTAACCTTGAATTTATTGTGGTTATGGGCAGCACACAGGCCTGCCTTTCAGGTGTTCATAGAAAATAAAACATACAGTGCAGAAGGAGGCCATTCAGCCCATCAAGTCTGCACTGACCCACTTAAGCCCTCACTTCCACCCTCACTTCCACCCTATCCCAATAACCCCTCCTAACCTATTTGGTCACTAAGGGCAATTTATCATGGCCAATCCACCTAACCTGCACGTCTTTGGACTGTGGGAGGAAATCGGAGCACCCGGAGGAAACTCTCACCCAGACACGGGGAGAACGTGCAGACTCCGCACAGACAGTGACCCAAGCCGGGAATCGAACCTGGGACCCTGGCACTGTGAAGCCACAGTGCTACCCACTTGTGCTGCCCAACGTATTGCAGACATGGGTGACCTGTTGGTCCCATGCCAATAGCAAGCTCACCAAGGAGCATGACCTTGGGCTTGCACGACCCAGCCAAAGTCACCGCTGTCTCAAGAGAGCAAACATGCCGGGGATCGCTGCAGACTGGTCTACCTCCATACTCAGCACTCTGTCTTTCCAGGAGATGCCCAATATTCGGCTGAGGGAGCAAAGATGAAAGCTGCTCAGCCTCTTCGCTTGGCTTGCATGAGGTGACCCTGTCTTGCTCCTGTAAAGGAGAGAGCCGAGAAACACGCCTGGAACACACGGAGCTTCGTATTTTTGGTCAGTTTGCTGTTGGTCCACACTGAACTTTTCAACTTTTGACACGACAGCTGCAGCCTTGGCAAACCTGTCGTTTATTTCGGCATCGAGGGACATGTTGCTGGCGGTTGCTCATCCAAGAGATGTGAAGCAGTTGTGACCTCCAGAGCGTGAGTCTAAAAGGTTCCTCAAATGCTGGAATGGGCATTATGGGCGCTGGCTTTATCACTGCTTGAGGTTTCCCTATCACTTGACATGTGTGACATGATCAACAAAATTTAACGACATCTTTATGTAGTCCAGGCCAATAAAAATGTTTTTGGATTTTAGCTTGCGTTTTCCCTACTCCCAAATGACCTCCCACTGGTACCTCATGTGCTACACCTCCTTTCTATACCCTACCGGCAATACTACTTGATGAACTTCTGCCCACTTTTCATCCGCCTGCATATGTAAAGGTCTCCATTTTCTCATCAAGACATCATTTTTACGGTAATAACACTCCAGCATACACTCAGATTCCTCTTCCGTGTATGCTTTCTGATACATCCGTTTTATTTCTACATCTTTCTGTTGTAACTCCGCCTATTATCCTGAACTAAAACTATCCGCCTCATCCTCCACCTGTTCTTGTTCTTTTTCAACCATCTGATCAAAAATCGTTTCTGATAATTGCACTTCAACTTCATCTTCACTCTTTGATTTCTCCTCTCTTGTCTTAACCTGTGACTTTGCGACCCTGTTATTCCACAATCCGGAAAAATCCCAGGATATTCGTCCTTCAACACTTTTGTCTGATTTTCCACTGGCTTATCAATCACAGTAGGCATCACTCCCACATGCGATCCAGTTATATCATTACCCAAGATAAACTGTATTCCTGGACAAGATAGTTTCTCTATTACTCCTACTACCACTTCCCCACTCTTCACTGGACTTTCCAACCTTACCTTATATAATGGAACGCTACTCCTCTCGCCCTGAATTCCACATATTACCACCTTTTCTGGCAACATTCTTCCCAAACTACATCCCTCCTTAGCTTCACTTGGGCTTTCCTTTACCACTTTAACAAACCCCACTGTCTTATCCTGTTTTACCACATCAGCCTTCCCAGTGCTTTTCTTCAACCACCAACACTGTGACTTTACATGGCCTAGTTTACTGCAGTGAAAACATTTGAAACTTTTCATCTCTTTTCCACCCTCCTGGATTTATTTTTAAATCTGAGGTACATTCTCCTTATTATCTCCCATCATATCACCTTTACCTTTACCACTTGAGTATTTCTCATGTCCCCAGTTTCTATCCCTCACAGGCTGAAACTGATGTCGGAATCCAAACTTTGATTTATGAACTAATTCATAATCATCTGCCATTTCTGCTGCTAATCTCACAGTTTTAACCCTCTGCTCTTCCACATGAGTTCTCACTACATCAGGAATTGAATTTTTAAACTCCTCCAAAAGTATAATTTCTCTGAGAGCTTCATACGTTTGGTCTATTTTCAAAGCCCTTATCCAACATTCAAAATTACTCTGAGCCTTTCAATCTCCATGTATGTTTGACCAAATTCTTTCCTTAAATTTCTAAACCTTTGTCTGTAGGCTTCAGGCACTAGTTCATATGCACCTAAGATGGATTCTTTCACCTCATATGACCCAGATACCTCCTCCAGTAGTGATGCAAACACTTCACTAGCCCTACCTCCCAGCTTTGTTTGAATCAGCAATACTCTCATGTCCTGTGGCCATTTCATTTGTTCACCCACCTTCTCCTCAAATGAAATGAAAACAGCTTCTACATCCTTCTCGTCAAACCTTGGCAATGCTTGGACATATTTAAATAGATCCCTGCCACGCCTTCGACTGTGACGCTCTTTTTCACTATCCTCATCACTATCATCCAACTGTACGTTTCCCTTTACACCTGCCAATTTTAACTGACTCAATGTTTCATGGCCATTTTCTGAAGTTCAAACTCTCTCTCTTTCTATTTCCTCTCTCTCTCTTTCGTATTCAAGCTGCTTTTATTCTTTCTCATGTTCCATTTGTTTAATTTGTAACTGAATTTTTTCCATTTCCATGAGTCGCACTGTATCTCAGGCAACTTTAAATAATTAGCCACTGCCAAAATTACCTCATCTTTTTGCATTTTGTCAGGTAATGTTAGTTGCAATGTTTTTGCCAAATCTAAAAGCGTGTTTTTAGTCTCTGTCCATAAGGTACTGCGTGTGACCGTCTTCACCACCAGAAACCTCAGAGCTTCTGAAAGAGCCATTGTCCACAGCACACTCCCTACATAAGCTGAAATACCACACCAGAAAAGCACCCACAATATGCTCACCCCTCACTGTCTTTAAGTTCACTCAGCCAATCCAATAGATAGACTTTTATCCTGGACGAGCCCCCAATTTGTTAAAGTCCGGAGTTTAGAGAACCCCAAAGTGTATCATGGAGTTCACCTGACCCTTTACTTTGAATTTATTGTGGTGATGAGGAGCACATGGGTCTGCCTTTCAGGTGTTAGTCAACAGAGTGTTACAGTACTTTTCACATTAATGCAATGTTTGTTCATGAAACCAGTCAACACTTTATAAACCCACAGTAAACATCTTAACAACTATCAACATCATAAATCCCCAAAGAATACAGCACGCTATAGATAACCCTTGATAAATTCCCAAACAACATCCAGAAGACAAAAGACCCTTTTAACACAGAGATCAGGTTTAAATTCACTAATGAGAGCAGTTATACCTTTTGAAATCACCCAAATGAACACTTTTTAGCTTGTAGAGAGATACATGCACATCACCACCAGTATTGTACCCCAGTGCCATACAGTGACAGAACCGTCCCCACCAGTACTGTACCCCAGTGTCATACAGTGACAGAACCGTCCCCACCAGTACTGTATCCCAGTGTTATACAGTGACAGACCTGTACCCACCAGTACTGTACCCCAGTGTTATACAGTGACAGACCAGTCCCCACCAGTACTGTGCCCCAGTGTTATACAGCGGCAGAACTGTCCCCACCAGTACTGTACCCCAGTGTCATACAGTGACAGAACCGTCCCCACCAGTACTGTACCCCGGTGTTATACAGCGGCAGAACTGTCCCCACCAGTACTGTACCCCAGTGTCATACAGTGACAGAACCGTCCCCACCAGTACTGTATCCCAGTGTTATACAGTGACAGACCTGTACCCACCAGTACTGTACCCCAGTGTCATACAGTGACAGAACCGTCCCCACCAGTACTGTATCCCAGTGTTATACAGTGACAGACCCGTCCCCACCAGTACTGTGCCCCAGTTATACAGCGGCAGAACCGTCCCCACCAGTACTGTATCCCAGTGTTATACAGCGGCAGAACTGTCCCCACCAGTACTGTACCCCAGTGTTATACAGTGCTAGAACCGTCCCCACCAGTACTGTGCCCCAGTTATACAGCGGCAGAACCGTCCCCACCAGTACTGTATCCCAGTGTTATACAGCGGCAGAACTGTCCCCACCAGTACTGTACCCCAGTGTTATACAGTGACAGACCCGTCCCCACCAGTTCTGTACCCCGGTGTTATACAGCGGCAGAACTGTCCCCACCAGTACTGTACCCCAGTGTTATACAGTGCTAGAACCGTCCCCACCAGTACTGTACCCCAGTGTCATACAGTGACAGAACCGTCCCCACCAGTACTGTACCCCAGTATTATACAGGGACAGACCCATCCCCATCAGTACTGTACCCCAGTGTTCTACAGGGACAGACCCGTCCCCACCAGTACTGTACCCCAGTGTTATACAGTGACAGACCTGTCCCCACCAGTACTGTACCCCAGTGTTATACAGTGACAGAACCGTCCCCACCAGTACTGTATCCCAGTGTTATACAGTGACAGACCCGTACCCACCAGTACTGTACCCCAGTGTTATACAGTGACAGACCCATCCCCACCAGTACTGTACCCCAGTGTCATCCAGTGACAGAACCGTCCCCACCAGTACTGTATCCCAGTGTTATACAGTGACAGACCAGTACTGTACCACAGTGTTATACAGTGACAGCCCCATTCCCACCAGTACTGTACCCCAGTGTTATACAGTGACAGACCCATCCCCATCAGTACTGTACCCCAGTGTTATACAGGGACAGACCCGTCCCCACCAGTACTGTACCCCAGTGTTATACAGTGACAGACCCATCCCCACCAGTACTGTACCACAGTGTTGTACAGTGACAGACCGTCCCCACCAGTACTGCACCCCAGTGTTATACAGTGACAGACCTGTCCCCACCAGTACTGTACCCCAGTGTTATACAGTGACAGAACCGTCCCCACCAGTACTGTACCCCAGTGTTATACAGTGACAGACCCATCCCCACCAGTATTGTACCCCAGTATTATACAGGGACAGACCCGTCCTCACCAGTACTGTACCCCAGTGTTATACAGTGACAGACCCATCCCCACCAGTACTGTACCCCAGTGTTATACAGTGACAGACCCATCCCACCAGTACTGTACCCCAGTGTTATACAGTGACAGACCCGTCCCCACCAGTACTGTACCCCAGTGTTATACAGTGACAGACCAGTCCCCATCAGTACTGTACCCCAGTGTTATACAGTGACAGACCCGTCCCCACCAGTATTGTACCCCAGTATTATACAGGGACAGACCCGTCCTCACCAGTACTGTACCCCAGTGTTATACAGTGACAGCCCCATCCCCACCAGTACTGTACCCCAGTGTTATACAGTGAGGAGACCCATCCCCATCAGTACTGTACCCCAGTGTTATACAGGGACAGACCCGTCCCCACCAGTACTGTACCCCAGTGTTATACAGTGACAGACCCATCCCCACCAGTACTGTACCACAGTGATAGGCCTGTCCCCACCAGTACTGTACCCCAGTGTTATACAGTGACAGACCTGTCCCCACCAGTTCTGTACCCCAGTGTCATACAGTGACAGAACCGTCCCCACCAGTACTGTACCCCAGTGTTATACAGTGACAGACCTGTACCCACCTGTACTGTACCCCAGTGTTATACAGTGACAGACCCATCCCCACCAGTATTGTACCCCAGTATTATACAGGGACAGACCCGTCCTCACCAGTACTGTACCCCAGTGTTATACAGTGACAGACCCATCCCCACCAGTACTGTACCCCAGTGTTATACAGTGACAGACCCATCCCACCAGTACTGTACCCCAGTGTTATACAGTGACAGACCCGTCCCCACCAGTACTGTACCCCAGTGTTATACAGTGACAGACCAGTCCCCATCAGTACTGTACCCAAGTGTAAAAACAATTGATGGGACAGATCGAGAAAATCTTTTTTTCTGGACAAGCAGACGTAACTTAAACTCAAAGCTCGGAGTGAAGTTGGGAAACACTTTGTGCAACTGCTGGCACAAGTGTGCAAACATGTGAAGACACAAACACTCGTGCACACCCTCCATACTCACTTAATTTGAACAAACACATGCTTACGTGTACACAAAGTAACATGTTTACACAGGCACACAAGGATTAACACATTGATAGATTAACAGCCCAAGTATGCAGATATTTATGTGTGCCACACTGTGCTGTTTATGAATAAACGCAAATAGTTGTCAGTTAGCACATACACACAGCTGTTACCATTGCTGAGTTGTAAGGAGTATAATTGCGACGATCTTTAAACTTAGTTAAACATGCAGAGCTGTGTTTGTTTTGGAAGTGAGTTGTGCCTCCAAACCAAACTGAACAATTGAGGCATTGACTGCTCTGTCTGTACACCGAGCAGAAACTGTAAGTGGAAGGTAATGGCCGACTCTAACAGCCCGCCAGAGACCCACCTGATTTGTTTATGCTCTGGACGTGGTGCAGCATTCCTCAGTCAATACCAGTGAGCCATATCAGCAGGTCTAAGACCTGGACAAAGCCTTTGTTTGAAGGTTGTTTTTCATTTGAAGGGTGGATGTTTAGTCATGAGCGATTGGCATTTCAACAATCTGACCTCGGGCGATAGGGAGGGAGGGCACGTTAGTGATTGCAGCATGGCTCCACATCGCCCACGCACTCTGCTGGGGTCTGTAACCTAGGACATAAAAGGCGATTTTAATTCCATTGGCTTGTCGATAGCCTGGCTTTCATAAAGGCTTTATTGAGATAAACCACGAGTGCATGCTGGCGGTTGGCTGACATCAAAAGAATTAATTTTGAGGCTGGAAGATTTATTTACTGATGTAAATCTTCACTGGAGCAGCAGGCGACTTGTTTAGACTCTGCGTCACCAGTTGAACGTGTCCTGAGGCCAATTCCACAGGGGCCCACATCAGAACAAGCTGCCTTGTATCGTACTGCTCCGGTCAATTCCAGCCAGGCAGAAAGTGGGACGTCCGGTGGCGGCCATGGAGTGAGCGGTCACGTTTTTGGTGGCTCCTGCTCCAGGTGGATTTTGTTGGTCCTTCCCCACCTGTATGGGTGTTTTGTTTGACGGCCAAAGGGGTGCGAGTGCTGAGGGAAGGTAACACTCCCCTGGTGAGGACAGTGTATGGATCCGAGGATGTGAAGTGCCACGAGAAAGAGAGAGCAGTTGGAGGAGGACAGTTTTTGTGGTGCATTATAGGTTTAAGATGGTGGAGGGCAAGGGGGCAACGCCACCCGTCCAGTGATCGGAGCAGCCGGTCGGGTTTTTGAATGGAAAATCTCTGCAGCAGAGGACCTGGTCAAGGTGGTGGAGCCGCTCAGAGATGCGATTGATTGAGGGGGGCAGAGGCTGGAGGCTCAGGGCCTGGCAATTCAGAAGGCGGAAGGGAAGCATGAGGAGCGGTTGGCCTTGTTGGAGACGGAGTAGGGGATGGTGTTGGACTGCAAGAAGAGGCTGAGAGGGGAATTAACGAGAACTGCTCCAGGAGACAGAAGCTGAGGGTTGCCGGAGGGTATCGAGGGAGAGGAGGCTGCCAAAATGTGGTGAGGATGCTGGAGAAGTTGAAGGGGAAGGGGGTCTTTGACCGACCCCTTGAGGTGGACCGAGCGCACAGGGCTGCAGGTGGGGGATCCGCCCGATGGGGATGTGGCTGCGGCTGCATCGATTCTTGGACAAAGAAAAGACCTTGAAATGGGCGAGGCAGACCGGGAAATGCACCTGGGAAGGGAGTGAGCTGCGGGCCTACCTGGACCTGAGTTGGCGAAGAGGACAGCCGTGTTCAATCAGATATAGGTTTCCCTCTTTTTAATAAGGGAGTAAAGTTTGGGGTTTTGTACCCTGCCCGCTTGTGGGGTGACACAGGAGTTTTATTCTGACTCGTCCGAGGAGGCGATGGGTGTTATGAGGGACCATGGACTGGGAGGAGCTTTGTGTTCATTGTAAAGTGTATGCGGTGGGTAGTTTGAGGTGGGGTTTGGCGGGGGAGTGGCGATGGTGAGTTGTCATTTGCTTTCCTGTGTTTATTAGCGGTTTGTTGCCCTTGGTCTCCAAAAAGGTTGGGTGGGGTTACTGAGTTCACTGGGATAGGGTGAATGTGTGAGCTGAAGGTGGGTGCTCTTTCCAAGGGCTGGTGCAGACTCGATGGGCTGAACGGCTTCATTCTGCACTGTAAATTCTTTGATTCAATAATTCTGTGAAACACACACTTGCATCAACAAATACCTTTCGGGAACAAAGAGGAACTTGTATTTAAATAGAGACTTTAACACAGTAAAATGTCTCACGAGGTTTCACAGGAGTAGAAGGTCAAACAGGGTCCAGAGGAGTGTATCCATACTTCAGGAGATCTCCCAGGAGTGTGCCAGTATTAGCGGGAAGCCAGGGGGGAGGGAGGTTTCTGAATGTAGGGGGGTGGGGGTAGGTTTCTGAATGTGTGCGGCAGCATTAATTGGGAGGGTCTCCCAAATAGAGAGATTTAAAGCAGCCAGTCGAAAATGATATGAAATTGTCTTGCGCAATTTCCCGAATGGGTCAGCGGGTGTCAAAGAGGTGTGGAGGAAGAAATTGCAAACCAGATAATGGATAGGTGTGAAGGTCTCAAAGTAGTTGTCATGGGTGACTTTAACTTTCCAAATATTAATTGGAACCTCTATAGGTCGAACAGTTAGGATGGGGCAGTTTTTGTACAGTGTGTGCAGGAGGGTTTCCTGACACAATATGTGGATAGGCCGACAAGAGGTAGGGCCACATTGGATTTGGTAATGGGTAATGAACCGGTCCAAGTATTAGATTTGTTTGTGGGAGAGCACTTTGGAGATAGTGACCACAATTTGGTGTCTTTCACTATTGCAATGGTGAGGGATAGGGCCATACGGCAGGGCAAGGTTTATAATTGGGGGAGGGGTAATTATGATGCGATTAGGCAAGAATTAGGGGGCATAAGATGGGAACAGTCAGGGAAAGGCACAAATGAAAAGTGGAGCTTGTTCAAGGAACAAATACTGCGTGTCCTTGATAGGTATGTCCCTGTCAGGCAGGATTTGCCTGATGACACCAAGATTGGTAGAGTCGTGGATGAGGTGGAGGGCTGTTGTAGGCTGCAAAGGTACATTAATAGGATGCAGAGCTGGGCTGAAAAATGGCAGATGGAGTTTAACCCTGATAAGTACGAGGTGATTAATTTTGGTACGAAAAATTTGAATGCGGATTACAGGGTCAACGGCAGGGTTCTGAGGAATGTGGAGGAACAGAGAGATCTTGGGGTTCATGTCCACAGATCTCTGAAGGTTGCCACTCAAGTGGATAGAGCCGTGAAGAAGGCCTATAGTGTGTTAGTGTTTATTAACAGGGGGCTTGAGTTTAAGAGCCGCGGGGTTATGCTGCAACTGTACATGACCCTGGTGAGACCACATTTGGAGTATTGTGTGCAGTTCTGGTCACCTCATTATAGGATGGACGTGGAAGCATTGGAAAGGGTGCAAAGGAGATTTACCTGGATGCTGCCTGGTTTGCAGGATAGGCCTTATGAGGAAAGGTTGAGGGAGCTAGGGCTTTTCTCTTTGGAGCGGAGGAGGATGAGAGGCGACTTAATAGAGTTTTATAAGATGATGAGGGGGATAGATAGAGCGGACATTCAGAGACTATTTCCTCGGGTGGATGTAGCTGTTACAAGGGGGCATAACCATAAGGTTCAGGGTGGGAGATATAGGAGGGATGTCAGAGGTAGGTTCTTTACTCAGAGAGTGATTAGGGTGTGGAATGGGGTGCCTGCTGTGATAGTGGAGTCGGACACATTAGGAACTTCAAGAGGTTATTGGATAGGCACATGCAGCACACCAGAATGACAGAGAGTGGGATAGCTTGATCTTGGTTTCAAACAAGGCTCGGGACAACATCGAGGGCTAAAGGTACTGTTCTATGTTCTATGTTAAGTGTCTCAATGTGAGGTGGGGGTCGGGGGAACATAGAACATAGAACAGTACAGCACAGAACAGGCCCTTCGGCCCTCGATGTTGTGCTGAGCAATGATCACCCTACTCAAACCCACATATCCACCCTATACCCGTAACCCAACAACCCCCCCCCCTCCCCGAACCTTACCTTTTAGGACACTACGGGCAATTTAGCATGGCCAATCCACCTAGATTTCAGCAGGAGGTAGAAGGAATTAGGGGATGGGCTAACAGAAATTGGTTTAACGGAAAGCTGGGAACAGGAAAAGCTGCATTTCTGTAGCACCTACCACAACCTACGAACGTCCCCGACAGCCAGTGAAATACTTTTGGGAGTGTAGCTACAGTTGTCATGTAGGAAATGCGCAGCCACTTTGCGCACAGGAAGCTCCCACAAGCAGCAATGTGAAAAGGAAGAGAAAATATGTCTTTGTGACGTTGACTTAAGGAGTAACTATTGACCCAGGAGTCATACGGACCCGAAGCATCAACTCCTAGTTTCTCTCCCCACAGATGCTGCCAGACCAGCTGAGTTTCTGCAGCATTCTATGTTGCCATTTCACAGATAACTTTGAAATAGTGTCTCCAGGTCTTTTACACCCACCTGAGAGAACAGTTGGGCTCTCGTCTGACCGACAGTGTGGCACAACATCCGTACTGCATGGCGAGTGTCGCTCTTTATTTATTAATTTTGCAGAAGGACTTGAATCCACATCTTCTGACTCCGAGGGGGCAGAGCTTCCCACTGATGCCTACTCCTAATTGAGCTTGATGGCACTGGCCCGCTCTCCATTCCTGCCAACCCCCAGGGGTTTTCCACTCGTTTTCTACAATGATTTTACCACTAGACTTGCAGGAAAGCTTTTTGAAATCAAAGGACACTTGCAGAAATGAAGGCAAAAATGTAGTAATTCATGTTTTCAGCATCCTTCGTGACCTGTGAATGTTCCGAAGCATTTTACAACCACATAAGTACTTTCTGAAAGTGTACTGGTGTAATGTAGCAAACACAGCAGCCAATATGTGCCTAACAAGGCGCCACGAGCAGCAATGTCTTAATGGCTCGATAATCTCTTTACTGATGTTATTTGAGATATATATTTGGAAATCGTGCACTTGGATCTTTTATATCTGCCCGAGATAGCAAACTGGCTTAGTTTAATACCATTGATTGTCCCGAGCTCCCTCGGTGTTGCACAGGGAGTGTCGGCCTGAATTGTGGGCTCCAGGATGGAATGTGAACCCACGACCTTCTGATTTAGAATCGAGAATATGACCACCTCCGTCACGGCTCGCAGTCTGCACCATGCGGCACCTTGTCAAAGATTTTAGACCAGTTAAAGAGGCATCAATCTTAGTTTACTGCAGATATGCTTGAATAGCCAGCCGACTATCCTAAATTATTATAAATTGCATGGAAGCAGCCCATACCCGGCTCACCTGTTCCATCTGTGCCTGTCCTCGTGCTCCAGGAGCCTCCTCCATTCCACTTAATCTCACCCAATCAACATAACCTTTCTCCTTCCTTTATCCAGCTTTTCTTCAAACACCTCCGATCCATTCATCTCTACCACCGCCAATTTCCGGAGAAATTGCAAAGATGCCTCCCCGAACAGGCGCCGAGAATGTGGCGACTAGGGGCTTTTCACAGTAACTTCATTTGAAGCCTACTCATGACAATAAGCGATTTTCATTTCATTTCATTTCCAAGTCTGTACACATTGCCGAGGCACCATAAGACTTATTTCTAACCCGTACCTTCCCGTTCGTCTCCCTGCTGGATGCAGCATTGCCTGAAGGTACTAATGGAATAGGCAGGAAGAGTGATGAGGTCCTGCAGAAGGGGTTCAGGGAGTTAGGCAGTGAGCTAAAAAGCAGGACCTCCTAGGGTTGTAATCTCAGGATTACTCCCTGTGCCACGTGGCAGTGAGGCTAGAAATAGGAGGATAGTGCAGCTAAACACATGGCTAAACTGGTGGTGTAGGAGGGAGGGTTTCAGATTTCTGGACCATTGGGATCTCTTCCAGGGCAGGTGGGATCTGTACAAGAAGGACGGGTTGCATCTAATGGAGGGGAACCGATATCCTGGCTGGGAGGTTTGTTCGAGTCACTTGGGAGGATTTAAACTAGTCTGGCAGGGGAGTGGGAACCAGATCGTGAGCTTAGAAGGTGTCATAACTGATTGGGGGGGAAAAATAAGAGAACAACATCATCCTCAGGTAGAGCGAAAAAGGTGACAAGTGTGAGAAGGGAGGTGGTCAATGGATTGAGGGTGTTGTACCTAAATACGTGCAGTATATGG
Source organism: Scyliorhinus canicula (assembly GCF_902713615.1). NCBI lineage: Eukaryota > Metazoa > Chordata > Chondrichthyes > Carcharhiniformes > Scyliorhinidae > Scyliorhinus > Scyliorhinus canicula. The sequence continues at coordinate 155,605,249 of NC_052158.1, read as the reverse complement.
AACAAGGTAAATGAGCTTGTTGTGCCCATTGAAATTGGCCGGTACGATGTTGTGGCTGCAAGGGGACCAGGGCTGGGATCTAAATATCCAAGAATATAGAGCAGCACGGTGGCACAGTGGGTTCGCCCGGCTGCCTCACGGCTCCGAGGTCCCAGGTTCGATCCCGGCCCTGGGTCACTGTCCGTGTGGAGTTTGCACATTCTCCCCGTGTCTGCGTGGGTTTCACCCCCACAACCCAAACAGGGGCAGCACGGTAGCATGGTGGTTAGCATAAATGCTTCACAGCTCCAGGGTCCCAGGTTCGATTCCCGGCTGGGTCACTGACTGTGTGGAGTCTGCACGTCCTCCCCCTGTGTGCGTGGGTTTCCTCCGGGTGCTCCGGTTTCCTCCCACAGTCCAAAGATGTGCGGGTTAGGTGGATTGGCCATGCTAAATTGCCCGTAGTGTCCTAAAAAGTAAGGTTAAGGGGGGGGTTGTTGGGGGTATAGGGTGGATACGTGGGTTTGAGTAGGGTGATCATGGCTCGGCACAACATCGAGGGCCGAAGGGCCTGTTCTGTGCTGTACTGTTCTATGTTCTATGTGCAGGGTAGGTGGATTGGCCACGCTACATTGCCCCTTAATTGGAAAAAATGAATTGGGTATTCTAAATTTATTTAAAAAAATATTCAAGGATATATGTACTATTGAAAGGACAGGCAGGTGGCAAAGGAATGAAGCTAAATCAATAGCAAGGAGCGATATAGGATCAGAAGGCATAGAATCTCTGTGGGTAGAGTTGAGGAATTGCAAAGGTAAAAAGACCCTGATGGGAGTTATGTACAGCCCCCCTAGCAGGAGTCAGTAGGTGGGGCAGAAAATATATCTGGAGATAGAAAAGGCATGTCAAAAAGGCAATAATCATGGGGGGACTTCAATATGCAGGTGGACTGGGAAAATCAGGTTGGTAGTGGATCCCAAGAAAAGGAATTTGTGGAATGTTTAAGAGATGTTTTTTTGGAGCAGCTTGTGACAGAGCCGACTAGGGAACATGTAATTCTGGATTTGGTGATGTGTAATGAGGCAGACTTGATTAAGGAACTTGAGGTGAAGGAACCCTTAGGGAGCACAATATGCTAGAATTTACCCTGCAGTTTGGGAGGGAGAAGCTGGAATCAGATGTAACGGTATTACAATTAAATTAGGGTAACTGCAAAGACGAGGGAGGAGCTGGCCAGAGTTGATTGGAAAAGGAGCCGAGCAGGGAACCCAGTGGAACAGCAATGGCAGGAGTGTTGGGGGTTATTCGGGAGGCACAACAGAAATTCATTCCAAGGAGGAGGAAACAGGACATGGCTTTCATGGCTGACGAGGGAAGTCAAGGACAGCATAAAAGCAAAAGAAAAAGCATACAAAGTGGCGAGGATTAGTGGGAAGCCAGAGGATTGGGAAGCCTTTAAAAGCGAGCAGAGGACAACTAAAAAAGCAATAAGGGGAGAGAAGATGAAATATGAGTGCAAGCTAGCTAGTAATATAAAGGAAGATAGGAAGAGTTCTTTTTCAACATATACAAAAGGTAAGAGAGAGGCAAAAATAGACATTGGACCACTGGAAAATGTGGCTGGAGAAGTAATAATAGGAAACAAAACGGCAGACGAACTGAATAGTTACTTTGCATCAGTCTTCACAGTGGAAGACACCAGTGGGATGCCAGAGCTCCAGGAGAACCAGGGGGCAGAGGTGAGTGTAGTGGCCTTCACCATGGAGAAGGTTCTGGGGAAACTGAAAGGTCTGAAGGTGGATAAATCACCTGGACTGGATTGTCTACACCCCAGGGTTCTAAAAGAGATAGCTGAGGAGATTGTGGAGGCATTGGTGATGATCTTTCAGGAATCACTGGAGGCGGGAATGGTCCCAGTGGACTGGAAAGTGGCTAATGTAACACCACTGTTTAAGGAGGCAGGGAGGCAGAAGACTGGAAATTATATGCCAATTAGCCTGACCAGTCATTGGTCAGATTTTAGAGTCTATTATTACTGATGAGATCGTGGATACTGGAAGTGCATGGTAAAATAGGACTGAGTCAGCACAGCTTTGTCAAAGGAGGTCATGTCTGACAAATCTGTTAGTTCTTTGAGGAGGTAACACGGTAGCCTCACGGTAGCATGGTGGTTAGCATCAATGCTTCACAGCTCCAGGGTCCCAGGTTCGATTCCCGGCTGGGTCACTGTCTGTGTGGAGTCTGCACATCCTCCCCGTGTGTGCGTGGGTTTCCTCCGGGTGCTCCGGTTTCCTCCCACAGTCCAAAGATGTGCGGGTTAGGTGGATTGGCCATGCTAAATTGCCCGTAGTGTAAGGTTAATGGGGGGGATTGTTGGGTTACATGGGTTTAAGTAGGGTGATCATGGCTCGGCACAACATCGAGGGCCGAAGGGCCTGTACTGTTCTATGTTCTATATAAGTAACAAGGACGTTAGACAAAGGAGAACCAGTGGATGTGATTTATTTAGATTTCCAGAAGGCCTTTGACAAGGTGCCGCATAGGAGACTGTTAAATAAGTTAAGAGCCCATGGTGTTAAGGGTAGGATCATTGCATGGACAGAAGATTGGTTGACTGGCAGAAAGCAGAGATGGGGATAAAGGGGTCATTTTCGGGATGGCAGCCGGTGACTAGTGATGTGCCTCAGGGGTCTGTGCTGGGACCACAGCGTTTCACAATATACATTAATGATCTGATAGAAGGAACTGACGGCACTGTTGGTAAGTTTGCAGATGATACAAAGATCTGTAGAGGGGCAGATAGTATTGAGACAGCAGGGGGCTGCAGAAGGATTAGGACAGGCTAGGAGAGTGGGCAAAGAAGTGGCAGATGGAATAGTGAGGTTATGCACTTTGGAAGGAGGAATGGAGGCATAGACTATTTTCTAAATGGGGAAATGCTTATGAAATCAGAAGCACAAAGGGACTTGGGAGTCTTTGTTCAAGGTTCTCTTAAGGTTAACGTGCAGGTTCAGTCGGCAGTTAGGAAGGCAAATGCAATGTTCGCATTCATGCCAAGAAGGCTAAAATAGAAGACCAGGGAGCAACTTCTGAGGCTGTATAAGGCTCTGGTCAGACCCCATTTGGAGTATTGTGAGCAGTTTTGGGCCCCGTATCTAAGGAAGGATGTGCTGGCCTTGGAAAGGGTCCAGAGGAGGTTCACAAGAATGATCCCTGGAATGAAGAACTTGTCGTATGAGGAACGGTTAAGGACTCTGGGTCTGTACTCGTTGGAGTTTAGAAGAATGAGGGGGGATCTTATTGAAACTTACAGGATACTGCGAGGCCTGGATAGAGTGGACGTGGAGAGGATGTTTCCATTTGTAGGAAAAACTAGAACCAAAGGGCACAATTTCAGACTAAAGGGACGATCCTTTAAAACAGAGATGAGGAGGAGTTTTGTCCGCCAGAGGGTGGAGTATCTGTGGAATTCTTTGCCGCTTAAGGTTGTGGAGGCTAAATCACTGAGTGTCTTGAAGACAGAGATAGATAGGGTTTTGATTAATAAGGGGGTCAGGGGTTATGGGGAGAAGGCAGGAGAATGGGGAACAGAAAAATATCAGCCATGATTGAATGGTGGAGCAGATTTGATGGGCCGAGTGGCCTAATTCTGCTCCTATGTCTTATGATGGTCCCTGATCACCCAATAGTGCTAACTGATTAACAAACAAAGGTGTTATGAAGCACGCTGATGTTCAATATGAGGTGATGCTAAAACCCAGAAGGGTAACTTGGAACTTTGTAGTGATAGGGGTGTGTTTTATTTTGGTGTCATGTGAGGAACGGTGTTCAACCCAATGAGGAACCCTCCAGTCGTTGTGTGAACAACTAATAAAGAATATTTATTAACTTAAAATAAAGACAAGACCACACACAACCAGAAGGACTGATAATTATACACACAAAACTTTTAATTATACACACAAAACTTTTCATGAAACAATCTCTTGGTCCCCAACTTTCTGCCTTTACCTGAACTCTGAGATGCACCTTTTCCCAAACAACATCCAATTTTAGGTAATCTTATGAGCTAAATCCAGCAAATAATTGCCACAGCCAGGCTAAGGTGGCCACATCTTCGGGTTCAGTGAAGGCGGAAATGGCTCTTGCTTCAGAGAGACTATATCTGCAACTTTTGGTGCTTTTCTGATGTTAGCGGACCCCCTCTCCCTCTCCTTGGGGGTTATACTGTTTCTTTCCTTTTGATATTCACCCTGTGGAGTTGGCTTTTAGAAGGTACGTGTCTATTTCCTTAAATGAAATGAAAATTGCTTATTGTCACGAGTAGGCTTCAGTGAAGTTACTGTGAAAAGCCCCTAGTCGCCACATTCCGGCGCCTGTTCGGGGAGGCTGGTACGGGAATTGAACCGTGCTGCTGGCCTGCTTGGTCTGCTTTAAAAGCCAGCGATTTAGCCTTGTGAGCTAAACCAGCCCCAATCTGTCCACTTTGAAGATACCACCTCCTGTAGCCCATTGTTGCCTCTAATCACATATCTGTCTAATATATTTTTTCCACTGATGGGCGAGTTTAGAACATAGAACAGTACAGCACAGAACAGGCCCTTCGGCCCTCAATGTTGTGCCGAGCCATGATCACCCTACTCAAACCCACGTATCCACCCTATACCCGTAACCCAACAACCCCCCCCCCCCCTTACCTTACTTTTATTAGGACACTACGGGCAATTTAGCATGGCCAATCCACCTAACCCGCACATCTTTGGACTGTGGGAGGAAACCGGAGCACCCGGAGGAAACCCACGCACACAGGGGGAGGACGTGCAGACTCCACACAGACAGTGACCCAGCCGGGAATCGAACCTGGGACCCTGGAGCTGTGAAGCATTTTTGCTAACCACCATGCTACCCTGCTGCATCTCATCATTTCCCCAGAGCTTTGCCGCTAATCAAATCCCTGATTTACTTTGTTTTTTTTAAATCTTAATTTTGTCCAATTCTTAACAAAGGCAAGATGCTCCATTGGTTTTCAAATCTTGCTGATACCGCCTCTCGTTTCCCTGTGGTGGTGGACAAGAAAGTGAAGTTAAGGCCACAAATCAGATCAGCCGCGATCTTCTTGAAGGCGGGGGGGGGTGGGGGTTTGAGGGGCTGAATGGCCTGCTCCTCTTTCCTATGTTCTTGTGCACAGTGCTGAGGGAAGTTGTAAATGCTGCCAAACCTTATCTGAATATAGACTCTCTGTCTAAGAAGACTGAAGACATCTGTTACTATCGGAGCGGATAGAAATTTGCAATACACCTCGATATGAAACCTCTTAGTGATGGGGCAGGCTTTGTGATGTTTGACGGGGTGGATGGTGCTTTATTGCAAGTGTCAGTGATGCATTGATCTCTTGGTGCCCTCTTGAGTATAATGGATATTGAATGAGAAAGAGCTTTTCACTGATTCTATTACACACAACCCATTAACTCCTAGTAAAATTTGAATCTATTTTCTATTTCAGTCCTGTTGTGTGAAACCGGTCTGCAATGTAATGGCATGAATCTTGAAGCCAGAGAGCGAGAGAGTGGCAGAGATACAGACACACACACTGGGAGACCCAAACCCACTAAAGCCTCACTCATTCCGTCACTCCGTCCCCTACTCATTCATCCTTCCCGTTTTACTCGCCCTGCACACTTCACCTAAAGTTTGGGAAGACTGAAGCCATCAGGCTGTCCTCCCAACTCTTTCTCCCACCCAGCTCACAACTACAGTCGTGAAACCTCAGCTCCTTATTTGATCCCAAGCCTTTTACCTCATTTCCTCTCCGCTGCTGGCACTGTTAATGGACATTTTGAGGAGTGTGAGGTGAGGGAGGAATGATGGCCCAGAAAATGTTGATGATGATGATGATGCAAGGTACTTCACTGAGACAAAGAAGATATAGACTGGGTACCAGAGAAGACTTAAGCAGAGGTGACCACAGGGCCCAGGAGGAGGCCCTTGCTCCTGTTTCCAGCATCATAGGACAGTACATTACAGGAGGAGGCCATTGAATCTCTGCTGGTTCATTTAAAGAACTTAGAACAGTACAGAACAGGCCCTTCGGCCCTCAATGTTGTGCCGAGCCATGATCACCCTACTCAAACCCACGTATCCACCCTATACCCGTAACCCAACAACCCCCCCCCCCCCCCCCCCCCCACCCACCCACCCAAAATTAACCTTACTTTTTTTAGGACACTACAGGCAATTTAGCATGGCCAATCCACCTCACCTGCACATCTTTGGACTGTGGACTGTGGGAGGAAACCGGAGCACCCGGAGGAAACCCACGCACACAGGGGGAGGACGTGCAGACTCCACACAGACAGTGACCCAGCCGGGAATCGAACCTGGGACCCTGGAGCTGTGAAGCATTTATGCTAACCACCATGCTACCCTGCTGCCCCTAATCCAACTCTTTTCTAAATTGACCTGCAGTTTGTATTTTGACATTCAAAAGTATTTATCCCATTCTCCTTTGAAGGTTATGGCTGTTCCACCATTCCATTGGATCCTACCTAGTCAGTACCTCCATTTTGTTCACCGTACTTTATTCAACTTTGCTCCATGTCCCTTGATAATATTGCTTCACACAAATCAATTAATCTCCAACATGCTGGATTCCCAACTTGGGGAAGGAGTTTCAGATTTCCACATTCGGGTGGTGTTTTCGAATTTCACCACTAGTCACAACTACTTGCCGGGGAGTACTCGTACTCCTTTTCCAATAACACAGAACGTAGAACATAGACGGTACAGCACAGAACAGGCCCTTCGGTCCTCGATGTTGTGCCGAGCATTGTCTGAAACCAAGATCGAGCTATCCCACTCCCTGTCATTCTGGTGTGCTCCATGTGCCTATCCAATAATCGCTTGAAAGTTTCTAAAGTGTCCGATTCCATTATCACAGCAGGCAGTCCATTCCACACCCTAACCATTCTCTGAGTGAAGAACCTACCTCGGACATCCCTGCTATATCTCCCACCCTGAACCTTATGGTTATGCCCCCTTGTAACAGCTACATCCACACGAGGAAATAGTCTCTGAACGTCCACTCTATCTATCCCCCTCATCATCTTATAATCTTCTATTAAGTCACCTCTCATCCTCCTCCGCTCCAAAGAGAAAAGCCCTCGCTCCCTCAACCTTTCCTCATAAGACCTATCCTGCAAACCAGGCAGCATCCTGGTAAATCTCCTTTGCACCCTTCCCAATGCTTCCACATCCTTCCTATAGTGGCCATGAGTGGCTATAGTGGACATTCACCTGAGGAAGGAGCAGTGCTCCGAAAGCTCGTGTTTGAATCAAACCTGTTGGACTTTAACCTGGTGTTGTAAGACCTCTTACTGTTCCTATAGTGAGGTGACCAGAACTGCACACAATACTCCAAATGTGGTCTCACCAGGGTCATGTATAGTTGCAGCATAACCCCGCGGCTCTTAAACTCAAGCCCCCTGTTAATAAACGCTAACACACTATAGGCCTCCTTCACGGCTCTATCCACTTGAGTGGCAACCTTCAGAGATCTGTGGACATGAACCCCAAGATCTCTCTATTCCTCCACATTCCTCAGAACCCTGCCGTTGACCCTGTAATCCGCATTCAAAATTTTCCTACCAAGATGAATCACCTTGCACTTATCAGGGTTAAACTCCATCTGCCATTTTTCGGCCCAGCTCTGCATCCTATCAACGTCCCTTTGCAGCCTACAACAGCCCTCCACCTCATCCACTACTCCACCAATCTTGGTGTCATCAGATTTACTGACCCACCCTTCAGCCCCCTCCTCCAAGTCATTGATAAAAATCACAAATAGCAGAGGACCCAGCACTGATCCCTGTGGCACACCGCTGGTAACTGGTCTCCAGTCTGAACATTTTCCATTGTGGGATCTCTAACTCACAAGCGATTACATAGAAATGCAACACAGGTGTTGGAGTAGCATTTGGCCCTTTTTGAGTTCCCTTTGTCATTCAACAGGATTATGACTGATCTTTTACTTCAACTGCACTTTCCCCATATCCTGAATTCTCTTCATACCCAAAGAATCTATCGACCTCGAGTCTTGAATATACTCAACAGCTGAGCACCCGGCTTGGAGCTGAGAATTCCAAAGATTCACAACCCGTTGAGTGGAGAAATTTCCCTTCACCACAGCCCTAAATGGCTGACCCATTATTCTGAGACCGTGAGACTAGAAGAGGGGTTGGCAGCAAGGGCAAGGGGTTGCTCTCGGTGGGTCACCACCTTCCCAGTGCCAAGCCCCTTGAGTGCCTTTAAATGACGGACCCTCCCTCGAAGCCTGCAGGCAATGCCAACAGGGTTAAATGTTTGGACGTCAAGCCTGGCGAGACCCTCTTCCCACTGTTGGATGAATACCAGTGACTGCGGGCTGAGGCACTTGAGTGGGCAATAATTGCTTGTGAGGGCGTCAATTAGCAGCAGAGTGGCAAGGCCATCAATAGGCCTTCCCGCATGGACTTAACGGAGACAGAGACAGATAGCATGGGGTCCCCATCGCCACTCTCCTGGTTAAATGCCCTCGTTGCTCCCAAACACACCATTTGGGGGGGGGGGGGGGGGGGGGGGGGGGGGGGGGGGGGGGGACATTAAATTCTGCTCAGGCGGCAAAATATATTCCACTGTACAGAAGATTGTGAATTAAACATTTTTGCAGGATAATCTATATTTGCGTGAACTATTTTGCTGAATCCAGTGAAGGAACCCAAGTCCATCGATGAACGAGTGACTCCGCTCTGCTGCTATTAATGGACCACAAACCTTTTTTTCTAAATTCTCACCTCCTGCTGCTTTTTCTATCAAACCCCCCCCCAGGTGCCAGGCTGGGAATCAAATGCGGAATCCTGTGTTGCTTTTAGCTTTCCGTTACCTCCACCTGACCCCCTTGATTCCTCCCCCACCCTGTAACCACGCTTTCACCAGTCCCAACCCTACCCCATCCTTTCTCTCTCTCTCTGTGTCTCCTGAAACACGCCCAAGCTTCTTAAAGCACAGAATTGTTACGGCGCAGAAGGAGGCCCATCGTGTCTGCACCGTCTCTCCAATTGAGCATCATGACTTTGTGCCTTTCCCCTGCCTTGGTCCCTATTCAAGCAATCATCGAACACCCTCTTGCATGCCTCGGTACTCCAGTAAATTCGGAGCCAATTTAATGGGTCTTCCCACAAGTGCTTCTCGTTCCCTCCGATATTACTTTGACCTCCTCCTCGGTCTTGCCAACAATGGAAGGCTGCCATCTCTCTCCGGGCTACTGACACTGGGATCCTGGAGGTTTTTAACTTCAGTGTTTCTGGTTTGTCCTTTATTCCCCTCTTCTTTCTCGAGTGCCTCCTGTGTTCCCATTGATTTTGTGACCATTTCACAAACTGAAAATGTGAGAAGGGAATTAACTTCTACATCCGCAGTATTGATCTATAAATGAGTGAGTAGGCCGGCTCAGAAGATGCTGTATCGGAATTGCTCGACCTAACATCAATCAAGGTCCATCCGGTCCACCTTCTACCACCCTGCTCATCGCGAGGTCCGGTGATAACAGAGTTTATTGACTAATCACAGTGATCAGTCTCTATCGATGTGTCATAAGAACCAACGCGTGAGATTTGGGCAGCACTGTGGTGCCGTGGTTAGCGCAGTGCTGAGGACCCAGGTTCGATCCTGGCCCCGGGTCACTGTCCGTGTGGAGTTTGCACATTCTCCCTGTGTCTGGGTGGGTCTCGCCTCCGCAACCCGAAGATGTGCAGGGTAGGTGGATTGGCCACGCTAATTTGCTCATTAATTCGGGAAAAAAAGAATTGGGCGCTTTAAATTTTTTATAAAAACGAAGTACCACCTTTCAGATGGGTCATGCTGCCTCCTCTCCTGGGTAAATGTAAAGATGCCATAGTCACCATTTCAAAAAAGGTTCAGGAATCCTTTGATCAACATCAGTTTTTAAAAAATGTTCTGTCCTGATCACTTGATTGCTTTTGGGATCTTGCTGTTGGGATCTTGCTGTGTGCAATATGGCTGCAGTTTTTCCACTGGATGTAAAGCACTTTGTGTCATAAGAGGCACGGCCAATGAAAACAGTTTCTCCTTACTCACCTTCTCTGCTGTGCGGAGAATGATCTCTGTTTCTTGTAGCTTTTTAAAAAAGTATTCTTATTCACATTTGTAGCATTTCAACATTTTGCAAAACAAGGCAAACATTACACACCCCCCGCCCCCCCCCCCCCAAATACAATCATAGAATCATCGAACTTCCAGTGCAGAAGGAGGCCTTCCGGCCCATCGAGTCTGCACCAGCCCTTGGAAAGAGCACCCTACTTAAGCCACACCTCACCGTAACCCAATAACCCCACCTAACCTTTTGGGACACTAAGGGGCAATTTATCACAGCCAATCCACCTAACCTGCACATCTTTAGACTGTGGGAGGAAACCGGAGCACCCGGAGGAAACCCACGCAGACACGTGGAGAACGTGCAGACTCCACACAGACAGTCACCCAAGGCCGGAATTGAACCCGGGACCCTGGAGCTGTGAGGCAGCAGTGCTACCCCCCCCCCCCCCCCCCCCCCCCCGCCCCAACAGTTGATGGTAACTAGCTCTCCGAAATGCAAAATAAACAAAACCCATCTCTTGTGGAGCCCCTCATTTGCCCCCTTTAGGGCAAATTTCACCTACTCCAGATGTAAGCACTTCACTAGATCTCCCAGCCAAGCTGAGGCACAGGGTGGAGAAGCTGACCTCCACCCCAACAGAAACCACCTGGCGAGCAATTAGTGAGGCAAAGGCTAAAACATCTGCCCCCGTTCTCTTCCGCAACTCCAGGTTTGATACCCCGAATATGGCCCCCAGAGGATCTGGCTCTGAATCCACATGCAGGATCGCCAACATGGGGCTGAAAAACAACCCCCAAAATTTCTCCAACCTTGGGCAGGGCCAGAACATGTGTACGTGATTATTCGGGGCCCCTCCCACACTATTCACAAGTATCCTCTACCCCCTCAAACATCTGGCCCATTCTTGACTCGGCCAACTGCGCCCTTCCAACACCTTCCAACTGTAACAACCCCAGCCTCGCGCACGCGCGTGCTTGAGTAAAGAACCTACCTCGGACATCCCTCCTATATCTCCCACCCTGAACCTTATGGTTATGCCCCCTTGTAACAGCTACATCCACCCGAGAAAATTGTCTCTGAACGTCCACTCTATCTATCCCCCTCATCATCTTATAAACTTCTATTAAGTCGCCTCTCATCGACACAGGGATCACCCCCCCGCCCCTCCCACCACTGCCGCCTTCCTTATCCTGGCCACCTTCCCTGCCCAAACAAACGACAGAAGCAACCTGCCCACCCCCCTTAAAAAACAACTTCGGCAAAAAGACCGGTAGGCACTGAAATAAGAATAAAAACTGCAGCAAAATGTTTATCGTACCTGCCTGCACCCGGCTTGGCCAGTGGCCAGTGACGGTGGGAGACTGCCCCACCTCAATAAATCCGCTTTCACCTTCCCAACCAGGCTTGTAAAGTTCAGTTTACGAAGTTGTGCCCAATCCCAGGCCACATGCACCCCCCCCCCCCCCCCCGGGGACTCCAACCCCGAACACTGGAGAAGACAGCACAAAGTACTCACTTTTCCCAAGAACTTTCTTTGAGCAGACCCATTATGTCCCCCACTGAAGAGCTTGGGTCCAAAATATATAACAGCAGATAATCTATCGGCAGCGCAAACAGAAAGGGGGACATGGGGCACCCCTGCCTCGTTCCCCGATGCAGCTGAAAGCACCCTGAATTCTTATCATTCGTTTGCGCACGCTCCCATCGGATCCTTGTACAATAATGTCACCATGCCACAAACCTGGGCCTAATCCCAAACTTTCCTAACACTGCAAACAGATGGCTCCACTTCATCCGATTTAAATGCCTTCTCCACATCCACCGCCACCTCCAACTCCCTTTCTTCTGCCAGCGAACGCACCACATTCAGCAGTCGCGGCACATTCAACAACAACTGCCTACCCTTAACAAATCCCATCTGACCCTCCCCACTCACCTTCTGCAGGGACCCCTCCAACCTGAACGGCAACGCCTTCACCTGTATCTTGGCATCGGCAACGCCTTCACCTGTATCTTGGCATCCACGTTCAACAGAGATATGGGCCGATATGACCAACACGCCACTGATATGGATGCCTGACCCATCGTTTCCAGCAAGGCCCATCTCTCCATTGCCTCCTCAAAACATTTCTACCAACAGCAGCGCCAACTTATCATAGAATCACTACAGTGCAGAAGGAGGCCATTCAGCCCATCGAGTCTGCACTGACCCTCTCAAAGAATATCCTACCTGGGCCCATGCAACTGCACCTAACCTTGGGCAATTTAGCGTGACCGATCCAACTAACCTGCACATCTTTGGGACTGCGGGAGGAAACCGGAGGAAACCCACGCAGACACGGGAAGAACGTGCAAACTCCGCGCATACACACACACACACACACACTGGGACTGAAGGCGGCAATTGAATTTAGGTCCCTGGCACTGTGAGGCAGCAGTGCTACCCACTGTGCCGTCCTGGGCCTTGAACGTTTTACTGAATTTCACGGGAAAAGCATCCGACCACGGTGTTCTGCCCGTCTGCATCTTCCCTATTGCTACCTACACTTTCTCCCCCCCCCCCCCCCCCCCCCACTGGCTCCTTCAATCCCGCCCCTCCTCTGCTCCCTCGTATCCGATGCATCTTCCGGCGGCTCTGACCTATACAGATCCCTCGAACTCTTCAAAAACCTTGTTCACTGGCTCTGGCGCCACCACCAGCTCACCTGTCCCACCTCCGACTCTAATTACGTCCCTCGCCGGTGCTTGCCTGTAAAACTCGCCCGCCAACGTGGGGCTAACCTTCTCCCCATGCTAATCAACGACCCCCATCACCCTTCTCAGCTGCTGATCCACCTTCCCCTTGACAGAAGATTGAACCTCGCCTGTATCTCCCTTTCTCCTCACTCTCCGGATCCGGGTTCTACGCATACCTCCCAGGACACGGCTAAATCGCTGGCTTTGAAAGCAGACCAAGGCAGGCCAGCAGCACGGTTCAATTCCCATACCAGCCTCCTGAACAGGTGCCGGAATGTGGCGACTAGGGGCTTTTCACAGTAACTTCATTTGAAGCCTACTTGTGACAATAAGAGGTTTTCATTTCATTTCATACTTCCAAAATCTCCTCTATCAACCACTGCAGTTTCTCCCTCGCTTCCACATCCATCTGCGCCTTAAAATAACCTCACCCCTCATTACCACCTTCAACACTTCCCATGTCACTGACTGTGAAACCTCTCCATTACAAATAAACCACAACATAATCTTGGATCACCTTCCCCATTTTAGTATAAAAATTTGGATCTGCCAACAGTCCCACACCCAACCTCTACGCCGGCCTCTGGGCTGACCCCTTCTCCAGGACCACATCAGTCCAAGAAGAGCTTCTTCCAAGATCACAATTGCCGAATGTTCTGCCTTCCTCACTCCAGCAAACAGCGCCTATCCCGTTACAAAAACGTCATTCCTCGGGTACACCTTATGCACAGGTTTAAAAATATCGAATCCCCTGTCACATGGATGCAAGAATCTCCACAGGTCCACTCCCCCCACCCCACCCGACGGGGTCAGCGAGCGCGATTGGGACCTGCCCCCCCCTCCCCCTCCACAAACCCACCATCATCCCAATTTGGGGCATATACGCTAACCAGCACCACAACCCCCCCCCCCCCCCCCCCCCCGATCCGCCATCTCCATCTGGAACCTCGCCCTCTTGCCCTCCAGAATTGCCACCCCCAGGCCCTGCTGTCAACGCCCGGCTCCACCATCCCTTCCTCAGCCACATCTGGTCCTACACCCTCGGAAGGGTCTCCTGCAGCAGCAGCACATCGACTGTCAAACGCTTCCAAGTGCGAGAGAACTCTCAGTCTCTTCACCGCCCTCCCCAGCCCTCTCGCATTCCATGTCACCACCCTGATCGGGGGTCTCGTGCCAAACCCCCCCCCTCCCACCCCCAACCTCGGCCCCTCCTATCCGCTATATTCCACTACTCCAGGCCCCATCCATTAGGCGGAACTCGGCCCTAGCCCTATTCACCATCAGCCCCCTGCCCCTCCCACCCCCTTCCCACAATCCTCCCAACCACTTCCTCTTGACTCTGTTTCTCTAGTGACCCTCCCTTTATGGAGCAGATAAATGGAAAACATTTCCCCAAGGACCTTTGAAAAACACTAAAACGGTGTCAGCTAAACACAACGGGAGGTGCCAGATTTCACCCGCACGGTAGGTAATGAGGAACGAGTCCGACATTGGTGAAGACTCTTCTGGCCATTTCAGCATAATCGTCTCGCTGGGTGGACCTTAATGTAAATCTTTAAACAAAGTCCTTGGAGCTTTTGCACAGAACAGGCTCCCTTGGCCTTCACCCCAGTTTGTTTTCTCTATTCCTGTTGCCTGCGTCACCCACAGTAGCTGCCAAGTAACTCTGCTGTCTGGAGAGATGCCCAACCCTTGACGGATTGGGTATTGAGCTAGAATTAGGGTCCGCTAATCTGTCATTCTTACCCCAGTATTTTACTTTCCCCTCACCTTCTGTTCTGAAGTTATTAGCCGGGATTTTCTGTTTAGTGTTGTGTTAATGCTGTGTCTGCAAACCGTTTACATCGAGTTACATAAAACTCTCCCTCGCCACACAAATCTCCTCCCGCCCTGCTTCACCTCAAATCGGTGCAGCTTTCAACTCCTTTCTCCCTCGAGGATGTATCCTCAGATGAATCTATATTATTCATCTCACTAGGCAGATGCCAGTGAGTTCCAGGTTTCTCCTGAATTGTTAAGGGTTTATTCGGGATCATCTTCGATTTGGGGCCCCCAGTTTGGGACTGCAGCACGAGTGGGGCAATATTTAAAATGAGCGTCAATGGGTTTGCTGCTGTCAATTCGGCAAATCCAAATGTCTTGTGGGATTTTTTTCTTATTCATTCCAGGGCATGTGGGTATCGCCGGCTGCACCGGCATTTATTGACCATCCCCAATTGCTCTTGAGTTGAGTGGTTTGCTCAGCCATTTCAGGGGTAACCATATAGCAATGGATCTGGAGTCACACGCAGGCCAGATCAGGCAAAGCGGGGGGGGGGGGGGGGGGGGGGGGGGGGGGGGAAAGAGTCCGAGTTCCCTTCCCGATAATTACATTTTTAATAATAATCCTTATTGTCAGAAGTCGGCTTACATTGCAATGAAGTTACTGTGAAATAAGCCGGGTGGGAGGGGTCTTTGATTATGCTGCCCACTTTCCCCAGGCAGCGGGAGGCGTAGATAGAGGTAATGGATGGGAGGCGGGTCTGTGTGATGGACTGGGCTGTGTTCACGACTCTCTGAAGTTTCTTGCGGTCCTGGGCCGAGCAGTTGCCATACCCAGGCTGTGATGCAGCCCGATAGGATGCTTTCTATGGTGCATCTGTAAAAGTTGGTAAGGGTTAATGTGGACATGCCGAATTTTCTTAGTTTCCTGAGGAAGTACAGGCGCTGTTGTGCTTTCTTGGTCGTAGCGTCAGCATGGGTGGACCAGGGAAGAGTTTTGGTGATGTGCCCACCAGAGGGCAGCACAGTGGTCAGCACAGCTGCAGGGTCCCAGGTCCGATTCCCGGCTTGGGTCACTGTCTGTGCGGAGCTTGCACATTCTCCCTGTGTCTGCGTGGGTTTCCTCTGGGTGCTCCGGTTTCCTCCCACAGTCCAAAGATGTACAGGTTGCTGGGTAACGAGGACAGGGGAGAGGCATCAACTTGGGTAGAATGCTCTTTCGAAGGGCCGGTGCAGACTCTATGGGCCGAACAGCCTATGATTCACACCTAGGAATTTGAAGCTGTCGACCATCTCCACCACGATACAATACCTTGCTTCATGAAATCAATGACCAGCTCTTTAGTTTTGCTGACATTGTTGTCGCTGCACCACTCCACTAGGTTCTCTATCTCCCTCCTGTATTCTGACTCGTTCAAGATCTGACCCACTACGATTGTGCCATCAGCAAGCTTGTAGAAGGAGTTGGAGCCAAATTTTGCCACGCAGTCATATGTGCACAGGGAGTATAGTAGAGGGCTAAGTACGCAGCCTTGCGAGGCCCCAGTATTGAGGACTATCGTAATAATAATCGCTTATTGTCACGAGTAGGCTTCAATGAAGTCACTGTGAAAAGCCCCTAGTCGCCACATTCCGGCGCCTGTTTGGAGAGGCTGGTACGGGAATTGAACCCACGCTGCTGGCTTGTTCTGGATTACAAGACAGCTTGTGCTGACCCCATTGTGCTAAACCAGCCCATGTAATCCTAGCCCTCGTAGAGGAGATGTTGTTGTTTATCCTTACTGATTGTGGTCTATAGGTCAGAAAGTCGAGCATCCAGTTGCAGGATGAGGAGCCCTAGGTTTTGGAGGTTTGATATGAGCTTGGCTGCGATTATAGTGTTGAAGGCGGAGGTATTGCCAATAAATAGGAGTCTGATGCTTCAGGGATGAGCGTAGGGCCAGGGAGATGGCATCGGCTGTGGGCTGGTTGTGGCGGTATGTGAATTGCAGCGGATCTAGGCATCCTGGGAGTATGGAGTTGATGTGCCTCATGACCAACCTCACAAAGCACTTCATCACTGGCACAGTGGTTAGCACTGCTGTCTCACAGCACCAGGCATGGTGGCACAGTGGTTAGCACTGTCATCTCAGTGCCTGACACAGTAGTTAGCACTGCTGTCTCACAGTGCCTGGCACAGTAGCACAGTGGTTAGCACTGCTGTCTGACTGCTTGGCACAGTGGCTAGCACTGCGGTCACAGCGCCAGGCACGGTGGCAGTGGTTAGCACTGCTGCCTCACAGCAACAGGGACCTGGATTCGTTTCCGACCTTGGGTGACTGCCTGTGTGGCACTTTCTGCCAAGCTGGCAGCATCACAGTGCCTACATGTCACCAGCAGTGCCAGGGTGCCATCCTGCCCAAAGGGCATGCACCTGGGGGGGTCTCTGATCCCCTGGGAGACCCCGATGCGTGTAGTCCTGTCTGGTCCCCATTTGTGGAGACCTGTTTTTTTGTTTTCAAAAAATATACTTTATTCATAAAATCTCTAATAAACATTACAGAACATTTTGAATTGTTGTGACTGTACATTTCCTCCAAAGTTACATATTCACTTGACTTTCTCTCATTCAATTGGAATGACATTCCACACATTTCCTTGTTTACTTTACAATTCTTTCGTAAGTATTTACATTGTCATGTTTCTTTCAATACTTTTATGCATTGGAGTGTGACCCAGACCGATGGGTTTTACACTGTTACCCACCCCTCGGTGTACATTTGCTGGGAAGACCTTACACAGTGATCTTTCCCCATTGCGCCTTGGCGTCAGCTGCCCCAAGCTTGAGTGCGTCCCTCAGCACGTAGTCCTGGACCTTGGAATGTGCCAGTCTGCAACACTCGGTCGAGGACAATACTTTGCACTGGAAGATCAGCAAGTTTCGGGCAGACCAAAGAGCATCTTTCACCGAGTTGATGACCTTCCAGCAGCAGTTGATGTTTGTCTCGGTGTGTGTCCCTGGAAACAGTCCGTATAGCACAGGGTCCTGTGTCACAGAGCCGCTCGGGATGAACCTTGACAGATACCACTGCATCTCTCTCCAAACCTTCTTTGCAAAGGCACATTCCACAAGGAGGTGGGTGACCGTCTCATCTCCCCCACAGCCACTCTGAGGGCAGAGCGCAATGGCGCTGAGCCCTTGGGTGTACATGAAGAATCTGACGGGAAGGGCCCTTCTCACCACCAGCCAAGCTCGGTCTTGGTGCTTGTTTGTAAGTTATGATGATGAGGCATTCTGCCAGATGGCTCTGACAGTCGGCTCAGGGAACCATCCAACGTCCTCCACAGTCTCCTTTTCCCCCGAGGGCCTCGAGGACATTACATGCTAATCATAGAATTTACAATGCAGAAGGAGGCCACTCGGCCCATCGAGTCTGCACCGGCTCTTGGAAAGAGCATCCTACCCAAGGTTACCACCTCCACCCTATCCCCATAACCCAGTAACCCCACCCAACACTAAGGGAAATTTTGGACACTAAGGGCAATTTATCATGGCCAATCCACCTAACCTGCACATCTTTGGACTGTGGGAGGAAACCGGAGCACCCGGAGGAAACCCACGCACACACTGGGAGGATGTGCAGACTCCACACAGACAGTGACCCAAGCCGGAATCGAACCTGGGACCCTGGAGCTGTGAAGCGATTGTGCTATCCACAATGCTACCGTGCTGCCCCTACGGGCTGACCACTGCTTCATTGCCTTGTTTTTCTGAAAACATTTTCCACGAGGGACAGGTGGTACAGCACGGTCCAACTACTTGGAGCGTTCCGCGGCAATGAGGCCAGGCCCATCCTTCGTAACACTGGGGACAGGTAGAACCTCGGTATGTAGTGACACTTGGTGTTTGCATACTGGGGGTCCACGCACAGCCTGATGCAGCTGCACACAAAGGTGGCCATCAGGATGAGGGAGACGTTGGGTACGTTCCTCCCTCATTTATCCAGAGGTTTGTACATGGTGTCCCTTCGGACACGGTCCATCTTGGATCTCCAGATGAATTTGAAGATGGCCCGGGTGACTACTGCAGCGTAGGGTCGGGTAATGGGCCAGACCTGCGCCACGTACAGTAACACCGAGAGTACCTCACACCTGATGACCAGGGTTTTGCCCGCAATGGAGGGGGAGCGTTGCTCCCAGCAGCCCAGTTTCTGTCTTACCGTGGCAATGCGCTCCTCCCAGTTTTTGGTGCACGCCCCAGTCACTCCGAACCATATCCCCAGCACCTTCAGGTAATCTGACCTTACGGGAGACTAGTTTTTTTTTTCAAAAAATATACTTTATTCATAAAATCTATAATAAACATTACACAACATTTCAAATTGTGACTGTACATTTCCATGAAAGTTACACATTCCCTTGACATTATTCCATTCAATTGGGATGACATTACACACACATCCCTCTTTATGTTACAATTCTTTCTTAAATATTTACATTGTCATGTTTCTTTTATACATTGGAGTGTTAATGACCCAGACCGAGGGGTTTTACACAGTTACCAGCCCCTCGGTGTACGTTTGCTGGTGAGACCTTACACAGTGGCCTTTCCCCATTGCGCCTTGGCGGCAGCTGCCCCAAGCTTGAGTGCGTCCCTCAGCACGTAGTCCTGGACCTTGGAATGTGCCAGTCTGCAACACTCGGTCGAGGACAATTCTTTGCACTGGAAGATCAGCAAGTTTCGGGCAGACCAAAGAGCGTCTTTCACCGAGTTGATGACCTTCCAGCAGCAGTTGATGTTTGTCTCGGTGTGTGTCCCTGGAAACAGTCCGTATAGCACAGGGTCCTGTGTCACAGAGCCGCTCGGGATGAACCTTGACAGATACCACTGCATCTCTCTCCAGACCTTCTTTGCAAAGGCACATTCCACAAGGAGGTGGGTGACCATCTTATTTCCCCCACAGCCACTCCGACGGCAACGTGCAACGGTGCTGAGCCTTCGACTGTACATGAAGAATCTGACGGGGAGGGCCCTTCTCACCACCAGCCAAGCTAGGTCTTGGTTCTTGTTTGAAAGTTCTGGTGATGAGGAGTTCTGCCAGATGACTCTGACAGTCGGCTCAGGGAACCATCCAACATCCTCCACAGTCTCCTTTTCCCTGAGGGCCTCGAGGACATTACGTGCTGACCACTGCTTCATTGCCATGTGGTCAAAGGTGTTTCTCTGAAAACATTTTTTCATGAGGGACAGGTGGTACGGCACGGTCCAACTACTTGGAGCGTTCTACGACAATGAGGCCAGGCCCATCCTTCGTAACACTGGGGACAGGTAGAACCTCAGTATGTAGTGACACTTGGTGTTTGCATACCCGGGGTCTACGCACAGCTTGATGCAACTACACACAAAGGTGGCCATCAGGATGAGGGAGGCATTGGGTATGTTCCTCCCTCATTTATCCAGAGGTTTGTACATGGTGTCCCTTCGGACACGGTCCATCTTCGATCTCCAGATGAATTTGAAGATGGCCCGGGTGACTGCTGCAGCGTAGGGTTGGGTAATGGGCCAGACCTGCGCCACGCACAGCAACACCGAGAGTACCTCGCACCTGATGAGGACTACCGATTCTGGCCCCCTTGGAGCGGTTCACGGTGCTCCAGTCTCCCTTTCCGGCGTCAAATGGGCACCACGCCAACCCGCGTATGCACAGTTGGGCCACTCCAACCCGCGCATGCGCGGGGAACTTCTTCAGCGCACCGGCCCCGACGCAACATGGTGTAGGGGTTCACAAAGTGGGCCCGGGAGGGGGGAGAGGCTGGGTCGCTCGACCCATCCGGGCCGGAGAATCGGTGGCCCAGCCACGGGCAGTACCCTCTGACCGGCGCGACGCCAAACACGCCGGTGCAAATGGCGCTGATTCTCCGCACCTCGGAGAATCGCACGCCGGCACTGGGGCGGTGTGGCGTGGTTGCGCCGATTCTCCAGCCCGGTGCCGGGCTGGGAGAAACGTGTCCATTAGCTCCCTTGCCCCTTGAAAGAGCAATCCATTAGTAATACTAATCTTTATTATTGTCACAAGTAGGCTTACATTAACACTGCAATAACGTTACTGTGAAAAGCCCCTAGTCACCACATTCCGGCGCCTGTTCGGGTACACCAAGGGAAAATTCAGAATGTTCAATTCACCCAACAGCACGTCTTTCAGGACTTGTGGGAGGAAACCGGAGCACCCGGAGGAAACCCACGCAGACACGGGGAGAACGTGCAGACTCCGCACAGACGGTGATCCAAGCCGGGAATCGAACCTGGGACCATGGCGCTGTGAAGCAACAGTGCTAACCACTGTGCAATCATGCTGCATATGTACCGCACCCCCCCCCTCTTTCCCCATCAAGTATTTAGCCAATTCCCTTTTGAAAATTACTATTGAATTGCCTTCCACTGCCCTTTCAGATAGTGTGCACCAGATCACAACAACTCACGAGTTAAACATCAAAATTCTCCCCTATCATTCTTTTGCTGGTCTTACATCCAAGTCCTCTGGTGACTGAACCTCCAGACAATGGATACAATTCCCCCCCCCCCCCCCCCCATTTTTTGTATCAAAGCCCGTCATGATTTTGAACGCCTCTATTTAATCTTCCCTTAACCTTCTCCACATTCATGGAAATCCCTCCTCCGCTGGAGAGAATAAATTCATTGTTTATTGTGAATTGAATAGCTACGGGAAAGAGCTGAGGTTGTTGAGGTGCAAAGGTTTGTCTCCCGTGCTGTGGTCAGTCCTGGGGAGTGGGGGCACCTGCAGCTGCAGGCGAGCGTTTCAATGACCCACGGAATAATGCAATCAGGACGGAGCAAGGTGAAATATACACCGACGTCACAGTCACGTGGTGTGTAGGACGGAATAACCTAGTCAACTATTGGATGATTTATTTCCTTGTAATGTTAGAAATGCTGACTTCGGGGTAATCGTTCGCCACAGTGGAAGGACAAAAGAACATTAACATAATCTTTCTTGCGTTGACGGAGACAGGAGAGCTGTGCACCAAGTCTGGGGTGAAATGTCTGCCAAGCCGAGCACCGTGACGCCAAGCTTGGCGTTGAGGGCAGCCGGTTATGCTCTTTGACTTCCACAGCTGTGATGCTTTGAAGGTTGTGGTTTCAAATCCAGCCCCAGGAGAGAGATTTGAATGCAAAAGTCAAACCTCCAGCACGGGGCCGTGGGTGCGTTGCACTGCTGGAGGTGCTATTTTTCAGCTGAGATGCGAAATAAATCCAGGCTCCTCTTGCCCCCTCAGTTGGAAGTTAAAGATCTCAAGATAGAAATGGGGGAAATCCCCCTGAGATTTAACCTGCAGCCTGGCACCATAACAAGCATTTTTGCCCATTCTCTCATTGCTTTTAGCGGGATCTTGCTGTGCGTAAATTGGCCACTGCATTTCCTGCAGAAAAATAGTGGTTCGAAAGTACTTCAGTGGCTGTGAGGCACGTTGGGAATGTCCTAAGCTTGTTAAACGCACCATTTCAAGTTTAAAAAAAAAATGTTATGAATGGCTAGTTTTTAGTCAAGCCTCTCCGTGTCTGTTCTTCCTAACATCTGGAGACAGCTTGTCCGCAAATCACAGCCTCCTTGCCTCACGTAGAATTCTGTACCACCACCTGGAGGCTCCCCTCCAAATCACTCACCACCCTGACTTGGAAATATATCGGCCGTTCCTTCACTGTCGCTGGGGGTAACATCCTGGAACTCCCTCCCTAACAGCACTGTGGGTGTACCTACACCACCTGGGCTGCAGCGCATCAAGAAAGTGGCTCACCATCACCTTCTCGAGGATGGTCTAGCCATCAGCAGCTGATGTGTTGTGTGCTCTGGATCCGTGAAACACATACAGGCCACCAACACTATTTTATTAAACTATAAACTGTTGAACATACTCTTACTGTGGGTTAACACGATGTTAGATTAAACTAAAGACCTGTGCCTGTCCTAACCAGTCTAATCACTCAGCACATGGTGAGGATCTGTACTGTAAGCTCTGTACTTCTGAGAGGCTGCATCCCGAATGAGTGTGAAAACTGATGCCCTCTGTCTTTATAGTGAGTGTGTTCTAACTGGTGATTGGCTGCGGTGTTATGCATGTTGATTGGTCCTACTGTATGTCCATCAGTGTGTGTGTCTGCACCATTATATACTGGTGTATATTATGACAGCAGCCACCCCTCATTAAAAAAAATCCATGCACACGCACCTTCCATCACTAGACCATGAATTTTCCAACCCGGAACAACAGGACTCTCGTGGACCTTATCAGCAACAGACCAGAATGTCACATCACTAAGGAGCACACCAAACTGCGAAAATCCCCCCCCCCCCCCACTTTATCAAACACCACCTGTGGCAGGTTGTGTGGATCTATCATTGGACCATTTAGTCACCTCAAAACCCACAACTCAGGAATGGAATAAAGTCATCCTCAGTTGCCAGGGACTGCCAAGGAAAGGGATGGGTGGGGTAGATGGACAAGATTTGTTTCCAATCCAAGGGAAACTCTTAACAAGCTCACAGGCACCTGCCGAGACTTCTATCCCTGGGGAAAGGAGCTGGAAGATTACAGAGCTGGGCCTCTCGCTCAAATGTAACTGCGCAGCCTCTTGAGTTGGTCAGGTGAGCAGGAGGCTGCCCTATAATCCCTGGTGATCCTTGTCATTTTTCACACTCTCACTGAGATAAAATCTACCAGACCGAATAAGAGGAAGTCGATCTGATCTGATCTCTGCAGTAATCCACGGCCTCAGTATCACTCTTGTTCTGTCTGTCGATTCCTCTGTCCTGTTTGTCCTGCCTGTCTATTAATCTTCCTCCCTCTTTGTCTCTCTTGCAAGCTCTGTTTCCCGCCTGCACTTTTGTTTATTCGCCCTCTCCCTCATGCTCATTATCTCACTGATTCTTGCTTCATTCTCTCAACTCATCCGTCTCTTTCCCTCGCTCTCATTTGTGTCATCTCTCGCTTCCCTATATCGCGCTCTCCTTCTCCTGCGTCCTCATTAATTTCCAAATTTCAAGTCAGCTTAATTGTAACGCACAGCGTCGTCCAAAAAAAGCTGCTGTGTCTTTGAGATCCAAATAGGCAATATTTTAATCTTTCCACCAAAGGTAAATTTTTAAAAGAAAAAAGAGGTATTTAAAAAAAAAAGTAATAAACCTCTCAGGAAATAATGTTGTACTTAATTAAATCATTCATTACACTCTAATTATTCATTTCACGAATTAATTTGAATTAATTACAATTATTTAAATGCATTAAAGAATATATCAATTTATTCAATCCTTTCAATGTGTTAATCTCAACTTTTAATATCAATTTGTTCTTTTTTTTAAATAAAAAAATTTATGATTAAGAATGGGGAAGAGGCCTTATAGCCCCTTGAGCCTGCTCCATTATTCAATTAGATCACGGTTAATCTGTATCTTAACTCTAAGTATGTTGTAAAGAGGCTGGTTTAGGACAGTAAAGCAGAACAAGGCCAGCAGCGCGGGTTCAATTCCCGTACTGGCCTCCCCGAACAGGCGCCGGAATGTGGTGACTAGGGGTTTTTCACAGTAACTTCATTGAAGCCTACTTGTGACAATAAGCGATTATTATTAAGAGGACTGGGGGGGGGGGGGGGGGGTAGTTGCAGGAGGATATCGATGGCAAGTGGGCAAAGATTTGGCAGCTGGGCAATTAGTGTGGGAAAATGTGAAGTTGTTCCCTTTGGCAGGAAGAATAAAAAGGCAGAGTATTCCTTAGATGGGGAACACCTGCAGAATTGGGAGGTGCAGAGGGATCTAGGTATTCTGCTGCATGAGTCACAAAAGGTTAGTATGCGGGCACAGCAAGTAATGAAGAAGACTAATGGAATGGTATTCTTTATTACGGGAGGAATTGAATATAAAAGTCAGGATGTTATTCTTCAGTTATACAGGGCATTGGAGAGAAGACATCTTAAACATTGTGTGCAGTTCGGTGTCCTTATTTAGGAAGGATGTAAATGTGTTGGAGGCGGTTTTGAAGTGTTTGACTAGATTGATACCTGGAATGGGCGGGTTGTCTTCTGAAGATGGGTTGGACAAACTGGGCTGCTTTCCACCGGAGTTTCGAAGAGTGAGGGGTGACTTGATTGCAGTGTGTAAGATCCTGAATGGTATTTGTGTGTGAGTTTGAAGCTAGAGGGCATCATTGAGTTCCCTTTTATGACGGAGATAAGGAGGAATTATATCTCTGCGGTTATACAGCTTTGAAACTTCAGAATAATTAATTTATGGGATGTGGGTGTCGCTGACTAGACCAGTATTTATTGCCCATCCCTAGTTGACCATGAGACGGAGGTGGTGAGTTGTCTTCTTGAACCGCTGCGGTCCATATGGTGTAGGTGCACCCGCAGTGCTGTTAGGGAGGGGGTTCCAGGACGTTGCTCCAGTGACAGTGAAGGAACGGCCGATACATTTCCAAGTCAGTGTGGTGAGTGACTTGGAGGGGAACCTCCAGCTGATGGGGTTCTCGGGTAGCTGTGAAACAACAGTGCTAACCACTGTGCTACCGTGTCGCCATGATTGGTGGGGGGGGGTGGTCTCTCTTATGGGTGTCAGTGGTGGTGGGCCTGTACAGGGGACTGGTCACCCTCGTGCTTTCCGGGGATTGACCCGGGGGGTGGGGGCTCCAGCGCCGTGCTGGCCCCCTATGGGGGACAGAATCGGGTGCCCCCATGCCCGTTTCGCGCCGTCGTGAAACGCGACGTCATTCACGATGGCGCGAGCACTTTGACTCCATTTTGGAGAATCGTCCCCAAAATGTCAGCATGGCGTCTATGGTGCCATCCTGCTCACTGGTGAGTGGCTCTGTTGGGCTGGGGCAAGTTAGAGTGATAGGGAGGGGGTGAGTCTACGGCGGGGAGCGAGTTGATAGAACATTGAACATGAGGACACTCGTGCTGACCAGGGAGGGTCTGGGAAAAAAGAACTCTCATTTTTCATGATCTCAGGATTTCCTACAAGTCAATTAAATATTTCAAGTGTACTCTCTGCTGTCATGTAGGAAAGGAGGCAGCCAATTTATGCACAGTGAGATCCCAGAAACAGCGCTGATGTGATGAGTGGATGGTTTGTTTTACCGATTTTGATTGAGCGATTAAATACTAATGCCAGCACAGCAGGGAGACCTCCCAAGCTCCTCTTCAAATTAATTAGTGGCTGAGGAATCCTTTATTTCCACCTGTAAGAGGAGACCAGGCCTGGGTTTGATAATATCCCTGATAATTCAGCACTGGGCGTCGTCCTGCATTTTATACTTTTAAGTCTGCGGAATGGGGACTTGAACCCACAATCTTCAGACTCAAAAGACTGTAAGCAAAAGTCACACCTTCTTAGAAACTAGCCAGGTGCAGAAAGGCTATGTGGGTATTATAGGGTGGCACAATAGCACAGTGGTTAGCACTGTTGCTTCACAGCGTCAGGGTCCCAGGTTCGATTCCCGGCTTGGGTCACTGTCTGTGCGGAGTCTGCGTGTTCTCCCCGTGTCTGCGTGGGTCTCCTCCGGGTGCTCCGGTTTCCCCCCCACTGGTCCCGAAAGACGTGCTGTTAGGTGAATTGGACATTCTGAATTCTCCCTCCGTGTACCCGAACAGGCGCCGGAGTGTGGCGACTAGGGGCTTTTCACAGTAACTACATTGCAGTATTAATGTAAGCCTACTTGTGACAATAATAAGGATTCTTATTAGATTCTTAATGGGAGGACTAGACTGAGTCACTGACTTAATCTTTATTAACCCAACAGTATCAATGTGCATTTGCATAGCACCTTGAACATTGTAAACCCATAGCGTCGCGTAGGAACATTATCAAACAAAATCTGCCACCAAGCCTCACAAGGAGATATTAGATCAGGTGAAAGGGAGCGGTTTTAAACAGGCGATGAGGTTTCGGGAGGGAGTTCCCGAGCTGACGGTCAAGGTAGATGAAGGCATGGTTGCCAATGATGAAACAGTCAAAATCAGGAATGTCCCAAGATGCCATAATTGGAGGAGTGGGGGGGGGGGGGGGGGGGGGAGCGGAGCGGAGAGCAGAGCGTGTAGAGGGGAGTGTGGAAGGAGAGTGTAGAGATTTTGAAGGGTTCTGGGCATTAAATGTTGCTGAGAGTCGGGGAGTTCAACATCGCCGCGAATTTCATCTCTGCTGAATGATTATCAAGCCAGAAGGATCGCGGGAACTGGGTTCAGAATAAATAATTTGCCTGGTTTACTCTTCCAAGCTGTCCTTGCGTCTTGTGTACATACTTATTTTGTTTTGTTTTGTTTTGACCAGGCATGGTGCAGAAGTTGGACCAGAAGCTTCCTGTAGCCAACGAGTACCTCCTGCTGTCCGGAGGGGTCCGGGAAGGTGTGGTGGATATGGACCTCGAGGAACTTAGCATCTACATTCGGGGAACGGACTACGACATGGACTTCACTCTCCTGGTCCCAGCCCTCAAACTCCACGACCGAAACCAGCCGGTCACTCTGGACATGCGCCACTCTGCACTCTGTCACTCTTGGCTAAGTCTCAGGCTCTTTGACGAAGGGACCATCAACAAGTGGAAAGACTGCTGCACCATCGTGGACCACATCAACGGGGGCACCAACTACTTTTTCTCCCCGACCCGGGTGGCGGACTGGTTTTACGAGGCCATCACCATCGTGCTCGCCGAGATCCAGAAGAAGCCCCAACGCGGGATGCCGAAGGTTGAGAAGGTGGAGAGAAACGGCACGGTGATCTCAGTCATCCTGGCTGTGGGCTCCAGCCGCATGCTGTACGACATCATCCCGGTCGTCTCCTTCAAGGGCTGGCCTGCGGTGGCACAGAGCTGGCTGATGGAGAACCACTTCTGGGATGGCAAGATCACCGAGGAGGAGGTCATCAGCGGCTTCTACCTGGTGCCTGCCGCCTCTCTTAATGGGAAAAGAGAGAACGAATGGCGCTTGTCCTTTGCGCGTAGTGAGGTGCAGCTGAAGAAATGCATCTCCAGCAGCCTCATGCAAGCCTATCAAGCCTGCAAGGCTATTATTATGAAACTCTTGTCCAGACCCAAAGCCATCAGTCCATATCACCTGAGGAGTATGATGCTGTGGGCGTGTGATAGACTCCCCACCACCTTTCTGGCCCAGGAGGAATATGCTGCGGACTTCCTGCTCGGTTTGATCGATGATCTCCAGCACTGCCTGGTCAACAGGTCCTGCCCCAACTACTTCATCCCACAGTGCAACATGTTTGAGCACCTCTCTGATGAGACGGCGGTGCTCCACGCCCGTAAGCTCTCGTCGGTGCGTTCTGACCCCGCTGAGCACCTGCGGACTGCCATCGAGCAGGCCAAGGCCGCCAACCGGCTGACCCAGGACATCCACCGGAGGGGCAGCAGCTCCGGCACGCCTTCCCCATCCTCGGACAATGGCTCCGGTGACGGCCGGCAGCCGGACGACCGGCTGGCCAAGAAGCTGCAGCAGCTGGTGACCGAGAACCCAGGAAAATCCATCTCCGTCTTCATCAACCCCGACGATGTCACCAGGCCCCACTTTAGAATAGATGACAAATTCTTTTGAGGCAAGAATTGGGGGTAGCGGGGACACAAAGTGGGTCTGACCCCAATACCCCTGAGGCCCTCTGAAAGGACCAAAACACTTAAATAGCACTATTCCAGGCAGAATGTCTAATGCGACACAAACTGAATCTGGTACGGTGAGCATGTTGAAGACTGAATCGAAGAAGAAGATTAGATGGGTTTCGAAAGCCACTTTCAAACAATAATGCTTTTAGATTTGCTCAGACAACTGGGTCGGAGGCGTTGAAAGTTCCTTTGTTTTAAAAAGAAAAATTGCATATTACATTCCCCAAGCCCCCCCCCCCCCCCCCCCCCCCCCCCCCCCGAATGGTCATTTCATAGCAAACTCTGGGCCAACTAGCGAGGGCAGCTCCTCTACCCCTCCCTCGGTAAGGACCAAATGCTGCAGCACTGTAGAGGGAGCGGAAAGCCTGGTGAGGAACGGGAATGTGGAAGGGCTTGGGAAGACCGGGTCACTCCTACAATCGGAACGTCATGGACAGAGTGTTTTAAGGTCTTTTTCCATTTCCCCGTTGAAGTTCCGTGGGGCTCCCAAATGGGCCTCAACAAGTGAATTAGGGTGGGGCATTATTTCACTGGGTGCCTCCACAAATCTGGGTTTTTGAAAACCAACTCACACTAATTTCCTGCAGCAACATCTTCCTGCCAAAGCGAGTGGACTTTGGGATGGGAATGGGTCCTGTGCTGCTCGAGTCACGATCTTGGAGCCGTTTGTTAACCTGGGCAATCAGGGAGCCGCTCTGAAAGCTCCTCCTGTTCAATTGCTGGTCAGGTACCCTGTCCTCTCTGTTTGGCTGGAGTGGCTAAACTTGACCTCAGTGCCAACAGGGAGGAGGGGAGAGGGAATCGAACAGCTCGCTGTCCAATGACCCCCCCCCCTTCCTAATGTCCATGGGAGTGTATATATATTTGTGCCGTGGTTGGACAGAAGAAACAGGACTGGATTTGGCTGTGATGCCTTGCAAGGTCGAGCAGCCTTATTTGCCCCCTCGGCTCCTGTGGGAATGAGTCAGTGAAATTGGGAGAGGGTGAAGGGTGCAGAGAAAGGAGTTTGACGGGGTTGGAGGTTGGAAGTGAGGCTCCTGTAAACGCCCATTTTCTGCAAAATCCCCTGGCTGGGCAGGGGTCATATTGCTGCTTTCGGGGTCATTATTCTGTCTCTCTGTCTGCCCTTGTCTCTCTGTGTCTGCCCCCGTCTCTCTGTGTCTGCCCCCGTCTCTCTGTGTCTGCCCCCGTCTCTCTGTGTCTGCCCCCGTCTCTCTGTCTCTCTCTGCCCCCGTCTCTCTGTGTCTGCCCCCGTCTCTCTGTGTCTGCCCCCGTCTCTCTGTGTCCGCCCCCGACTCTCTGTGTCCGCCCCCGTCTCTCTGTGTCCGCCCCCGTCTCTCTGTGTCCGCCCCCGTCTTTCTGTGTCTGCCCCCGTCTTTCTGTGTCTGCCCCCGTCTCTCTGTGTCCGCCCCCGTCTCTCTGTGTCCGCCCCCGTCTCTCTGTGTCCGCCCCCGTCTCTCTGTGTCCGCCCCCGACTCTCTGTGTCCGCCCCCGTCTCTCTGTGTCCGCCCCCGTCTCTCTGTGTCCGCCCCCGTCTCTCTGTGTCCGCCCCCGTCTTTCTGTGTCTGCCCCCGTCTTTCTGTGTCTGCCCCCGTCTCTCTGTGTCCGCCCCCGTCTCTCTGTCTCTCTCTGCCCCCGTCTCTCTGTGTCCGCCCCCGTCTCTCTGTGTCTGCCCCCGTCTTTCTGTGTCTGCCCCCGTCTTTCTGTGTCTGCCCCCGTCTTTCTGTGTCTGCCCCCGTCTTTCTGTGTCTGCCCCCGTCTCTCTGTGTCTGCCCCCGTCTCTCTGTGTCCGCCCCCGTCTCTCTGTGTCCGCCCCCGTCTCTCTGTGTCCGCCCCCGTCTCTCTGTGTCCGCCCCCGTCTCTCTGTGTCCGCCCCCGTCTCTCTGTGTCCGCCCCCGTCTCTCTGTGTCCGCCCCCGTCTCTCTGTGTCCGCCCCCGACTCTCTGTGTCCGCCCCCGTCTCTCTGTGTCCGCCCCCGTCTCTCTGTGTCCGCCCCCGTCTCTCTGTGTCCGCCCCCGTCTCTCTGTGTCCGCCCCCGTCTCTCTGTGTCCGCCCCCGTCTCTCTGTGTCCGCCCCCGACTCTCTGTGTCCGCCCCCGACTCTCTGTGTCCGCCCCCCGTCTCTCTGTGTCCGCCCCGTCTCTCTGTGTCCCGCCCCCGTCTCTCTGTGTCCGCCCCCGTCTCTCTGTGTCCGCCCCCGTCTCTCTGTGTCCGCCCCCGTCTCTCTGTCTCTCTCTGCCCCCGTCTCTCTGTGTCCGCCCCCGTCTCTCTGTGTCCGCCCCCGACTCTCTGTGTCCGCCCCCGTCTCTCTGTCTCTCTCTGCCCCCGTCTCTCTGTCTCTCTCTGCCCCCGTCTCTCTGTGTCCGCCCCCGTCTCTCTGTGTCCGCCCCCGTCTCTCTGTGTCCGCCCCCGTCTCTCTGTCTCTCTCTGCCCCCGTCTCTCTGTCTCTCTCCGCCCCCGTCTCTCTGTGTCCGCCCCCGTCTCTCTGTGTCCGCCCCCGTCCTCTGTGTCCGCCCCCGTCTCTCTGTGTCCGCCCCCGTCTCTCTGTGTCCGCCCCCGTCTCTCTGTGTCCGCCCCCGTCTCTCTGTGTTCGCCCCCGTCTCTCTGTGTCCGCCCCCGTCTCTCTGTGTCCGCCCCCGTCTCTCTGTCTCTCTGCCCCCGTCTCTCTGTCTCTCTGCCCCCGTCTCTCTGTCTCTCTCTGCCCCCGTCTCTCTGTCTCTCTCTGCCCCCCGTCTCTCTCTCTCTCTCTCTATCTGGCTGCCCCCGTTCTCTCTATTCTCTCTCTCTGCCCCCGTCTCTCTCTCTCTCTCTCTCTGCCCCGTCTCTCTCTCCTCTCTCTCCTGCCCCCGTCTCTCTCTCTCTCTCTGCCCGTCTCTGCCCCCTTCTCGCGTCCTCTCTCTCTGGCCCCGTCTCTCTCTCTCTGGCCCCGTCTCTCCTCTCTCTCTCTCTCTCTGTCTGCCGACTGGCTTTATTCCGATTGCAATCTAGAATTAATTATTTTATTGTATCCCTTGTTGGGGATGGACCAAGAAATCCAGCAGTTGGGTCTTGTCAAACTGTAACACAAGTTTATGGGGATTGATTGAGAGACGGAAGGTGCTGTTACTATTCAGTTAAATGGCACTCGGATAAAAAGGCTGCCCCGTTTTTATCTGTAGCCATGGATCCAACATTAACAGGGATTATTCCCAGCTGACACATTCCCACTCTGCATTCCTTCCTCCCTTTCCCTGTCTTTTACCCATTCCTGGCTGCAAAATATTCCTGACTCGCGGCAGCTAAGGCTTCTTAAAGACGCGCCACCTTGCCCTGGTAAATCTGGAATTTTAAGTAACATTAATCTGCTGCCCACATTATCGATTCAGAGCTCCCAAAGGCCCTTTCTTCATGAATCATCCCTGTTGCTGTATATATGGGAGGGGTGTGTGAATGTGCATTTGTCTGTTTGTCTGAATGATCCTCTCCACATTTACCTACAACTTTGGTTAAGCACAAGACGAGTCTGGCCCAGCCATTCCATATTGGGGAGTATCTGATAATTGAGAGTTGACCTATTACTTTCCTTTTTTTCCCCCAGACTGATGATGTGTCAGGGTGCTCTCTCCTTCTGCTGCAGGCGTCAGCCTCTGAGGAGTTCAGCCCCTCCTTCTGTTTGTGGAGAGAGATCTCCTTTAGGGTCCATTCATAGAATCATAG
The DNA here is from genome assembly GCF_902713615.1 of Scyliorhinus canicula. Taxonomy (NCBI): domain Eukaryota; kingdom Metazoa; phylum Chordata; class Chondrichthyes; order Carcharhiniformes; family Scyliorhinidae; genus Scyliorhinus; species Scyliorhinus canicula. The sequence goes on along the minus strand of NC_052158.1, from coordinate 155,573,275 downwards.
AATTTACAGTGCAGAAGGAGGCCATTTGGCCCATCGAGTCTGCACTGGCCCTTAGAAAGAGCACCCTACTCAAGCCCACGTATCTACCCTATCCCCGTAACCCAGTAACCCCCACTTAACCTTTTTGGTCACCCAAGGGCAATTTATCATGGCCAATCCACCTAACCTGCACATCTTTGGACTGTGGGAGGAAACCGGAGCACCCGGAGGAAACCCACGCAGACACGGGAGAACGTGCAGACTCCGCACAGACAGTGATCCAAGCCGGGAATCGAACCTGGGACCCTGGATCTGGGAAGCAACTGTGCTAACCACTGTGCTCCCGTGGTGCCCCTAATACGTACCATAATTCATATACGCACCGTCTCTCACTCTGTGACTTAGCAGCCCTGCAAGCAAAGAACCAGGGACTCGGGCAATTCCTGTTGGAGGGCACAAATTGGGCGGAAGGCGATCCCTTACCTGCTCAACGGTAATGTGGTTCGAGGAACATAAACCAAAAAATAACCCATGCAACCAAAAAGAAAATGCTGGAGAAATCTCAGCAGGTCTGGCAGCATCTGTAGGGAGAGAAAAGATCTAACGTTTCGAGTCCAGATGACTCTTTGTCAAAGCTTTGGGGAGGAGTGGTAGCGGACGGCAATCTCTAATTAATGGCAGTTTAGGGATGCCACCACCCATTTGAACACTGAACACACCTGCTCGACTCCAACATGCTTCTGTTTTCAAGGTCACAGTTATGTTAAGGGATACTCGGCCACTTCAGTGACCTGGGATCATACTGTTCCAGACCAATACTGCACACTTGGTCAGAGGAATGCATTCACAGTTCTGAGTTTGAGCATTAAGCGTCCTGACGTTCCCTAAATGCAGGGATCCATTGAACCTTATTGGGGTCCTGAGATTTGATTGGATTAATCAAAAGGCTTTCTGTGGTTTGAACACTGAGAGAAATTCGGCCCCAAATAATTAATTATTTTTAAATTTAAAAACAAATTCAGCTCGGGGGCAATTTAGCGTGGCCATTCCACCTACCCTGCCCACCTTTGGGTTGTGGCGGTGAGACCCACGCAGACACGGGGAGAATGTGTAAACTCCACACGGACAGTGACCCAGGGCCTAGGCACCATGAGGCAGCAGGGCTAACCACTGTGCCACCGTCCTGCCCTCAAATAATTAATTCTCACTTGTTTAATTTGGCACAGCTTTGGGCTATTTCCTAATCGTCTCCAGCTTGTCAAATTGGGACTTAATTAGTTTATTCTAGGCTACAAATAACGCCCCTCTGACAATTCCAAATGGCATTTGCCCTGCGTGATTGTCAAACCTGCCAGTCTTGAGCTATTTAGCATTACTTCTAACCTGAAGAAATCTCTTTTCATCCTCATTAAACACTCCCGTTTTTTTGAATCGTTTCAAATCGTGTCTGCCGACATTGGCAGGGGTGGCAGGCACTTGTCAACCCAAATGACTGCCTCATCACTTTTGGTGCATCTCTCTGCCTTTGACTCTCCATCTGCTTATTACAGCAAACCCATTGCTCTTTCTGTGCAACCTGACGATAGAAAGTGACTGCCTTCATTCTCTCCCTCATTTTCAGAATGTATTCCATCACATCCCACAGAAGACCTACCCTCTCCTTCCCTCCCAACCCTCTCTAATTAACCGGGGAACTGGGGGGGGGGGGGGGGGAGTTTGCGTTAGTTTGTGCTTCTTCCACAAACCTGCGGAAAGGTCGGAGGGACTCCGGGATCTGTTGCACCCAATGCAATTCGAGTTTCCATCATCTGCAAACCACTCCCAGGCAGCACGGTAGCATTGTGGATAGCGCAATTGTTTCACAGCTCCAGGGTCCCAGGTTCGATTCCGGCTTGGGTCACTGTCTGTGCGGAGTCTGCACATCCTCCCCGTGTGTGCGTGGGTTTCCTCCGGGTGCTCCGGTTTCCTCCCACAGTCCAAAGATGTGCAGGTTTGGTGGATTGGCCGTGATAAATTGCCCTTAGTGACCAAAATTGCTCTTCGTGTTGGGTGGGATTACTGGGTTATGGGGTTTGGGTGGAGGTGTTGACCTTGGGTAGGGTGCTCTTTCCAAGAGCCGGTGCAGACTCGATGGGCCGAATGGCCTCCTTCTGCACTGTAAATTCTATGATAATAGTGTCCCCCTCCTCAATTTAGAATGATTCACCAGTCTGAGTTTCTGCTAACTGTGCCCATTCGCAGTCCTTCAAAGAAACTGACTGAGCACCTTTTGAAAAAGCTTTTTAAGTATTTAAAAAATGGTGTAAATTGCTATGAAACTGACAAACCAATGAAAAGTAGTAAATGATTCGACATAGTTTTTTAAAAATATTAATAATTTCAGTAATTGAAAATCGGGTCACTCACTCGGTCGATTAGACACTGATTAAAAATGCTGCTCTTTATCATCAGTCCACTTTTGGCTGTATTAACCAAACTGCACCAGGTTAGAACTCTCAAATATGTTGAGGGTTATTAACCTAATGCAAGGGAGAAAATGTAAAGGTTATTTTATTAGGCTTGAGAACAATGAATACTGGAAAACCGTAGTAGGTGTGACAGCAGGAGGGAAAGAGAGTCCTTTGACTCTTCGTCAGAACTGAAAGGAGGGAGAAATGTGTTTGAGATGTCGAAACTTCAAAAGTATTAGCAACTTTAAGAACAGAAGACCAGGGGCTGGATTCTCCGCCGGCGCGATGCTCCGTTTTGCCGGCAGCCTGACAGCGTGGGGCTGCCCCACAATGGGGAAACCCCATTGACCAGCCGGCATAACGGAGAATCTCACCGGCGTGCTGAAACAGCAATGTGGCACGGCGGGGCGGAGAATGGCCCGTGTTTGGGGGGAGGGGGGGTAGATTGCATTGAGCCAATACATGTACCGGATATTAAAAAGTAAAGTGGGTTTAAGGTGGAGGAGAAAGATCAAAATCCAAAATTACTGAGCTCAACATTGCAACCCTCTTATTTCAGATTCCAACATCTGCAGTATTTTGTGCAGTATATTAACAGGCTTCCTGATTGTATTGGTTCATGAAAGATTTTACATTTGTGATTATGCAAATAGCTTTTACGCGGAAATTTGAACCGTAACATCAATGTAGAAAACTAACGCGATGTGTGCCCTGGTTGCCAATTGCGCCCAAAGTGGCCATTCTTGGTCAGTATCTAGCAACCCAAGGGCTTGTCTCAATGCTCACAAGGTGGAAGGACTGAGGATCATCTCCAGCTGCAAGCATTGTGTACAATAACAAGGTGCCTGGTTCTAGCTATCCCTGCTGCCGCTGACTATTTCGAAGCTTTACTGAAAGACTGCATCAACCCATCGGTCTACCGGTGGCACACTTGAGTTTCATAGAGCCTTAATCTTTCACAACTTCCACAGCTCCATCTCCTGCTAGTATGGATTGAAATGGGGGCCCTGATCTGTCAGAGTATCTTTTGGGATTCCATTCCAGGAAAGCATCCTAATCAAATCATTGTCAATATATTTGGGTTTTGCAATAGGGGGGGGAGGGGTAGCCTCTGGATGTCTGGTCATGTAATCGACAAGTGATAGAATGTACAAACCACCCTAAAGATTCTGCCAGATCTTTCGTTCAAAAGGTACTTCGATTGTGGACAGGGCATGGTGATGGAGTTTAGTTCCTGCTATTTGACATTCTGGAACAAAATTACAATGCAAAAGAACTTTATAAATCACTTGACAAAAAATAAAATCATTGCAAGATTGTTTTCCTGTGCCTTCCTCTCGCCAGAGATGCCCACCTCAGCTGCCAGTCAGATTCAATATTAGCTGTTGAAAGAGTTTTGGAGGCAGTTGTTTGTTCTATGTGTTTACTCGTCTCGCTATACAGTAAATCACTCACAATTACACAATTAAATCCAGATTATTTTTCGTTTAAATGATGCACATAGCTCACAGAGGAATGACCGCCCCAGCGACCCGGTTCCGGCTTCCTCGACTATTCCCCGTTGGTTCCCTACTGTTGGGACATCGTCTTGTAATCCGCCCAAACCTCATCCTAACTATTCTCAGATATAACTTCATACATTATCCAATCTTTCTGTCACAATGACCCTTCACCTCTTCCTGCTACAGTTCAGCCTCCCTGTCCATGTTCAGCTTTACCAGCATCCCGCTGATCAGTAAAGTAGGACAGCACCCTGAGGTCCCATAGGGGGATGTCTCCTTGATTGAGTTCCTGCATCGTCATTTGTTCTTCTACTCTGGCCGCTAATTCCTTTGTGTCTATCTATTTTTTCCCCCCGATCCTGCTCACCTCCACCTTGGAGTTGGAGCTCTGATGAACTAATATGTACCTTGGGCTGAATCCATAGAGCCACATACATCTGTCACCTATCCCCCATCCCATAATGTCCTTGTCCTATAGGCCTATGTGTGGTGTATATGTATATACATGCATATACTGCTTTTATGAATGTGTGTGTGTGTGTGTGTGTCAAATATGTTTGTGTATATTGTATGCATTACATTTATTGTGTGTATACAAGTTGAATCAGATCCAGGACCTCCATGGCCCATCCATGGGGCAGAGCTTTATTGGTTAAATTGGGTCACGTTTATTCAACCACGGCGGCCATGTTGTTATCTCCACGATGGATCAAATACTAACCTGGATTACTTTACAGCCGACACCTTCACACTTTCAGTTCCTTTCTCTGAGTCATTTTATCCATTATCGGCTGCAAAGAATTCTTGACCTGAGGAAACATAATATTTATTCTCTTATTAATTCGTGCGATGTAGAGTCACTGGCTGGGCCAACATTTGCTGCCCGTGCCTAATTGCCTTGGAATTGAGTGTCTCACCTGGCCATTTCAGAGGGTATTTATGAGTCAACCACATTGCTGTTGGCCTGGAGTCACATGTAGGCCAAACCAGGTAAGGGCGGCAGATTTCCTTCCCTAAAGGTCATGAAAGCCAAACCACCTTGCCTTGGTAATTCTGGAATTCCATACAAATTGTCTTCCTTTCGCAAATACAGAGGTCCCAAAGGCCTATGGCTCATGTATCATTACTCTCTGGCTCTGTTACTGTGGGAGAGGTGTGCATGTGTACATGTATAATAGAGATGTGTGCATGCGCATGTGAAATTCTCCTCTAAATCTTTGGTGAAACACATAACAAAGGCTTGTAGCCTAGCTATTCCATAGCATAGAACTGCGTATCTGTATCTTCTGATAATTGAAAACTCCAAAGCTGTTTAGCACAGGGCTAAATCGCTGGCTTTGAAAGCAGACCAAGCAGGCCAGCAGCATGGTTCGATTCCTGCAACAGCCTCCCCGAACAGGCGCCGGAATGTGGCGACTAGGGGCTTTTCACAGTAACTTCATTTGAAGCCTACTTGTGACAATAAGCGATTTTCATTTCATTTTTTCAAAGCTGTTCGATTGTTTTCCAAAATGATCTTCCTCCCAACGGTTTGAGCACGCTTTTCCTCTCCGACAGATGTTGGCCTCTGAACTGGAGCCAAACCTCCCTCTGATGGACGTTCCTCTTTTGGATTCCTCCCTCCAGGCTCCCGTCCCTTTCCTGTTTTTTATTTAGTGAGAAAAGACCCCAGAAAACAATACACTCAGGGCTGCAATCGCGACGATCGTTCCCCCTTCTGGTGCCGCTCCACCCCAGCCTCACACCACCTCGGCGAATGCTCGTGCCTTTCCTCCAGCTCCCGGTTAGTACTGACTGAATGAATATCACAGGCGGCAACCCCGAAATTCAGTGCCACGTCCGACCAGATGGCAAAGTGTCCCACCTGGAAAGGGTGGGAAATTAGAAGAGGCGAGAAATGACTATTTTCTAGATCTAAGAAAGTTTGGGTGGCATGGTGGCGCAGTGGTTAGCACTGCTGCCTCACGGCGCTGAGAACTCGGGTTCGATCCGGGCCCTGGGTCACTGTCCGTGTGGAGTTTGCACATTCTCCCCGTGTCTGCGTGGGTCTCAATCCCACAACCCAAATATGTGCAGGGCAGGTGGATTGGCCACGCTAAATTGCCCCTTAATTGGAAAAAAATGATTGGGTACTCTAAATTTATTTTTCAAAGATATAGAACGTTGGACTTTTCAATATTCACTGCTGGGTTATCGACAGGAGATTGTTGAGGGATTGGTGAGCCCTGAATGTTTGTATTTTATGGTATTTGTTTCAGTTTTACATTGAAAGGGGTGAGTTAAACAGTGCTCACTTGCAATTTAATGATGGGCCAAGCTTAACGTTTGAATAATTCTGCCCTGTGATGTCAAACTGGGACTGTTCTCCCACAGTGGCACTGACAGTTAAGGCAATTAGTTGCTTTTTCAAATTCATTTTTGGGATGTTAGTATCACTGGCTAGGGGCCATCATTTATTACCCATCCCTAGTTACCCTTGAGAAGGTTGTGGTGAGCTGTCATTTTGAACTACTGCAGTCCTTGAAGTGTAGGTACACTTACAGTGCAGAAGGAGGCCACTTGGCCCATCGAGTCTGCACCGGGCCTTGAAAAGAACACCTCACTTAAGCCCACACCTGTACCCTATCCCTGTAACCCAGTAACCCCACCCTACCATTTTTGGACACTAAGGGCAATTTATCATGGACAATCCGCCTAACCTGCACATCTTTGGACTGTGGGAGGAAACCGGAGCCCCCGGAGGAAACCCACGCAGACACGGGGAGAACGTGCACAGACAGTGACCCAAGTCAGGAATCGAACCCAGGTCCCCAAGTGCTGTGAAGCAATAGTGCTAACCAGTGCCACTCCAAACAAAGGCCACTTTTCATGGGCGGCACGGTAGCACAGTGGGTTAGCACAGTTGCTTCACAGCTCCAGGGTCCCAGGTTCGATTCCCGGCTTGGGTCACTGTCTGTGCGGAGTTTGCACGTTCTCCCCGTGTCTGCGTGGATTTCCTCCGGGTGCTCCGGTTTCCTCCCACAGTCCAAAGATGTGCAGATTAGGTGGATTGGCCATGATCAATTGCCTTTAGTGCCCAAAAAGGTGAGATTGAGCTGCAGGGTTAGGGTGGAGGTGTGGGCTTGGGTAGGGTGCTCTTTCTAAGGGCTGATAGAGGATCGATGGGCCAAGTGGCCTCCTTCTGCACTGTACATTCTATCTATCTATCTATCTATCTATCTATCTATCTATTCTATGTTGGAAAACTCTGGAAAGTCAATTGTTGAGCGTGATCAAACCAGAAATCGATAGAGATTAGTCGTGGGAAAATGGCGTACTGGTTGCTAATAAATTAACCATTGATGTGAATGGCAGAACAGGTGCAATGTGCCTGGGCCGTCTCCTATGAAAGTGTGCGGGTAGGATTAATTTCAAACCACAATATGCTGGGTCAAGTGAGTCCCAAGAACAAATTGATCAAATAATTCAAAGTATGTCATTTCTACAGAACCTTTCAGAGCTACAATGTCCCAAATCCCTTTGCAATCAATTGAATACTTTGGAAATGTCATTTCTGTTAGAATGTTGGCAAACAGGGCAGCCAATTCGTGCCCAAAGTTCCACAAACAGCGGTGAGGCACTGACCAGACAGTCTGTTTCAGTAATGAGTAAACAAAATATTGCCCAGAACACCAGGGAGACACCCCCCTCTGCTCTGCTCTTTCCCAAAGGTACCACAGGATCTTTTGCATCCACCTAAGAGGGCCAAAGGGACCTCAGTTTAATGTCTCATCTGGAAACGGTATCTGGCAGTGCAGCACTCCCTCAACATTGCACTGGGAGTGTCAGCTTGCATTTTTATGGTCACCAGACTCAAGTGGATTTGGCAATTGAAGAGGTCCTTTCCAATTTAGTTGAATTTTGAGCCTTGGGATATGGTCAACACCAATCCAAACCCAAGTGGGATACCAGAGATGGGATATAAGGACATAGGAACAATGGAATTAGGAGCAGAAATAGGCGAATCAGCTCTTCGAACCCGCTCCGCTATTCAATCAGATCATGGCTGATCTCTTCCTGGTCTCAAATCCACCTCCCCACCTGTTCCCCATATCCCTTTAACACATTTTTATATCCAGAATACATCTATCTTCTTGAAACCAGTTAATGCCTCCGATTCCACCGCACTATGGAGCAGCGAGTTCCACAAATATACCACCCTCTGCGAGAAGTAGTTCCTCCTTATCTCAGTTCTAAATCTACCGTCTCTCAACCTATATCTGTGACCTCTCGTTCCAGATTGCCCCACAAGGGGGAACATTTGATCTGCATTTAGTTTATCAATCCCTTTTAGTATTTGATACACCTCGATCAGATCCCCTCCCATCCTTCTAAACTCCAGCGAGTATAAACCCAAACTGTTTAATCTTTCAGCCGCAGAATCAATCTGGTGAACCTCCTCTGAACTGCCTCAAACATCCTTCCTCAAATAGGGAGACCAAAACTGCACACACTACTCCTGATGTGGTCTCAGTAACGCTCCTCCATCCAATTTTCTTTCTGTTCTTGGGATGTGGGTGTCGCTGGCTGGCCCAGCATTTGTTGCCCATTCCTAATTGCCCTTGAACTGAGTGGCTTGCTAGGCTATTTCAGTGGGAGTCAACCACGTTGCTGTGGGTCTGGAGTCACATGTAGGCCAGACCGGGTAAGGACGGCAGATTTCCTTCCCTAAAGGACATTAGTGAACCAGATGGGTTTTTCCAACGATCGACAATGGTTTCATGGTCATCATTAGACATTTCATTCCAGATTTTTATTGGATTTAATGGTGGGATTCGAACCTTGGATATCAGAGCATTGGGTTTCTGGATAACTAGTCCAGTGATAATACGATTATGCCACCAGGCAATTCTGAAATATCATAACCAATGCATCCACTATCTCTGCTGCCACCTCCCTTAGGGTGCAGGCCATCAGGTCCTGGAGACTTATCTGCCTTTGGTCCCATTAGTTTATTCAATACCCTCTTCTTAGTGATGGTTATTGCACCAAATTCCTCTGCATTAACTGTAGTTTTTGGAATTTTAAAATTATTTTCGATCATGAAAATATTGGTTCAGAGCCTCCGCCATCCCTGTGTTCCCCATTATTACCTCCCCAGTATCGTCCTCCAAAGGGCAAACCTTTTCTTTAGCTAGTCTCTTCCTCTTTATATAGAATCATAGCATTTACAGTTCAGAAGGAGGCCATTCGGCCCATCAAGTCTGCACTGGCCCTTGGGAAAGAGCACCCAAGCCCACACCTCCACCCCATCCCCGTAACCCAACCTAATCTTTGGACACTAAGGGGAAATTCAGCATGGCCAAACCACCTAACCTGCACATCTTTGGACTGTGGGAGGAAACCAGAGCACCCGGAGGAAACCCACGCAGACATGGGGAGAAAGTGCAGACTCTGCACAGACAATGACCCAAGCCGGGAATCGAACTTGGGACCCCAGAGCTGTGAAGCAACAGTGTCACCCACTATGCTACTGTGCCCAGTAATAACTTGGTATCAGTGTTAATGTTTCGTACTGGTTCCTTTCATTTTATTTTATTTTATTTTTAGTAGTCTTTTGCTGAACCTTAAAGTTGGGCTGGATTAGCTCACTCGGCTAAATCGCTGGGTTTTAAAGCAGGCCAGCAGCACGGTTCGATTCCCGTACCAGCCTCCCCGGACAGGCGCCGGAATGTGGCAACTAGGGGCTTTTCACAGTAACTTCATTGAAGCCTACTCGTGACAATAAGCGATTTTCATTCATTGTCTAAATCTCCATTTTACCACTAGCTTTGTCGTATGGTATGCCCTAGTTTTTGCTATTGTGTCTTCCTTGTTTAGCCATGGAACATTTTTTTTTTCCCTTTTACAATTCCTCTTCCTGTCAGGAACATACTTTAATTGAGAGGCAGTTCATATCTCCCTGAACACCATTCGCATTGTTTCTCAACTGTCCTACCCTCAGTCCGCAATCTACTTAGGCCAACTCTCTCCTCGGGCCTGACCTCTGCCCAACGCGGACACTCTAGTACGGTACTCTGTCCTCTCCCGCTCAATCTGAATTTGAAATACGACGAGGGGCGATTTAAAATTCAGAGCCAGAGGAGAGAGTTGGTCATCCGTTCTCCGATGGCTACAATAAGATTGGACTGAATTATCTTTTAACGTGCCCGGATGGGATAAGAGAGAGAAACGTGCCTGAAACCATTGTGGTTAAAATGACCAGGAGAGGGTAACACTTGATGGACTGATTTAAGTGGACATTTGTTTTTCACAATGCACGAGTTCTAATGTAGCAATGGTGACACGTACAAGGTATATGTGCTGGAAAAGACCATGAGGCTTGCGTGTGCCAGTCCAGTCCATTCCATCAAGGCTTCTGAATCGTAAACTCCTGTAATCGACCTATTCAAGAGGCCAAAGTGAGATAACTCCTGGGAGAAAAGTAGTTGTTGGAGTTGGTTTGATTTACCTTGCTTTATCCTTCAATCGCCATCTCATTGCTATTTGTGGGATCTTGTGTCCCGATTGACTGCTGCGTTTCCTCCGTTACAACAATGTTCCAATGTTTTTCATTGGTTGTGAAGCGCTTTGGAATGTCCCGAAGTTATTCACAGAATCATAGAATGGTTACAGCCGCAGAAGGAGGCCATTCGGCCCTTTGGGTGGCACAGTGGTTAGCACTGCTGCCTCAGCGCCAGGGATCCAAGTCCAATTCTGATCTCGGGTGACTTGTGTGGAGTCTGCACGTTCTCCCCGTGTCTGCGTGGGTTTCCTCCGGGTGCTCCGGTTTCCTCCCACAGTCCAAAGATGTGCAGGTTAGGTGGATTGGCCATGCTAAATTACCGATTAGTGTCCAGAGGTGAGGTGGAGCAGTACTTTCTGGCAGTAATTCCTCAAAAGATTATTTGAAACACAGTCACACGTGTGTTTAAAATGCTTTGCTCAGGCATGCCAGCAACAGTTGGGGCTGCTTCTCTTTTTGTGACTATTAATCTCCTAACCTGACCTTCACATACCCTCTCTTTCTCTGATGCAATCTCAGCCTGTTCTCAGTCCCACTCCCCTTCCTCACTACCTCTTGCCCTATTTCTATTTTATCAATACCAATATGGCCAGCCGTTCTCTGAACAATCCACCTTTTGTGATAGAAACATAGAAAATAGGAGCAGGAGGAGGCCATTCAGCCCTTCAAGCCCGCTCTACTATTCATTATGAACATGACCAATCATCCAACTCAATAGTCTGATCCCGCCTTATCCCAATATCTTTTTATCCCCTTCGCCGCAAGTGCTATATCTAACTGCTGCTTGAAAAGATACAGGGTGGGATTCTCCGTCCCAGGATGCTGAGAATGCATTCCCTGATGGGATGGAGAATCGGATGTCGAGAGGGAAAATCAGGATCAGCACCGGGCGTCCATCCGAATGTGATGCTCTGACTGCCCCCTGCTGGCAGTGTGAATGAGGTCCATGATGCATGCCGGTGGGGGTGGGGGGGATATACAAATCGGTCTTAATGACCCAGTTAGCGATTTCCGGAACCTGTATTTCATCCTCCCGCGGTTCTCTGGTCCGTGGGCGATAATCACGCGGGCGCGGATCATTTCTGGTTTTTACCAGTGTGGCCCTGAAGTTGCCCCATTGGCCCACTGCAAGGTCCACCACGTCATGGCCCCACTGGTAGAGACCATCAAAGCCCTACAGTGGGCCCCCCACAACAATGCACCGCCTGCCCACGCCTCTATCAGACCCCCCCCCCCCCCCCCCCACAGGGACCTTGTAATAGGGGGATCCCCTATAGGGACCCTTGTAATCGGGGGGACCCACTGCTTAAAGGAAAGCTCTCCAACGAACCCCAACCCCCAGAAAAAGGACCCCCGTCTGGAAGCTGGAGAGCAGTCCAGACAGGGGCAGTGGGAAGCTGTAATATCTGGCTGCTGTGTGGAGGGGAAGAGGGTGTCGGGGCGTTTTGGGGTGGGTAGCTGGTGGTGGGACATTGCAATTGGGCCACCCAATCAAGATGGCGAACAATTAGCGGGATTCCCGGGGAACCCCATGTATTCTATGCCCTGCATAAATTTGCATGGTGTGGAAAACTGAATTGCATTCTGCATTCCGACCCCAAGAGGATCTTAAAACTGGTACAATCCCGCTCCGGCGGGTGAACATGGGGTGCGATCCTCTGGCCAGTCTGTGCCGGGAAAGCAGATCGCTGTGGCACAGTGTGGCCACTGAAAACCGGGAGACCCCACTCCCAGGTGGTACCCGCCTTGCAAAGCCCCGCTAGATCCAATCTCGCGAGACATTCCAAGGAGAATCCCACCTACAATGGGGCGGGATAACATTTCAGCAAATCTACATATTAGAGCGAGACAGTTAGCCTCACTGTAATGTGAAGATTCCCGAGGTACCTGGGGCTTTGGGATTCAATCCCGTTACCTTGGCTGAGCACCGTTCAGTACTGGTCCCCACAAACAGGGACCGTTTGGAATGGCACGTGTGTGTCCCCCAAGGAATTGTAGGCCCCCCAGCTGTATGCCCTTTGGGCAATGCAGTGTCCTGCCCCTGCTCGTGCCACCTGGGTACCCTGGCAACGCGAGTCACGTTGAATAGCCATGTGTTTCTCGGCACTGCGTGCGCTGGGAAACAGGCAGCTAAGCGCGATCACGAGGGGACTTTGTGCCCTTTTGGGAGAATCGTGCCCATGGTTTCCCAGACGGAGAATTCCACCCACAATGTTTGGGCCGTACCTACTTCCTGTGGTAATTAATTCCACAAATTGACCACTCTCTGGGTGAAGGAATTTCTCCTAATCTCTACCCTAACTGGTCTGCTCCATATCTTCAGACTGTGACCCCTGGTTCTGGACACACCCACCCTCAGGAACATCCTTCCTGCAGCTACCCTGTCCAGTCCTGTTAGAATTTCATAGGTTTCTATGAAATTCTCCCCTCATTCTTCGAACTCCAGCGAATACAATCCTAACCGATTCAATTTTCACCTCATACTTCCATCCTGCCATCCAAGGAATTAGTCTGTGTGGTGAATGTGATTCACACTATATATAGTTGCCAATATCACTCCATGTATATATGTTCGTTATCTACCCGTTGTAAGATCAATGCTGTATATAGTTGCCAATATAACTCTGTGTATATATGTTCACTATCCACCATTGTAAGTGCAATTGCACTATCCGACCACCAGGGGAGTCGCTCTGGGAGTACATGAGAGTTTGTACTGGGCTCATCCCTTGGCTCCGCCCAGGACTCCTCCCCCTGGGACCGATGTATAAAGATCAGTGCCTTAGAGCCAGCCTGCCAGTTCATCTGAAGTTCAACGATGAATAGGCTGGCTCTGTTGTAAGTAATAAAGCCTCTGTTCAGATCCAACTACAAGTGTTCGCTGAATTGATGGTTCCATCAGCCTGGTAAACCTTCACTGCACTCCCTCGAGAGCAAGAACATCCTTCCTCAGATAAGGAGACCAAAACTGCTCACAATATTCTAGGTGTGGCCTCACTAAGGCCCTCTGACATCAAGACATCCCTGATCCTGTACTCGGATCCTCTCGCCATGAAGGCCAGCATACCATTTGCCTTCTTTACCGCCTGCTGCACCTGCACGCTTACCTTCAGTGACTGGTGTACGAGGACACCCAGGTCCTCTCCAGTGTATGGCCATTCAGATAATAGTCTGCCTTCCCGTTTTTGCAACCAATGTGAATAACCTCACATTTCTTCAAATTACACTGGATTGGATTGGATTTTGTTGATTGTCACGTGTACCGAGGTACAGTGAAAAGCATTTTCTGCGAGCAGCTCAACAGATCATTCAGTACATGAAAAAAAAGAAAAAGAAAATCCATAATAGGGCAACACAAGGTACACTATGTAATGACATCACAGTTGCATCTGCCATTCGTTTGCCCACTTACTCAACTTGATCCAAATAGCACAGCCTATACTTACTCCTCTCCACTTGCTCATTCTGTTGACATGCAGACCAATCATCCCATCTTCCTCTTTATATTTGACTGGATTGCAAAATTATAGAACTCCTCCCTGCCCTCACTTTGGCTTCCTTCTCCAATTGTCTGGGTGTGAGACAATAGCTTCCCATTTGTCTTCCGATTTACATCGCCCTCTCTCCTGTCTTTGGCAGTGCTTTGACCTTTGCCTTTTGACCCTTTCACCTGGGGCTTGTCAATTCTACACGCTGGATGCTGAATGGGAACTGGTTACTTTAAACGTTTCCACCACTCTATCTCACTCGATCTTGCGACAGGAATGTAATTGTACATTAAAAGACCCCCCCCCCTCCCTCCCAGCGCACATACCACAGAAATGGCAAGCACAAAACAAGGCCATTCAGCCCGCTCTGCATGTTCTAGCTCTTTGGAGAAGTTATCCACTTCCTTTCCCTTTCTCCAGAGCCCTGTCAATTCTCTTATTTTCAAATATTTATCTAATTCGCTTTGAAAATCAATATCGAATCTGCTCCCACCGCCCTTTCAGACAGCATGTTCCAGAATAACATAACTCAATAGAAAGCTCATTTCTCCCCATGTCCCCTCTGGATGTTTTGACAATTATTTTACATCTGAGTTGTCTGGTTCCTGGTCGTCCTGCCAGTTTCTCCTCATTCACTCCTATCTAAGCCATTTGTCATTTTAAAATCCTTTGTCAAAGAAGCTGGTGATGCAGTGGTAATGCCGCTAGACCAGTGACCCAGGGGCCCTGGCAAACAACATGGGTTTGAGGAATTGAACGAATGAATGTGATACAAAATGGGATAATTAGTTAGGATAATGTAGAGGATAGATCCGGGTATAGGAGCCAGAGAGTAGGGTACTGAGTTCATCAGGGAATGAACAAAGGAACTGAGCAAAGCATGGCCAGGGAGAGGGGGATGGGCGGTTGTTAGGACCAGATCCTCCTGCAGAGGGGGATGGAAAGAATGCTGGGTAAAAGAGGCCCCCAGGGTTGAGGAATGCGAAGTGAACCAATGAGGATATATGGCCAGGTCAGGAAGTGTATAGGGATGACTGATGGGAATCTTGCATTCATTACTGATGCCTTATTTGGTCATATATGTGAAACTTGATGCCACTCAAATGTGTATGTAAGAAAAGTTCTGTTTCTTTTGTTCTCACTCGCTCTGGAAGATACAGGAGACCGATTGCGTCCTGTCCCTTAATAGAGTGGGTCCTACTTGCAAGTTGATTAAAATAAATAATAATTGTTATTGTGGTAGTATGACTAGGGGTATTACGGTACCTGGGAGTTCGAGCTGCCATTGGTGTAGAGGACTCGCTGCCCATTGGCCCAGGTATCGTGTGCCTCTTAGCCCAATTGGCTAAGAGGAAGGTAGCTCCGTCTACGAGGCGGGGTATAAGAACCTGTATTCCCCGGCAGCCAGCCATTCTCCTGTACGTCTGCTGCCGGGTTCACTTCTTGCTAATTAAAGCCTTTCGTTCGGACTTCACCTACGTTTTGTGTCCATTGATTGTACATCAGTTACCTACAAATCCATCTCGAATTTTATTGAGACCAGACTGACGGGAAAAGAACCTAATTTGTCAGGTTCAAATCCCACCAGGGCAGCTAGTGGAATTTAAATTCAATTAATAAATCTGGAATTAAAAATGCTCATTTCAGCGACCAACTACGTTCAATAATGGGCCGATAGGGAAGGAAATCTGCCGTCCTTACCTGGTCTGGACGACATGTAGCTTGTATTTGACTCGTCACTCACTTCAAGGGCAATTAGGGATGGGCAACAAATGCTGACCAATTAAATCAAATCTCTCCACAGCCTTCTCTACTCAAAGGAGAATAATCCCAGTTTGTGGGTTGGTCGTGAAGAGAATAAAAATTCAGGGTAGTGACTGAATTGCAACATTTTCAAATGTAGTTACTGATGTATGGTAGGACGCGGGACACATGACCACCTGGGGCGGAAAGGTAGCACAGTGGTTAGCATTGTTGCTTCACAGCTCCAGGGTCCCAGGTTCGATTCCCGGCTTGGGCCACTGTCTGTGCGGAGTCTGCACGTTCTCCTGTGTCTGCGTGGGTTTCCTCCGGGTGCCCCGGTTTCCTCCCTCAGTCCAAAGATGTGCAGGTTTGGCATGGATTGGCCATGCTAAAAATATTGCCCTTCGTGTCCAAAAAAAGGTTAGGTGGGGTTACGGGGATAGGGTGGAGGTGTGGGCTTCAGTAGGGTGCTCTTTCCAAGGGTCGGTGCACACTCGATGGGCTGAATGGCCTCCTTAGAACATAGAACAGCACAGAACAGTCCCTTCGGCCCTCGATGTTGTGCCGAGCAATGATCACCCCACTCAAACCCACGTATCCACCCTATACCCGTAACCCAACAACTCCCCCCCTTAACCTTACTACTAGGACACTACGGGCAATTTAGCATGGCCAATCCACCTAACCCGCACATCTTTGGACTGTGGGAGGAAACCGGAGCACCCGGAGGAAACCCACGCACACACAGGGAGGACGTGCAGACTCCGCACAGACAGTGACCCAGCCGGGAATCGAACCTGGGACCCTGGAGCTGTGAAGCATTTATGCTAACCACCATAGAACATAGAACGATACAGCGCAGTACAGGCCCTTTGGCCCTCGATGTTGCACCGACATGGTAAAAAACTAAAGGCCATCTAACCTACACTATGCCCTTATCATCCATATGCTTAACCAATAAACTTTTAAATGCCCTCAATGTTGGCGAGTTCACTACTGTTGCAGGTAGGGCATTCCACGGCCTCACCACTCTTTGCGTAAAAAACCCACCTCTGACCTCTGTCCTATATCTATTACCCCTCAATTTAAGGCTATGTCCCCTCGTGCTAGCCACCTCCATCCACGGGAGAAGGCTCTCGCTGTCCACCCTATCTAACCCTCTGATCATTTTGTATGCCTCTATTAAGTCACCTCTTAACCTTCTTCTCTCTAACGAAAACAACCTCAAGTCCATCAGCCTTTCCTCATAAGATTTTCCCTCCATACCAGGCAACATCCTGGTAAATCTCCTCTGCAACCGTTCCAAAGCTTCTACGTCCTTCCTATAATGAGGCGACCAGAACTGTACGCAATACTCCAAATGCGGCCGTACTAGAGTTTTGTACAACTGCAACATGACCTCATGGCTCCGGAACTCAATCCCTCTACCAATAAAGGCCAACACACCATAGGCCTTCTTCACAACCCTATCAACCTGGGTGGCAACTTTCAGGGATCTATGTACATGGACACCGAGATCCCTCTGCTCACCCACACTACCAAGAATGTTACCATTAGCCAAATATGCTACCAAACCATGCTACCATGCTGCCCATCAAGGTTAATTCTATGACCTATTTGTGCACAGCAAGCTCCCACAAAGAGCAATGTGATAATGACCAGACAGAATTGTTTTAGTGATGTGAATCGGGGCTGTCGGCCCACGAGACTGGGAAAGCTCCTCTGCTCTTCCTCATAGGCCCTTGGGATATTTCACAGCCAGTGGATTGGGTAGAGAGGCCCTCGGATTAGCATCTTGTCCATTAGAGAGTGCAGCACTCCCATCAGTACTGTGCGTGGGACTTCTAGTTTAGAATTTGGGCTCGAGCCTCTCGAGTCAGGAACCTACCGACTCGGGCACAGGTGTGCTACCCACCCTGCCACTTATGCCCCCCCAGAACATTGCTTGAAATAGGGCAGTGTTGGAAGAACCCATCCATAACAGTGACCTCGCTTTCTCTCAGCGAAACTGGCATCGAGCGTTCGTTCTTATTTTTGTTACAGTCCTTGCATTTGGGTTTCTTCATTCAATTCAATTTTTAATTTCCAAACATTCTATCAGGGATTTGATTATATAATTTACATATTTTGCAGACTTCATTAATTAGGCTTAAATCCTCTGTGTGCAGGAACTCTGCAATTTAATTAGAAACAAAACCTTCCACCACGGAGACATCAGCCAAGCACCCAGTGCTGTTGCTGGGATGTCAATGCAGTTTAATGCTGTGTGTGTGTAATTTTCATGCTGTGTCCTCTTGAACTGTGAAAAACAGCCAGCGGGACGAGTAAATTACATTTTGGTCCTTCCAAACACATTTGCAGAAAATATAATTGACTTGTATAACACTGGGGTACAGTACTGCTGGGGATGGGTCTGTCACTGTATAACACTGGGGCACAGTACTGGTGGGGACGGGTCTGTGACTGTATAACACTGGGGTACAGTACTGGTGGGGACGGTCTGTCACTGTATAACACTGGGGCACAGTACTGGCGGGAACGGGTCTGTGACTGTATAACACTGGGGTACAGTACTGGTGGGGACGGGCCTGTCACTGTATAGCACTGGGGTACAGTACTGGTGGGGATGGGTCTGTCACTGTATAACACTGGGGTACAGTACTGGTGGGGACGTATCTGTCACTGTATAACACTGGGGTATAGTACTGGTGGGGATGGGTCTGTCACTGTATAACACTGGGGTACAGTACTGGTGGGGAGGGGTCTGTCACTGTATAACACTGGGATACAGTACTGGTGGGGATGGGTCTGTCACTGTATAACACTGGGGTACAGTACTGGTGGGGATGGGTCTGTCACTGTATAACATTGGGGTACAGTACTGGTGGGGACGTATCTGTCACTGTATAACACTGGGGTATAGTACTGGTGGGGACGGGTCTGTCACTGTATAACACTGGGGTACAGTACTGGTGGGGACGGGTCTGTCACTGTATAACACTGGGGTACAGTACTGGTGGGGACGGGTCTGTCACTATAACACTGGGGTACAGTACTGGTGGGGACGGGTCTGTCACTGTATAACACTGGGGTACAGTACTGGTGGGGACGGGTCTGTCACTGTATAACACAAGGTACAGTACTGGTGGAGACGGGTCTGTCACTGTATAACACTGGGGTACAGTACTGGTGGGGACGGGTCTGTCACTATAACACTGGGGTACAGTACTGGTGGGGACAGGTCTGTCACTGTATAACACTGGGGTACAGTACTGGTGGGGATGGGTCTGTCACTGTATAACACTGGGGTACAGTACTGGTGGGGACGGGTCTGTTGCTGTATAACACTGGGGTACAGTACTGGTGGGGATGGGTCTGTCACTGTATAACACTGGGGTACAGTACTGGTGGGGACGGGTCTGTCTCTGTATAACACTGGGGTACAGTACTGGTGGGGATGGGTCTGTCTCTGTATAACACTGGGCTACAGCACTGGTGGGGACGGGTCTGTCACTGTATAACACTGGGGTACAGTACTGGAGGGGACAGGTCTGTCACTGTATAACACTGGGGTACAGTACTGGTGGGGACGGGTCTGTCACTGTATAACACTGGGGTACAGTACTGGTGGGGACGGGTCTGTCACTGTATAACACTGGGGTACAGTACTGGTGGGGACGGGTCTGTCACTGTATAACACTGGGGTACAGTACTGGTGGGGACGGGTCTGTCACTGTATAACACTGGGGTACAGTACTGGTGGGGACGGGTCTGTCACTGTATAACACTGGGGTACAGTACTGGTGGGGATGGGTCTGTCACTGTATAACACTGGGGTACAGTACTGGTGGGGGCGGGTCTGTCACTGTATAACACTGGGGTACAGTACTGGTGGAAGTCACTACTTAAGGATTTTCCCTGGAGGTGTTATCAGACTGGAGGTGATAAACGCTGGTGTCAGTGGGTTACTGAGGTAAATTTCATCGCACTTCGATCTGAAGTGACTTTTTGGCTATAAGATTTAGTCTGGAAAACTGTGCCTTTTCTGATAGATTATTACTGATAAGGGCTTAAAGAGCTTTCAGTGAGGAATGTATACTGAGTGCCTTCTCTGTGGTTATCATGCAGAGCTTTTGAAATCTTATTTGTTTGTTTCCCTGTAATTTTACACAAGGAAGTGCCGATGCTGTTTCCACCTGTAGGCCGCTGCCCTTGCACTAATGCAACATTTTAAGGAAACTGCAATTTACGCCGATACATAGATTATAGCATGGAACTGTGTCACTGAATGTACTGTTTGCGAAGTATAAACTTATCCATGTTACATTCCCTTGCGTGGTTGGGCTGTTGAAATGGTTAGCAAATGGGGGACAATGCTACTGTTGTTGGGGAGCAGATTTTAGTCACTCTGCATTGCAGATCCCCTCACCCCACCTCCACCTTCTCTGCTCTCCCACAATTTCATTGCCTCTCCCGCCACAGTCCAACTTATTTTGAAGGGGGGGGGGGGGGGGGGGAGACACAGGTACAGGTTGTTTGACCTTGGGTGTCGCAATGGACTGAATATGCGAATCGAGGGCACAAACACTTGAGGTTTGCTGCCACCAATCGCTTCCCAAATTCTGTGCATTGGTTTTAATATTTCACAGAATGATTCAGCAGAGAGGGAGGCGATTAAGCTCATTGTTCCTGTGCAGGCTCTTGTGTGAAAGTTATTGTTGAATCAGCTTCCGTTACCCTTTCAGTCAGCACATTCCAGATCACAACTCGCTGCATCAACAATATTTTCCTCGTGTCTGTCCTGGTTTATACGTATGCCAATTATGTTCAATCTTTGCCCCCTGGCTACCAAATCTCCCGTCAGTGGAAACAATTTATTCTCATTTATTGCCCTTGGATGCATAACAAATGAGAGTGTGGTGGAGGCAGGTTCAATTGAAGCATTCAAAATGGCAGTCGACGGTTTTCTGAAAAGGAAGAATGTGCAGGGTTACGGGGACAGAGTAACAAGTAAAAGAGTTGCTTGTTCGGAGAGTCCGTGCTGACATGATGGGCCGAATGGCCTCTTTCCACACAATAACGCTTCTGTGATTCTGAAATCTCCCCTTAACCTTTTATCTGAGGTGAACGATCTGGCTGCTTTTCTCACCATACATAACCATTAATTTTCATTCTCTGATTTTCCCCTTTTTTGGCTTTTTAGAAAGAATAGAGAAAAGCTTTAGTGATGAAGATTGTACAATACCTCTCACGGCTTTGTTAGTTTGAAGCCTCCCAGATATCAGCCATCCCACAGCATGAGTGATGTGCACAGTTGGAGGGACCTGTCAAACATGCAAACACGAGGCAACCGGTAGCACAGTGGTTAGCACCATTGCTTCACAGCGCCAGGGTCCCAGCTTCGATTCCGGCTTGGGTCACTGTCTGTGCGGAGTCTGCACGTTCACCCCATGTCTGCGTGGGTTTCCTCCGGGTGCTCCGGTTTCCTCCCACAGTCCAAAGACATGCTTGTTGGCTGAATTGGACATTCTGAATTCTCCCTGTGTACCCAAACAGGCGCCAGAGTGTGGCGACTAGGGGCTTTTCACAGTAACGTAATTCCAGTGTTAATGTAAGCCTACTGGTGACAATAAATATTATTATTGTTATTATGACTTGCAGGGTCTTAAGGAGCTCTCTTTTCACTCAGTTTTTGAAACTGATTGGATGGTTTCTGTGAGATTTCATTAAATGGCCTCCGATAACATTCCCCCTGCTGCTCATTCTCTCCCCCCCTCCCTTCCCCAGTCACTCAGCATTTCATTCCCCCATTGACACTAATTTTTGTAACTAATAAACGCAAGTGTTAAAAGAAAATGGGAAAAAAATGCAATTTATTCAATGCCTTGTGCGATTTTTCTCCTGTGTTTTTGAACCTCGTCAACGGCTCGTTGCTACTGTGGAAACTGTTGTGATTTGAGGCCATTTTAATGTTGGTAGCCCCCACCCCACCACCTTGCTCTGCATGCTCTCCCCCGAGGGGATCAGGAAAAATGTAGTTACTATTTATAATGTTTAGTGCAGCACAATGAACATCTGGAAAGAGTAAACAATATCTCACCGGGGACTGTGCACTAAACTTGCTGAGCTTGCTCAGTCAGGCAGAATTTCTCCTCTCTTGTGTCCAGATTCAGCTTTGAATAAATCACAGCTCGTCCCAGAGTGGAACACAGCTTGATGAATCCTAACTTTTATAGAAACGTGGATGGTCAGAGTCACAGGACTGCTGATGAACTTTTAATGAAGTAAAATAATGATTAAACAAGAACATATAAACTGTAATGCATTATTCCTTCACCCCACCTATATCGTTACAGATTTGTGAGGATAACACAAGTTACAAACTTTATCTTATGTTCTTGATAAGTATACAGTCCCTGTAAACAGACAGGCAAACTGTGGTCAGACACACCACACTCTGAAACCAAGTGACAGATATCACCCAAAGCAACTTCTGTGTATCTCTCAGCAAACCCCTCAGATGCTGGTCACATGATGAACAAGCTGCCTTTCTGGCTTTCACGTGAGAATTTCCAAACCCCACTCTTGAACGCTTGAAATCTTCTCAAACACAAAGCTTTCTATCGGATGCTTTCACCAAGGATCCACCTCCAGGGTTTGAACCCCTTTCAGCCTCCCTCTGCCCTGGCTCAGCATGTGCATTCAAGCTTCCCCACACTCTTGTCAGGTACCCAGCCATGCCAACACAGCACCGCTGCTTCACAGGCGGTGTTCAGCTGTCACCAACCGTTGGATCAGCACGGATGCCTAGCTTCCCACTAGCCGACCTCTCCCTGCCTGTGCCTTGCAGCCCTGTCTTTAACGGAGAGTCTCGCTGCTCTCCACTGAGCAGGACCCCATTTTCCAGATTTCTATTCTTTGATCCTTTAATGTCTTGGAACTCTGGGGCAGCACCGTGGCGCAGTGGTTAGCACTGCTGCCTCATGGCGCCGAGGACCTGGGTTCGATCCCGGCTCTGGGTCACTGTCCGTGTGGAGTTTGCACATTCTCCCTGTGTCTGTGTGGGTCTCACACCCACAACCCAACGATGTGCAGGGTGGGTGGATTGGCCACGTGAACTGGAATTCTTCTGTTCCATTCCCTGATTTCTGGGACTTTCTGTTCTTTAACTTCCGGGACTTCCTTTGTATTCTACAGCCTGTAGTGACACTTTCCATGGAAGTCCTCTAGCTTCTAGTTACCTGGTTCCAAACTTAAAAACCCAAATGCTTCTACTTTTCAGAGTGAGCCTCTGGTTGTTAAACAACTGCAATTCTCTGTCCCATTGTGAGCACCCCCACGCCATTGGGAAATCTGTGGGCGTGAGTGCGCTGCCAGCAAATCGGAGGATCCCGCCGGAGAATCCAGTCTGGAGGGTTTCAGCAGCACATCAGCTGAGGCAAGTGCAGAATCAGTAGTGGTATGGAGCTGAGAATAGATTAGATTGGATTGGATTGGATTTGTTTATTGTCACGTGTACCGAGGGACATTGAAAAGTGTTTTTCTGCGAGCAGCTCAACAGATCATTCAGTACATGGGAAGAAAAGGGAATAAAAGAAAATACAGAGTAGGGCAACACAAGATATACAATGTAACTACATAAGCACCGGCATCGGATGAAGCATACAGGGTGTAGTGTTAATGAGGTCAGTCCATAAGAGGGTCATTTAGGAGCCTAGTGACAGTGGGGAAGAAGCTGTTTTTGAGTCTGTTCGTGCGTGTTCTCAGACTTCTGTATCTCCTGCCCGATGGAAGAAGTTGGAAGAGTGAGTAAGCCGGGTGGGAGGGATCCTTGATTATGCTGCCCGCTTTCCCCAGGCAGCGGGAGGTGTAGATGGAGTCCATGAATGGGAGGCAGGTTCGTGTGATGGACTGGGCGGTATTCACGACTCTCTGAAGTTCCTTGCGATCCTGGGCCGAGCAGTTGCCATACCAGGCTGTGATGCAGCCCGATAGGATGCTTTCTATGGTGCATCTGTAAAAGTTGGTAAGGGTTAATGTGGACATGCCGAATTTCCTTAGTTTCCTGAGGAAGTATAGGCGCCGTTGTGCTTTCTTGGTGGTAGCATCGACGTGGGTGGACCAGGGCAGAGTTTTGGAGATGTGCACCCCTAGGAATTTGAAACTGCTAACCATCTCCACCTCAGTGAGTTGGAACCAAGTTTTGTCACGAAGTCGTGTGTGTACAGGGAGTAGAGTAGTCTATGTGCTGTGTCAGATATATGCTTAGAGACTCATCGTGGGTAGGATCAAGGCTACAGGCATATTGGTTTAGCCTCGTTAGGGAGAGGGATCACGTGTTAGACAGGGAAACTGAGCTTGTGACAGGATCTGAAGATAATCTTCCCAACAATTAATCGAAGGACATTTTTACCCGTCCAGTAATGGATGTTGGACAAGCAGTCTGTCACTCAGTGCAGGGCTTGAGGGAGGTGGGGGTATGATAGAACTTAGTGTTTTCAGCATTAACATGCAACCTGACATCCATTTTCTGAGTCTTGGCGTTCAGTCTAAATTGAACACCACCAAGTAGTTGAACCCCGGCCACCAGTACTTCATCCTTGGATTATGCAGCTCTCTCTCCAACCAAAGCCTTCTCGAATTTGTCCTCTGTCATTGTATTGGGATAGCACAAAATATGTCACGTGCTCATAGGGCCTGAAAGGTCAGGAGGCTGAAATAAATTCAGTGCAGGGGTTCCATTCCTAGAATGTTGCCGACATCTTTTAAAGAAAAGCTGTCAATACCTAGTCAGCCCAGCAAGATCTCCCCAACACCAGACGTGGTACAGCCCAACAGGATCTCCCTAACACCAGACGTGGTACAGTCCAACAGGATCTCCCTAACACCAGACGTGGTACAGTCCAACAGGATCTCCCCAACACCAGACGTGGTACAGTCCAACAGGATCTCCCCAACACCAGACGTGGTACAGTCC
This sequence comes from Scyliorhinus canicula, assembly GCF_902713615.1. Classification (NCBI taxonomy): domain Eukaryota; kingdom Metazoa; phylum Chordata; class Chondrichthyes; order Carcharhiniformes; family Scyliorhinidae; genus Scyliorhinus; species Scyliorhinus canicula. The sequence goes on along the minus strand of NC_052158.1, from coordinate 155,548,592 downwards.
AACAGGATCTCCCCAACACCAGACGTGGTACAGTCCAACAGGATCTCCCTAACATCAGACGTGGTACAGTCCAACAGGATCTCCCCAACACCAGACGTGGTACAGTCCAACAGGATCTCCCTAACACCAGACATGGTACAGTCCAACAGGATGTCCCCAACACCAGATGTGGTACAACCCAACAGGATCTCCCTAACACCAGACTTAATAATAATAATAATCTTTATTATTGTCACAAGTAGGCTTACATTGACACTGCAATGAAGTTACTGTGAAAAGCCCCTAGTCACCACATTCCGGAGCCTGGTTGGGTACACAGAGGGAGATTTCAGAATGTCCAACTCACCTAACAGTACATCTTTGGGGAGAATATAAAATATACATCTTTTGGAAGGAAACCGGAGCACCTGGAGGAAACTCATGCAGACACGAGGAGAACGTGCAGACTCTGCAGAGACAGTGACCCAAGCTGGGAATCGAACCTGGGACCCTGGCGCTGTGAAGCCATTGTGCTAACCACTGTGCTACCGTGCCGCCCAGACTTGTTACAGCCCACCAGGATCTCCCTATCGGAGTGCCCAATTCTTTTTTTTTCCAATTAAGTGGTGCCTACCCTTCACATCTTTTTGGGCTGTCGGGGTGAGACCCATGCAGACACAGGGAGAATGTGCAAACTCCGCACGGACAGTGACCCAGGGCCAGGATCGAACCCGGGTCCTCATCGCCATGGGGCAGCACTGTGTTACCGGGCTACCCTACTGGTACAGCCCAACAGGATCTCCCTAACGCCTGACATGGTACAGCCCAACAGGATCTCCCCAACGCCTGACATAGTACAGCCCAACAGGATCTCCCTAACACCAGATCCATGTATTTCCTTAATACAGTATTAATGGCACATTTAATCTACAGTGACTTCTAGATCTATTGACCTAACTCTGGCTTATAACCGAGCACATGCATTGTTAATACTCAATGTATTCCACTCAAGTCTTGTTTGTGTAAAATACGATAATTGTTCAACCCAAAAGCAAGGTTCATGTCTCTTCTTTTGGAAATAAAACTAGGAAGGATTTATATTGAACCCTGCACTTAGAAAACAATTATTTTGTGTGTGCATTGATCGTTGCGTAGGCAAAGTTCGCACACATTTCACATTGATCAAGCAAATATCTCACATTGATCAAGCAAATATTTCACATTGATCACGCAAATATTTCACATTGATCACGCGAATATTTCACATTGATCACGCAAATATTTCACATTAATCACGCAAATATTTCACATAGATCACGACCCTATAAACAGCAAAAGGATGGATTGGCTGGTTAATCTTTGGGTTGGTTGAGAAAAGAGTGTTGACAAAGGCTCTGGGAGAACTCCCTTTTCCATTTTAAACCATGCCATGGGATCTTGTACATCCACCTGAAATACCCGAACAGACCAGATGAGCCCTCGGTTTACTGACATGTGAAATCGATGAGCTCCTCTATCAACTCTTCCCCATGGCACAATGGCCTGGCATTCATGCCCAAACCCTCCTTACCCTCCCCAACTTGATCCCACAGCCATGTGTCCTCCAAGGTGGAGAGGCAAAATTCCAGGGCCAGCGGAGAAGGCTCCTCTCTGATACCTTTGAAACCAGTTGTGGGGAGGTGGTGGGACGGGGAGGTGGTGGGACGGGGAGGTGGTGGGACGGGGAGATGGTGGGTCGTGGAGGTGGTGGGACGGGGAGGTGGTGGGACGGGGAGGTGGGGGGACGGGGAGGTGGGGGGACGGGGAGGAGGTGGGACGGGGAGGTGGTGGGACGGGGAGGTGGTGGGACGGGGAGGTGGAGGTGGTGGGACGAGGAGGTGGTGGGACGGGGAGGTGGTGGGACGGGGAGGTGGTGGGTCGTGGAGGTGGTGGGATGGGGAGGTGGCGGGACGGGGAGGTGGCGGGATGGGGAGGTGGTGGGACGGGGAGGTGGTGGGACGGGGAGGTGGTGGGATGGGGAGGTGGTGGGTGGTGGGACGGGGAGGTGGTGGGTCGTGGAGGTGGTGGGACGGGGAGGTGGTGGGACAGGGAGCTGGTGGGACGGGGAGGTGGTGGGACGGAGAGGTGGTGGGACGGGGAGGTGGTGGGACGGGGAGGTGGTGGGACGGGGAGGTGGTGGGACGGGGAGGTGGTGGGTCGTGGAGGTGGTGGGATGGGGAGGTGGTGGGACGGGGAGGTGGTGGGACGGGGAGGTGGTGGGACGGGGAGGTGGTGGGACGGGGAGGCGGTGGGACGGGGAGGTGGTGGGATGGGGAGGTGGAGGTGGTGGGGACGGGGAGGTGGTGGGACGGGGAGGTGGAGGTGGCGGGACGGGGAGGTGGTGGGACGGGGAGGCGGTGGGTCGTGGAGGTGGTGGGTCGTGGAGGTGGTGGGATGGGGAGGTGGTGGGATGGGGAGATGATGGTGTCGTGGTTTTGTCATGGGACAAGTAATTCAGAGACCCAAGGAAATGCTGAGGGGACCCAGGTTCGAATCCTACATGTGACTCCACATCCACGGCAATGTGGTTGAATCTGAAATGCCCTTTAAAATGGCTTGCCCGAGCAAGTCACTCGGTTGTACCACCAAGAAGTCAATCAGGAATTAAACCAGATAGACCACCCAACATTGACCTCGGCACCGGAAATGACAACTTCGCCCTATCGACACTCCTTACGATCATCATCTGTCTCACCAGCAGGACAGACCCTCTGCTCGGCGATGTGGTGGCCCAGTAGGATACTGTTGGTCGACATGGGAGTCTTCAACATCAAATCAGGATCAGGTCAAACATAGGCTGATCATAACCCTCAGCGCACCCACCAACCCCCCCCCCCCTCCCCCTCCCAGCCCCATCCTGATCAGCTGATGAATCAGTACTCCTCCATGTTGAGCACCACCTGGAAGAAGCACCAAGGCTTGGCAAGGGGACAGAATGTCTGGGTGGGGGACTTCAATGTCCATCACCAAGAATGGCTCGGTAGCACTGCTGCTGACTGAGCGTTTGAAAGGACGTAGCTGCTAGACTGGGTCTTCGGCAGGTGGTGAGGGAACCAACAAGAGGGAAAAACATACTTGACCTCATCCTCCCTGATCAACCTGCCTGCTGCAGGTGCATCTGTCCATGACAGTATCGGTAGAAGTGACCACCGCACAGTCTTCACATTGAGGATACCCTCCATTGTGTTGTGTGGCATGACCATCGTGCTAAATGGGATAGATTCAGAACAGATCTAGCAACTCAAGACTGGGCATCCATGAGGCGCTGTGGGCCATCAGCAGCAGCAGAAATGTATTCAATTACAATCTGTAATCATGGCCCAGCCTATCCCCCACTCTACCGTTACCACCAAGCCATGGGATCAACCCTGGTTCAATGAAGAGTGCAGGAAGGTATTTCAGGAACATCACCAGGCATACCGAAAAATAAGATGCCAAACTGGAGAAACTACTGCAACGCAGGATTACTTGGGGGAGGTTCTCCGATATGGAGGCCAAGTGTTCACACCATCGTGAATGCCGTCGGCACAGGGGGCCAGCACGGCGCTTGAGCGGTTCACACCGCTCCAACCTCCTTACGTGGCGCCCATTTGGCGCCGCTCCAACCCGCGCATGCGTAGTTGGGCCGCACCATCCTGCGCATGCACGGGAACGTCTTACGCGCGCCGGCCCCGACCCAACATGGGGTCGGCGTTCAGGGGCCGGCCTCGCCAGGAGGTAGGCCTGGGGGAGGAAGAGGCCGGTCCGCTGATCGGTGGGCCCCGATCGCGGGCCAGACCCCATCAGAGGCTCCCCCCTCCACCCCCCCGGTGAAGGAGCCCCCCCAACCCCCCCCCCACACAGGCCACACACCGAGCGTTCCCGCAGAGTTCCCGCCGGCAGCGGCCAAGGGTGAACGGCGCCGGCGGGACTCTGTTGCATCAGAGCAGCTGCTCGGCCGATCCGGGCTGGAGAATCGGCGGTCCCGCCGATTCCAGCGGCCCGCGGCCGGCGCTGCGCCAAACGTGGCACCAATTCTCTGCACCTTGGAGAATCGTGGAGGCGTTGTGGCACAGTGCAGCGATTCTCCAGCCCAGTGCGGGGCTCGGAGAATCGCGCCCATTGTATGCCAAACGGCATAGGCACCTTGTGGTAGAGAGAGCTAATCAGCACTGAATTAGCAATAACCTGTTCACTGACGCGCAGTTTGGGTTCAGCCAGGGTCAAACACATGGACGAAAGAGCTGACCTCCAGAGGCGAGGTGAGAGTCACTGCTCTTGACATCACAGAGCCCGAGCAAAACTGGAATCACTTTGGAATCGAGGTAAATTCTCCGCTGGTCGCAGTCATACCTGGCACAAAGGGGCTGGTTTAGCACACTGGGCTAAATCGCTGGATTTTAAAGCAGACCAAGCAGGCCAGCAGCACGGTTCGATTCCCGTACCAGCCTCGCCGAACAGGCGCCGGAATGTGGTGACTAGGGGCTTTTCACAGTAACTTCATTGAAGCCTACTCGTGACAATAAGCGATTTTCATTTCATTTTTCAAAGGAAGATGGTTGTGATGGTTGGAGGTAACTTATCTCAGCTCCAGGACATCACTTCAGGGATTCCTCAGGAAACTTCCTTCCATCATAAGGTCAGACATGAGGATATTCACTGCTGATTGCACAATATTCAGCCTGTTCGCGACTCCTCAGATACTGAAGCAGTCCATGTCCAAAACAACAAGGCCTGGACACGATTCGGGTTTGGGCAATGTAACATTCCTGCCACATAATTGCCAGGCAATCACCATCTCCAACAAGAAATAATCTGAAATTGCCCCATGATATTCAATGTCATTAACATCACCAAACCCCCCCACTATCAACAAACTGAAGGTTGCAATTGATCACAAACTGAATAGGACTAACCATATAAATACTATTGCTACAAGAGCAGATCAGTGGCTAGGAATCACTTCCTGACTCCCCAAAGCCTCTCCACAGGGCACACATGAGGAGTGCAATGGAATATCCAGTTGCCTGGATGAGTGCAGCTCCAACAACACTCAAGATATTTTTCCAAGTCAGGATGGTGAGTGGCTTGGGGAGAAATGTTTAGGTGATGTTTGTGGGTTTAAAGGTGGCGTTGAAGGAGCATTAGCGAGTTCTGTCGTTCTGTAGTGGTGCTACTCAGCCACCCTTAGTGATGGACATTGCAGCAACCCCAGTGCCTCCTCCAACTGGAGGCACAGTGGTTTGCACTGTTGCTTCACAACTCCAGTGTCCCAGGTTCAATTCCCGGCTTGGGTCACTGTCTGTGCGGAGACTGCACGTTCTCCCCGTGTGTGCGTGGGTTTCCTCCGGGTGCTCCGGTTTCCTCCCACAAAGATGTGCAGGTTAGGTGGATTGGCCATAATAGATTACCCTTAGTGTCCAGAAAGGTTGAATGGGGTTATTAATTTGCGGGGATAGGGTGGAGGTGTGGGCTTAGGCAGGGTGCTCTTTCCATGAGCCGGTGCAGACTCGATGGGCCGAATGGCCTCCTTCTGCAATGTAAATTCTATGAACTGCTGTTAAACATGGAGGTGTACTGATTCAGCAGTTAACGGTACGTGTCTATCATCAGGAAATTTCTTTGTCTATGTTGGATTTGTTTATTATCACGTGTACCGAGGTACAGTGGAAAGTATTATTCTGCGTGCAGTTCAGACAGATTATTCCATCCATGAAAATAAAATACATAATAGGACAAACAAAAATACACAATGTAAATACATAGACACAGCCATTGGGTGAAGCATACAGGAGTGTGGTACTAATCAGTAGGGAAAATGTGTGAAAAGATCAGATCAGTCCATAAGACGTCGTTTAGGAAACTGGTAACAGTGGGGAAGAAGCTGTTTTTGAGTCTGTTCGTGTGTGTTCTCAGACTTCTGTAACTCCTGCCCGATGGAAGAAGTTGGAAGTGAATAAGCCGGGTGGGAGGGGGCTTTGATTATGCTGCCCGCTTTCCCCAGGCAGCGGGAGGTGTAGATGGAGTCAATGGATGGGAGGCAGGTTCGTGCGATGGACTGGGCTGTGTTCACGACTCTGTAGTTTCTTGCGGTCCTGGGCCGAGCAGTTGCCATACCTGGCTGTGATGCAGCCCGATAGGATGCTTTCTGTTGTGAATCTGTAAACGTTGGTAAGAGTCAGTGTGGACATGCTGAACTTCCTTAGTTTCCTGAGAAAGTATAGGTGCTGTAATGCTTTCTTTTTTAAATTTAACATACTCAATTATTTTTTCCAATTAAGGGGCAATTTTAGTGTGGCCAATCCACCTATCCTGCACATCTTTTGGGTTGTGGGGGCGAAACCCACGCAGACACGGGGAGAATGTGCAAACTCCACACAGACAGTGACACAGGGCCGGGATTCGAACCCGGGTCCTCAGCGCCGTAGGCAACAATGCTAACCACTGTGCCACGATGCTGCCCGCTGTAATGCTTTCTTGATTGTAGCGTTGATAACCTGTAAATCATGGGGTCCGGAGTTGACGTTGTGGAGTCCCAGGGCAACTCCTCCCTAATTGTATACCCCTCTGCTGGGTCTGTCCAGGACATACCCAGATGGTGATGGTGCTGTCCCAGATATTATCTGGAAGGTATAATTCCGTGAGTAACTATGTTAGGCTCTCCCAATTTTGGCACTGGCCCACAGACGTTAGCTTGCCATTGACGTTTCCAATGCCCAGGTTGATGCTGGGCGGCATGATCAGCTTAAGAACTAGGAGCAGGAGTAGGCCATCTGGCCCCTCGAGCCTGCTCCGCCATTCAATGAGATCATGGCTGATCTTTTGTGGACTCAGCTCCACTTTCCGGCCCGAACACCATAACCCTTAATCCCTTTATTCTTCCTTTTAAACTTTTTAGCAGTTTGATACAAACGAATAGTCCATATGTTGGGCCATTTCAGAGGGAATATTAAGAGTTGACCACATTTGCTGTGGATCTGGCAGACTACCTTGAAATCAGACAGTTGTATTTATTGAATTCACATTCGGCCAGCTGCCTTGATGGGATTTGAACCTGTATCCCGACAGCATTACCCTGGGTTTCTGGATTACTAGTCCTGTGACAATACCACCACGCCGCTGCCTTGATGGCCTATTGTAGAATTTAATCTGTTCAGCAAAGAGCATAACTCTTTGGGGAAGGGAACCTGCCCTCCATGTCCAGTGTGGTCGGGTTCGAGGCCCTCACTAATATGATTGAAATCCCCCCCGATGTGTCTTAGCCAGCAAACCACTCCGTTCAAGCTGTACCATCTATTCAACGGCAAGGTTAGCAACAAATTCAGGCCTTACCAATAATGCCCACATCTCATGTTACACTGCCAGTCTTCATCAACGGCCATCCAAAGCCACTTGGTATTTACACAATAATGATGGTATAACTTCAATCTTGGATACTCTGAGCCATATCTGTGGTGAATGTGTTGCTGTAACAATTCACCATATGATTATCTGTATTGCGCTGTTGCCCACTTGGGCTCCACCTATGGACCATTGTATGGTACTGCCTATAATGTAGCATGTTGGGGCCTGTGTGGGCTCCGCCCCTGACTCCACCCCTTGAGGGGAGGTATAAAGAGCAGTCGCCCTGTAGGCAGCTCCCACTAGCAGACTAGTCGCAGGCAGGCACTGTTCTAGTTGATTAAAGCCACAGTTTTCTTCTACTCCTGGTTTTGTGTGAATTGATGGTCGCATTAATTTAATCAACTACAACGCCACGCGGCCTGCAACGTGCGAGTCATGGGGGCCGCTATCTTGGACGCCATCTTCCTCACCGCCCCACACGTGCGACCGACGGGGGCCACCACATTGGTCACCATTTGCAACGCCGCCCGACACGTGGACCAACAGGGGCAGCCATCTTGGGACCGCCCCAGCTCTATGACGACCATCCGGGTAAATGGACACGAAACGCCTTGCCTGTTCAACTCTGGGAGCACAGAGAGCTTCATTCATCCGGACATGATAAGACACTGCTTGCTCCCAATCTTCCCGGCGCATCAAACCTCTCCCTCGCCTCCGGGCCGCATTCGGTGTAGATCCAAGGGTGCACTACCGCAACCCTCGCAATACAGGGAGCCGAGTACGTCAATTTTAAATTATATGTGCTCCACGACTTCTGCACTCCTCTTCTATCGGGACTAGATTTCCAATGTAACCTCAGGAGCCTAACCCCGAAGTTCGGCGGGGCCTGACCCCCACTCACCGTATGTAGCGACCCTGAAGCTCGACCCTCCCCCGCTCTTCGCAAACCTCACCGCTGACTGCAAACCAGTCGCCACCAGAAGCAGGCGGTACAGCATCCAGGACAAGACTTTTTTCAGGTCCGAGGTCCAGCAACTCTTGCGGGATGGGATCATCGAGGCCAGCAATAGCTCCTGGAGAGCTCAGGTGGTGGTCATCAGGAACGGGGAAAAGAATCGGATGGTTCTAGATTACAGCCAAACCATAAACCGGTGCACGCACCTCGGTGCGTACCCCCCTCCCCGGATTGCAGACATGGTTAATCAGATCGCACACTACCGGGTGTTCCCCACGGTGGATCTGAAGTCTGCGTACCACCAGCTCCCAATCCGCCCGGAGGACCACCACTACACGGCCTTTGAGGCAGACGGCCGCCTTTTCCACTTCCTCCGGGTCCCCTTTGGCATCACGAACGAGGTCTCGGTTTTCCAAAGAACGATGGACTGAATGGTGGGACCAGTACGGGCTGCGGGCCACATTTCCGTACAACGTCACCATTTGTGGCCATGGTCAGCAGGATCACGATGCCAACCTCCAGAGATTTCTCCAAACTATCCGAACCCTTAACCTCACGTACAACAAGGAGAAATACGTTTTCTGCACGACCAGACTAGCCATCCTTGGCTAAGTCGCGGAAAACCGGGTTCTAGGACCCGACCCCGACCGTCTGCGCCCCCTCCTGCAATTCCCCCTTCCCCACTGCCCCAGGGCCCTGAAGAGGTGCCTTGGGTTCTTTTCATATTACGCCCAATGGGTCCCCAACTCTGCGTTCAAAGCTCCGCCCACTAATCAAGGCCACCACCTTCCCACTGGCGGCCGAGGCCCGCCTGGCCTTCAGCAGCATTAAGGCAGATATTGCCAAAGCCGCGATGCGTGCGGTGGACAAGTCCATCCCCTTCCAGGTGGAGAGCGACACATCAGAGGTCGCCCTCTCCGCTACCTAATGCCTATAATGTAGCATGCTAGGACCTGTGTGGGCTCCGCCCCTGACTCCACCCCTTGAGGGGAGGTATAAAGAGCAGTCGGCCTGTAGGCGGCTCCCACTAGCAGACCAGTCGCAGGCAGGCACTGTTGATTAAAGCCACAGTTTATTTCTACTCCTGGTTTTGCGTGAATTGATGGTCGCATCAATATCTCAGATCTGATTCTGTCTCTTCATTGTGTCATGTGAGCGTACCCATTTAAGAAATGGGTGTTTAAGAAATGTACCTTTAAGAAATGGAGCTGCTCATGCTACTGGAGTGATGTCAGAGTGTGGGTGGAGCTGAGCTCCACTTCTGCTTTTTTTTTAGTTTCAGTTTGAGAAAAGCTTGGGTGTGTCTGTGAGCTGCACTGCTGTTGATTTCTGCCATGAAGGACTATCTCTTAATCATTTGGTGAATTCAGAAGAATTATAGATGTTTTCAGTCTTGAATGTAAACCCTAATGTGCTCCTGTTTGAAGGTTTGTTAAGCCTTTTAGATGTTAAAAGGACGGCATACAGATTAATTAGTGTTGTATTCTTTGGGGGGGGGGGGTGTATTTGATTTACTGGTTGCTAAGATATTCACTGTTTGTTTTAAAAAGGTTAACTTGAGTTCCTAGAATAAAAATGGTTTTGTTTTAAAAACCACTGGTCCATTTTCTGCTGTACCACACCTGTAGAGTGAGCCGTGTGCTCCCCATACCACAATGTGGTAAACGTTGTGGGTCAGGTGAACTCTGTGATACACTTTGGGGTTCTCTAAACCCTGGCCCATAACAATTGCCGAAGACAATTGTGGACCCATTCCCACATTTTTGATCAAGCTCTATTGCACATTTATGTCCGTACATCATGAACTTTCATAGGCTCTGTTTCAGTCCAGGAATATCTTCTCTGTGTATCAATTACACCAAAAACCTTGGAGTCGACATCATCGATTTATCGTACTGTCTTCACATCACTCAGCATTTGAATTTGACCCTGATGTGTAATAGGCCTGTCAAGTGTAATAAATGATCATCCCAGATGACTATAGGCTGCTTTCTGTTTTGAGGGAGGAGCTGGCTGGAGTTGATTTAACCCAAGGATCACCACACCTCAGGCAAGGGGCAAGGTTGAGAAGGTAAGGCCGATTGTGTTTTGCTGCTTCGTGTAGCATAAGCAGCTTACATAGAATTTACAGTGCAGAAGGAGGCCATTCAGCCCATCGAGTCTGCACCAGCTCCTGGAAAGAGCACCCTACCCAAGGTCAACACCACCACCCTATCCCCATAACCCAGTAACCCCACCCAACACTAAGGGCAATTTTGGACACTAAGGGCAATTTATCATGGCCAATCCACCTAACCTGCACATCTTTGGACTGTGGAAGGAAACCGGAGCACCCGGGTGAAACCCACGCACACACGGGGAGGATGTGCAGACTCCACACAGACAGTGACCCAAGCCGGAATCGAACCTGGGACCCTGGAGCTGTGAAGCGATTGTGCTATCCACAATGCTACCGTGCTGCCTTGATGTATGCTTTGACAAAGGAAGCTCCAGACTTTGTAATGAGTTCAATATGTTTATTGAACTATTAACACAGTTCTTAAATGAGTTTGACTCTCTGCTAATCCAGCTGTAGTAACTCAGTCTATCTTTACCAGCCTGCTCTGAGCCACTTGCTGGGTGTGATGCTTCTGACCAACCCTGATGTACTCTCTAGTGGTGGGTCTGTGGAAAGAGACAGAGCATGTGTGCCCTTTTCTTTTATAGGGTTGTGTAATGCCCCTTTGTGGTAATTCCACCTCTGAGTGTCTTGACTGCTCATTGGTTGTGTCCTATTCTAAGTGTTCATGAGCTGCATGTTTGCATATCATGGCAGCTCCGGTGCTCCCTCTAGTGTTTACTTAGTTGTAGTGTATTTACATTAACCCCTTGTGTCTAGACGGTGATGCATATCACCACAAGGCCCTTCATGAATAACCTCAGCCGGTACAGGGATTGAACCCACGCTGTCGGCCTCGCTCCGCGTCACAAACCAGCCGTCCAACCAACTGAGCTAAACCCACCCCAGTCTGAAGCACCAGCGAATTCAGCACCCCAAAATATGGCCACCAATGGACATCCATCCAAGTCCACCCGCAGTATCTCCAACACGGTGTTAAAAGCTTATCGACTTGGTGGACCAGAACATATGTGTATAGTCGGCCCCCAAGAGCAGGGCTCAGAGATATCCTCAACCCCGGGGAAGAATCTGCTCAATCCTTGCTCTGGGAAGGTGTGAGCTGTGCAAAACCTTAAACTGAATCAAATTCAACCGAGTACATGAAGGCATGGCGTCGGACATCACTCCACACCTCACCATTAAGAATGGGACCCAATTCGCCCTCCCATTTCATCCTTGCCTCACTCGAGGGAGCGAATCCGTTGAAAGGATTCTGGCCAGATACGTCCAAAGTAGACCCCTCCCCCCCTCCCCCCACCCCGCCAGGCGTAGCCCGAGACAGAATCTTCTATAACAGGGAAGAGGGTGGCGCCAAAGAAAAGCCTTGCGCGAAAAATCATGAATTTGGAAAGACTGGAACCATGCAGTTGGAATTTCTCAGCAAACCCCTTAAAACTGGCAAACCCTCCCGCCCCAAACAAGCCCTCAATCCTCTCCAGGTCCCTTCCCCTCCCAGGATTTAAATGCTGAGTCCAAACCGGCTGGCAGGAAAAGGCGGCTATTGCAGATAGAGGGGCTAGTGAAGACAGGGAAAGAGTTTGAACTGGCACTCTCGAGAGCACCACTTGATTCGAGGAGAATCTCACTGGGGAAAAAGGCAACAGTGCAGTAACTATTGCACAAAGACTAGAGGGGGTGTAGGAGCTCGCTTCCATTTGTCCACAACGATACCCTCTGAATATTGACTGCCCAATAGTAAAACAGTAAATTGGGTAGGGCCACGCTACCCATTCACCGGAGGAAGGAGCAGTGCTCCGAAAGCTAGTGAATCGAAACAAACCTGTTGGACTTTAACCTGGTGTTGTAAGACTTCTTACCAAACTTACACCAGCAGTTAAATATAACCTCCGCAGCGCCCTGGCACAAGCAGTTTTCACCACCCACAGAGGACAGCACAGTGATTTGTTCATTGAAAAATACTACTCAGAAGATGATTTCTTCATTGGACATAGAAAGAACAATGACAAATCCGAAACAAAAAGAGATGATTTGTTCATTGAAGACTACTGCTCAGACATGGATGAGTTATTCGTAATTGATGATCATTGCATCAGCAACACGGTTGAAAAGCTCAACACGACTCTTCTCATGGTAGATGAATCCAATACCATGATGCCTTGGCAGATCGTCAATACATTGGATGACAGCAATACCCAAGAATAAGACGCCACCACACAGAGAGCACAGATCGACTCTACAGCGAGAACACTGCACGACTCCACAGTAAGATCGATGACAGACTCCACAGAGAGAGCAATGAAAGACTCCACAGAGAGAGTAATGGAGGACTCCACAGAGAGAGTGATGGAGGACTCCACAGAGTGAGCGATGGAGGACTCCTCAGAGAGAGTGATGGAGGACTCCACAGAGAGAGCAATGGAGGACTCCACAGAGAGAGCGATGGAGGACTCCACAGAGAGAGCGATGGAGGACTCCTCAGAGAGAGTGATGGAGGACTCCACAGAGAGAGCGATGGAGGACTCCACAGAGAGAGCGATGGAGGACTCCACAGAGAGAGTGATGGAGGACTCCACAGAGAGAGCGATAAACACTCCACAGAGAGAGAGACACAAGCCTCCACAAAGAGAGCAATGCAAGCCTCCACAGACAGCTCGGTGACAGACTCAAAAATGGAAGCAAACAAACACTCCATAGCGAACGCCATGGATGAACAAGACTATGAAGGATTATCCACCTTATCTGCGCAACCAGCAGCAGACTATGGAAGTCTACCAAGCTCCTGTAAACAACAAAAAGACTATGACAGTCTACCCAGCATATTTGAGCGACCAGAAGAAGACTATGAAAGTCTAACCAGCTCAGTTATCCAACAAGAAGCCACTGAATGTCTACCCACTGCATGTGAGACAAGTGACGAAGACATCACAATTCCCATACAGTATGTGCAGGATCACAGCGAGACTGACATATCTCAGCTCGTCTGCACAGAAGCACTCAATAATCAGAGGATGGCTACTCATGAGTCCAGAAAGACCACGTCAAATGAAATTGTGAAGATTTTGACTCCAGAAAAGGAACACCAAGAGTCCAGAGAGACCACATCAATAGAAATCCTGAAGATTTTGACTCCAGAAGAGGAGCACAAAGAAATCAATGATGATTCAAGTGAACCAGAAATGACTCCAGAAGACGAGTACCAAGGAAGCAAAGAAGAGGAATCAAATCCACCACGAATGACTGATGTCACCAACATCAATGCAACATCAGATCATTCTCACAATTCTCAAGAAGAAACGCTCAATGTAACAGATACCACAAAGGACACTGACACAAATAACTGTGACAATGAATCACATCATCCACACGGAACACTCATTGAGCCCAACTAGAACAACAAAAACCGCAAGAAGCACAGTAGAAATAAGAACAACAACAGCAACAATGAAAACAACATGCAGCACAACAAGAGCAACAAAAACAACAAGAAGCGCTGCAGAAACAAGAACGACAGCAACATCAAAAACTACAAGTACAACAAAAACTACAAGAACAACAAAAACAACAAGAAGCATAACACAAACAGAAACAACAAGCCTGACAAGAAAAACAACAAGAACAGCGGCAACAACAAAAACAGGAACAACAAGCACAACAAAAACAATAACAAGAATGACAACAACAAGAACGACAATGAAAACAACAGAAACAACAAGAATGGAACAATGACCTGTACAATATGGTACAACTCTGCACATGAAGGACAATGCCACAGTACACTGCAAAACAATGGCAAGACTACAAACATGCCATGGCATGACAACGAATCTCATGAATTCACATCTGCTCCAGAACAAGCAAGCACACCAGCTTTCAAGGCAGATGACACACTAGATCAATACCGCAAGCACAGGAAAATGTTGAGGTCAGACAACAAAGATGACATACAGAATAAATACCGCAAGTATAGAGAAAACAAAAAAGAAAGTCTAAATCAGACAACAAAGTGATTCGACCTTCCGATCACCTCATGATGACTTGATGGTCACTTAAACACAAGAACACTGATGATGTTCACAAAGAAATAACGACATCAACATCACCACTTCAACAACAGAAGACGAAAGCAACGCAACTGAACAAATTCATACAGTTTGGACTCACAAATGTTTTTAATTAAGTTTGGACTCATAAATATTAATTGGCTTTGTATAATCATTAAGATCATCACAACTTGTACATAACATAATTTGTCTACCTTTTTCACGCAATCAAAAAAAACCTAAGAGGCTAAATGTATTCACATTTGACGGACTAACTCATTGATTTTATGTAATACATAAACTGCATCCATTATGTTTGTTCAATTTTCTTTACAGCATACAGAAAATATGTAACATGAAAAAAAGGGGGATGTAGTGATCTATATGTGCATGTACACAAGGGGTTAATGTGTAATCAGTAGCAGCACATGATCACGAGAGGGCCGGACCAACAGGGATATAAAAGGCAACCACATTGGGTCTCTGGGACTCTTGGGTGCACTGTGACCAGGGCAATAGCAGACTAGTTCAGATGGCTAGTGGAGTTACATATAGTTACTGTAGTTAGATCTGGTTAACCTTATAACTAGTATCAAAGTTAAAGTAAAGAACTCACAATTATTGTTATAGTTGCTCGATAAATCTTTTGTTACTACTGGACGAGTTTGAGTCTTCTTCATCGAGATTCAGAAAACCTCATCATTTACCAAGGATTGAGTAGCATGTGTTACCTACCACACAGGTAAAAAAACAGTGGGTTTGCGTAATGGACTGGGCTGTGTTCACAACTCTCTTATGGTCCTGGGCCGAGCAGTTGCCATACCAAGCTGTGATATTGGGGTCATGGGGAAATACTACAAGGGGAAATACGCAGTATTGGGAGACAATTCAGGAATTCAGGGAAGAGTGGATTGCGTGACTGGACTTAAATAATAATAATAGCTTATTGTCACAAGTGGGCTTCAGTGAAGCTACTGTGAAAATCCCCTAGTCGCCACGTTCTGCCGCCTGTTTGGGGAGGCCGATATGGGAATTGAACCCGCGCTGCTGCCTTGTTCTGCAGTACAGGCCAGCTGTTTAGCTCACTGTGCTAAACCAGCCTCTGGATAGAGAGTATTGCATCATCATGCAGGGTCTGAGATGATAAAAAGGAGCTAACTGAGTCCACAGAGGTTTACATACAAACGGATACATTTGGCACATCACATGACTGCAGACTCTCTGGTATAACTGCCTATAAAATGGGACAAAAATACACCTGCTGCAACAAATTATTGAAAGAGAAAATAATGGCAATGCAAGAAGACAAAATCATCAGTAAACATGCATGAGTTCCTCTTGCAGATCCTTTCTTTAAATCTCTTTCTTGTCCACTCCCTCAGCCTCTTCCCTGCTTTTCTCATCTTTCTCTCCTGCTCTCTCTGAATCACTTTCTCAGTCTTTCATTCTCCCTCCCTCCCCATCCACTAGTCTCCCTCTTCCCCCACCCCCTTCCTCTCTATCTGTCCCCTCACTCCCTCCGTCTGTCTCGTCCCCTCACTCCCTTCCTCTCTGTCTGTCTCCCCCCTTACTCCCTCTGTCTGTCTCTCCCCTCACTCTCTTTCTCTCCTTTGGTGTGTCTTCCCCCTCTCTCCCTCTGTCTATCTCTCCCCCATCACTCTCTCTCTCCCTCGGTCTGTCTCCCCCCTCACACTCTCAAACAGGGAGAATTGCAGTGTGTTTTGCCGCTGGCTTGCTTCTGGCTCCCGCTAGCCCCCCCCCCCCTCCCCCCACCCATCACAAAGCCCATCTTGGGCAGGATGGAAGGATTCAGCCCCTAATTCCCTCCACTTAGTGACCCTCTTCACTCTTTGATAGACAAGGGAGTCAAGGGACATGGGAACTGGGAGGGGGAGGGGGGACTGGGAGGGGGGACTGGGAGGGGGAGGGGGACTGGGAGGGGGAGGGAGGACTGGGAGGGGGAGGGGGGCGGGGGAGAACAAAATTGCAGTTGAGATCACAACCACATCAGCCCTGATCTTATTCAATGGCAGTGCAGGTTGGAAAGACTGAGGGATCTCCTGCTACTCCTAACTTCTATATTCTCACTGCAAGGAGGCATTTTCTTTACTTTACTCTGTAAAATCCCGCTCCCTTTAATCTTATCCGTCTATGGAGAATAATCTCTCATCCCTCCATCTAACTGAAGCCTCTCTCTCATCCCTGTTACCTCGGGTATGACACCCAGAATTGGATACAACTCTCCAGCCGAAGTCCAAACTTTAAAGTTTGCCGTGATTTCCACAATAAAGCTGCGATACCATCAGATGCCTTTTTGAAGGCATTATGTCACAGTAATAACGAACTTCAAGTATTGCATTAATGTGCGAATGATGTATGTCAGAGCTTAGCTCGAGGTCACGATTGATTGGCTGATATTACCTACTCGCTATTTGTTATTGATTCCATATCAAATTTGTCAGCAGCTTTGTGCTATTTCTGTTGGAGAAAGGGAAATGCATTAACATTTAATATTGTGCTTCTGGCTAATGGTTCCACACCCAGGTCACTAATCAACCTTCCAATTGTGTGCAATGATTTTGCAGATGGCCAAGGTTGCTGGTGGTTGCAGCTGTCGAACTTTCCTACTTGGATATCATAGAACATAGAACATAACAGCGCAGTACGGGCCCTTCGGCCCTCGATGTTGCGCCGACCCGTGAAACCATCTGAAGCCTATCTGACCTACACTATTCCATTTTCATCCATATGTCTATCCAGGTACCACTTAAATGCCCTTAAAGTTGGCGAGTCTACTACTGTTGCAGGCAGGGCGTTCCACACCCCTACTACTCTCTGAGTAAAGAAACTGCCTCTGACATCTGTCCTATATCTACCACCCCTCAATAGGGGCTGGTTTAGCTCACTGGGCTAAATCGTTGGCTTTTAAAGCAGACCAAGCAGGCCAGCAGCACGGTTCGATTCCCGTACCAGCCTCCCCGGACAGGCGCCGGAATGTGGCGACTAGGGGCTTTTCACAGTAACTTCATTGAAGCCTACTCGTGACACTAAGCGATTTTCATTTTCATTTCATTTCATTTAAAGCTATGTCCCCTCGTGTTGGTCATCACCATCCGAGGAAAAAGACTCTCACTGTCCACCCTATCTAACCCTCTGACTATCTTATATGTCCCTACTAAGTCACCTCGCAACCTTCTCCTCTCTAACGAAAACAACCTCAAGTCCCTGAGCCTTTCCTCATAAGACCTTTCCTCCATACCAGGCAACATCCTGTTAAATCTCCTCTGAACCCTTTCCAAAGCTTCCACATCCTTCCTATAATGTGGTGACCAGAACTGCATGCAGTACTCCAGGTGCGGCCGCACCAGAGTTTTGTACAGCTGCAGCATGACCTCGTGGCTCCAAAACTCAATCCCCCTACTGATAAAGGCTAGCACACCATATGCCTTCTTAACAGCCCTATTAACCTGGGTGGCAACTTTCAGGGATTTATGTACCTGGATGCTGAGATCTCTCTGTTCACCTACACTGCCAAGAATCTTGCCATTAGCCCAGTACTCTGCATTCCTGTTACTCCTTCCAAAGTGAACCACCTCACACTTTTCTGCATTAAACTCCATCTGTCACCTCTCAGCCCAGCTCTGCAGCTTATCTATGTCCCTCTGTAAGCTATAACATCCTTCAGCACTATCCACAACTCCACCGACCTTCGTGTCATCTGCAAATTTACTAACCCATCCTTCTACACCAGGTCATTTATAAAAATGACAAACGGCAGTGGCCCCAAAACAGATCCTTGTGGTACACCACTAGTAACTGAACTCCAGGATGAACATTTGCCATCAACCACCACCCTCTGTCTTCTTTCAGCTAGCCAATTACTGATCCAAACCGCTAAATCACCTTCAATCCCATACTTCCGTATTTTCTGCAATAGCCTACCATGGGGAACCTTATCAAATGCCTTACTGAAATCCATATACACCACATCAACCACTTTACCCTCATCCACCTGTTTGGTCACCTTCTCAAAAAACTCAATAAGGTTTGTGAGGCATGACCTACCCTTCACAAAACTGTGTTGACTATCACTAATCAACCTGTTCTTTTCAAGATGATTATAAACCCTATCTCTTATAACCTTTTCCAACATTTTACCCACAACTGAAGTAAGGCTCACAGGTCTATAATTACCAGGGTTGTCTCTAGTCCCCTTCTTGAACAAGGGGACAACATTTGCTATTCTCCAGTCTTCTGGCACTATTCCTGTCGACAAAGACGACATAAAGATCAAGGACAAAGGCCCTGCAATCTCCTCCCTGGCTTCCCAGAGAATCCTAGGATAAATCCCATCTGGCCCAGGGGACTTATCTATTTTTACACTTTCCAAAATTGCTAACACCTCCTCCTTGTGAACCTCAATCCCATCTAGCCTGGTTGACTGTACCTGAGTATTCTCCTCAACAACATTGTCTTTCTCCAGTGTAAGCACTGATGAAAAATATCCATTTAACGTTTCCCCTATCTCCTCTGATTCCACACACAACTTTCCACTACTATCCTTGATTGGACCTTATCTTACTCTAGTCATTCTTTTGTTCCTGATATACCTAAAGAAAGCCTTAGGATTTTCCTTGATCCTATCCGCCAACGACTTTTCGTGTCCTCTCCTCGCTCTTCTTAATCTCCCTTTAGGTCCTTCCTGGCTAACTTGTTACTCTCAAGTGCCCTAACTGAGCCTTCATATCTCATCCTAACATAAGCCATCTTCTTCCTCTTGACAAGTGCTTCAACTTCCTTAATAAACCACGGTTCCCTTGCTCAACAACTTCCTCCCTGCTTGACAGGTACATACTTATCAAGGACACGCAGTAGCTGTTCCTTGAAAAAGCTCCACATTTCGATTGTACCCATTCCCTGCAGTTTCCTTCCCCATCCTATACATCCTAAATCTTGCCGAATAGCATCATAATTGCCATTCCCCCAGCTATAATTCTTGCCTTGCGGTATATACCTATCCCTGCCCATCGCTAAAGTAAACATAACCGAATTGTGATCACTATCACCAAAGTGCTCACCTACATCTAAATCTAACACCTGGCCGGGTTCATTACCCAGTACCAAATCCAATGTGTGTCATGATGTGGAGATGCTGGCGTTGGACTGGGGTGAGCACAGTAAGAAGTCTTACAACACCAGGTTAAAGTCCAACAGGTTTGATTCAAACACGAGCTTTCGGAGCGCAGCTCCTTCCTCAGGTGAATGGCGAGGTATGTTCTAGAAACATTTATATAGACAAAGTCAGAGATGCTGGACAATGCTTGGAATGCGAGCATTTGCAAATAATCAAATCATTACAGATCCAGGGAGAGGGATAATCACAGGTTAAAGAGGTGTGAATTGTCTCAAGCCCGAACAGTTGGTCGGATTTTGCAAGTCCAGGCCAGATGGTGGGGGGGTGGATGTAAAGCGACATGAATCCCAGGTCCCTGTTGAGGCCGCACTCATGCGTGCGGAACTTAGCTATAAGTTTCTGCTCGGCAATTCTGCGTTGTCGCGTGTCCTGAAGACCGCCTTGGAGAACGCTTACCTGGAGATCAGAGGCTGAATGCCCTTGACTGCTGAAGTGTTCCCCGACTGGAAGGGAACATTCCTGCCTGGTGATTGTTGCACGATGCCCGTTCATTCATTGTCGCAGTGTCTGCATGGTCTTGCCAATGTACCATGCTTCGGGACATCCTTTCCTGCAGCGTAAGAGGTAGACTACATTGGTTGAGTCGCACGAGTATGTGCCGCGTATCTGGTGGGTGGTGTTACCACGTGTAATGGTGGTATCCGAGTCGATGATCTGGCATGTCTTGCAGAGATTACCCTGGCAGGGTTGTGTGGTGTTGTGGTCGCTGTTCTGAAGGCTGGGTAATTTGCTGCAAACAATGGTTTGTTTGAGGTTGCACGGTTGTTTGAAGGCCAGTAGTGGGGGTGTGGGGATGACCTTGGCAAGATGTTCATCTTCATTGATGATGTGTTGAAGGCTGCGAAGAAGATGTTGTAGTTTCTCCGCCCCAGGAAAGTACTGGACGACGAAGGGTACTTTGTCAGTGGTGTCCCGTGTTTGTCTTCTGAGGAGGTCGGTGCGGTTTTTTGCTGTGGCGCATTGGAACTGTCGATCGATGAGTCGAGCGCCATATCCCGTTCGTACGAGAGCATCTTTCAGCATCTGTAGGTGTCTGTTACGCTCCTCCTTGTCTGAGCAGATCCTGTGTATACGGAGGGCTTGTCCATAGGGGATGGCTTCTTTAATGTGTTTCGGGTGAAAGCTGGAGAAGTGGAGCATCGTGAGGTTGTCTGTGGGTTTGAGGTAAAGCGAAGTGCTGAGGTGACCGTCCTTGATGGAGATGAGTGTGTCCAAGAATGCAACAGAATTTGGCGAATAGTCCATGGTGAGTCTGATGGTGGGATGGAATTTATTGATCTCATCGTGTAGTCGTTTCAGTGATTCTTCGCTGTGGGTCCAAAGGAAAAAAATGTCATCGATGTATCTGGTGTATA
Organism: Scyliorhinus canicula; assembly: GCF_902713615.1. Classification (NCBI taxonomy): domain Eukaryota; kingdom Metazoa; phylum Chordata; class Chondrichthyes; order Carcharhiniformes; family Scyliorhinidae; genus Scyliorhinus; species Scyliorhinus canicula. The sequence continues at coordinate 155,527,588 of NC_052158.1, read as the reverse complement.
ACATCGGTTGCAGGTCCTGTGTGGTGAGGAAGTCTTGTTCAAACTTGTGTATTGAGGTGCAAATTTGGTCCCCATGGCTGTTCCATGCATCTGGGTGAAGAATTTGTTGTCAAAGGTGAAGACGTTGTGATCTAGAATGAAGCGGATGAATCCAGTGTGGCATCGCCCCTTGTTGGCCTGTCTACACACTGTGTCAGAAAACCCTCCTGCACACACTGCACAAAAATTGACCCATCTATAGTACTCGAACTATAGTATTTCCAGTCAATATTTGGAAAGTTAAAGTCCCCCATAACAACTACCCTGTTACTCTCGCTCCTGTCGAGAATCATCTTTGCAATCCTTTCCTCTACATCTCTGGAACTATTCGGAGGTCTATAGACAACTCCCAACAGGGTGACCTCTCCTCTCCTGTTCCTAACCTCGGTCCATACTACCTCAGTAGACGAGTCCTCAAACGTCCTTTCTGCCGCCGTAATATTTTCCTCAATGCCACCCCCCCCCCCCCCCCCCCCTCTTTTACCATCTTCTCTGTTCTTACAGAAACATCTAAATCCTGGAACCTGCAACAACCACTCCTGTCCCTGCTCTACCCATGTCTCCGAAATTGCCACAACATCGAGATCCCAGGTACCAACCCATGCTGCAAGCTCACCCACCTTATTCCGGATGCTCCTGGCATTGAAGTACTTCAAACCAGCATCTTGCTTGCCGGTGCCCTCTTTCGAACTTTTAACCCTATCCCTGACCTCACTACTCTCAACATCCTGTACACTGGGACTACAATTTAGGTTCCCATCTCCCTGCTGAATTAGTTTAAACCCCCCCGAAGAGCACTAGCAAAACCCCCCCCAGGATATTGGTACCCATCTGGTTCAGGTGAAGACCATCCTGTTTGTAGAGGTTCCACCTAGCCCAGAATGAGCCCCAATTATCCAGGAAACCAAAACCCTCCCTCCTGCACCATCCCTGTAGCCATGTGTTCAACTCCTCTCTCTCTTTATTTCTCACTTCGCTAGCACGTGGCACGGGTAACAACCCAGAGATAACAACTCTGTTTGTTTTAGCTCTCAGCTTCCACCCTAGCTCCCTGAATTTCTGTCTCAAATCCCCATCTCTCTTCCTACCTATGTCGTTGGTACCTATGTGGACCATGACTTGGGGCTGCTCCCCCTCCCCCTTAAGGATTCCAAAAACACGATCAGAGACATCACAAACCCTGGCACCTGGGAGGCAACACACCAACCGTGAGTTTCTTTCGTTCCCACAGAACCTCCTGTCTGTTCCTCTAACTATGGAGTCCCCAATGACAAGTGCTCTGTTCCTCTTCTCCCTTCCCTTCTGAGCAACAGGGACAGACTCTGTGCCAGAGACCTGTGCCCCATTGCTTACCCCTGGTAAGTCATCCCCGGAACAGTATCCAAAACGATATACTTGTTATTGAGGGGAACAACCACAGGGGATCCCTGCACTGCCTGCCGGTTCCCTCTCCCTCCCCTGACGGTAGCCCATCTACCTTCTTCTTTTACCTAAGGTGTGACTACCTCCCTATAACTCCTCTCAATAACCCCCCTCCGCCTCCCGAATGATACGAAGTTCATCCAGCTCCAGGTCCCTAACGCGGTTCTCGAGGAGCTGGAGTTGGGTGCACTCCCCACAGATGTAGTCAGCAGGGACACTCGAGGTGACCCTTTCCTCCCACATTCTGCAGGAGGAACATTCAACTGCCCTAACCTCCATTCCCACTGAACTGACTTCCCAACTACAGAAAACTAAAAGAAAACTTGTTAGTTTAGCAATCTGACGGACAGAACTTTTTTTTTTTTTAGTTAGAGGAGGAGGATGGGTGGGAGCCACTACACAAGTAGTGTTTCGGGTAAAGCTGAAACACAAACCACCTTCAACTTAGGCTGACCGCACGTATGAAAATCTCCCTGGAACAGCCAATCAGAATCTCTGCTCTGCTGCCCTCTGGTGGATGCTTGCCTCCACTCGAACTCCTCGGGTCACTTGCGCAGGTACACCTTCAACTTACGCCGACCGCACTGCACGTATGCAAATCTCCCTGGAACAGCGAATCAGAAGCTCTGCTCTGCTGCCCTCTGCTGGATGTTTGCCTTCACTCGATCTCCTCGGGTCACTTGCGCAGGTACACCTTTACGCCGACCACACTGCACGTATGCAAATCTCCCCGGAACAGCCAATCAGAAGCTCTGCTCTGCTTCCCTCTGCTGGATGCTTGCCTTCTCTCGAATTCCTCGGGTCACTTATGCAGGTGCACCTTCACCTTACCCTGACCGCACTGCACATATGCAAATCTCCCCGGAACAGCCCATCAGAAGCTCTGCTCTGCTGCCCTCTGCTGGATGTTTGCCTTCACTCGATCTCCTCGGGTCACTTGCGCAGGTACACCTTTACGCCGATCACACTGCACGTATGTAAATCTCCCCGGACCAGCCAATCAGAAGCTCTGCTCTGCTGCCCTCTGCTGGATGCTTGCCTTCACTTGCATGCCTCGGGTCACTTGCGCAGGTACACCTTCAACTTACGCTGACCGCACTGCACATATGCAAATCTCCCCGGAACAGCCAATCAGAAGTTCTGCTCTGCTGCCCTCTGCTCGATGTTTGCCGTCACTCGATCTCCTCAGGTCACTTGCGCAGGTACACCTTTACGCTGACCACACTACACGTATGCAAATCTCCCCAGAACAGCCAATCAGAAGCTCTGCTCTGCTTCCCTCTGCTGGATGCTTGCGTTCTCTCGAACTCCTCGGGTCACTTGAGCAGGTACACCTTCAACTTACGCTGACCGCACTGCACGTATGTAAATCTCCCCGGAACAGCCAATCAGAAGCTCTGCTCTGCTCCCCTCTGCTAGATGCTCGCCTTCCGTCAAACTCCTCGGGTCACTGATGCAGGTGCACCTTCAACTTACGCTGACCGCACTGCACGTATGCAAATCGCCCCAGAACAGCCAATCATAAACTCTGCTCTGCTCCCCTCTGCTGGATGCTTGCCTTCACTTGAACACGTCGGGTCACTTGCCCAGGTACACCTCCAACTTACGCCGACCGCACTGCACGTATGCAAATCTCCCCGGAACAGCCAATCAGAAGCTCTGCTCTGCTGCCCTCTGCTGGATGTTTTCCTTCACTCGATCTCCTCAGGTCACTTGCCCAGGTACACCTTTACGCTGACCGCACTGCACGTATGCAAATCTCCCCAGAACAGCCAATCAGAAGCTCTGCTCTGCTCCCCTCTGCTAGATGCTTGCCTTCACTCGAACACGTTGGGTCACTTGCCCAGGTTCACCTCCAACTTATGCTGACCGCACTGCACGTATGCAAATCTCCCCGGAACAGCCAATCATAAACTCTGCTCTGTTGCCCTCTCCTGGATGCTTGCCTTCACTCGAACTCCTCGGGTTACTTGTGCAGGTACACCTTCAACTTACACTGACCGCACTGCACGTATGTAAATCTCCCCGGAACAGTCCATCAGAAGCTCTGCTCTGCTGCCCTCTGCTGGATGCTTGCCTTCACTTGATCTCCTCGGGTCACTTGCGCAGGTACACCTTTACGCTGACCACACTGCACGTATGCAAATCTCCCCGGAACAGCCAATCAGAAGCTCTGCGCTGCTTCCCTCTGCTGGATGCTTGCCTTCTCTCGAACTCCTCGGGTCACTGATGCAGGTGCACCTTCAACTTACGCCGACCGCACTGCACGTATGCAAATCTCCCCGGAACAGCCAATCAGAAGCTCTGCTCTGCTGCCCTCTGCTGGATGCTAGCTTTCACTTGAACTCCTCAGGTCACTTGCGCAGGTACACCTTCAACTTACGCCGACGCACTGCACGTATGCAAATCTCCCCGGAACAGCCAATCAGAAGCTCTGCTCTGCTGACCTCTGCTGGATGCTTGCCTTTACTCGAACTCCTTGGGTCACTTGCGCAGGAACACCTCCAATTTATGCTGACCGCACTGCACATATGCATATCTCCCCGGAGCAGCCAATCAGAAGCTCTGCTCCCCTCTGCTAGATGCTTGCCTTCACTCGAACTCCTCGGGTCACTTGCCCAGGTACACCTTCAACTTATGCTGACCACACTGCATGTATGCAAATCTCCCTGGAACAGCCAATCAGAAACTCTGCTCTGTTGCCCTCTGCTGGATGCTTGCCTTCACTCGAACTCCTCTGGTTACTTGTGCAGGTACACCTTCAACTTACACTGACCGCACTGCACGTATGCCTATCTCCCCGGAACAGCCAATCAGAAGCTCTGCTCTGCTGCCCTCTGCTGGAGGTGGGGAATATCGGAGGTGGGGAACCACCTCATACGACAAGCTGTTCATTCCAGGGATCATTCTTGTGAACCTCCTCTGGACCCTTTCCAAGGCCAGCACATCCTTCCTTAGATACGGGGCCCAAAACTGCTCACAGTACTCCAAATGGGGTCTGACCAGAGCCCATACAACCTCAGAAGTACATCCCTGGTCTTGTATTCTAGCCCTCTTGACACGAGGGGCTGGTTAGTACAGGTCTAAATCGCTGGCTTTTAAAGCAGACCAAGGCAGGCCAGCAGCATGGGTTCCATTCCCGTACCAGCCTCCCCGAACAGGCGCCGGAATGTGGCGACTAGGGGCTTTTCACAGTAACTTCAGTTGAAGCCTACTTGTGACAATAAGCAATTTTCATTTCATTTTCATTCATGAATGCTAACATTGCATTTGCCTTCTTAACAACTGCCAGCTGAACCTGCACGTTAACCTCAAGAGAATCGTGAACAAGGACTCCCAAGTCCCTTTGCGCAAGGGCAGCAGATGTGTGGGGACCCCTCAGCTGGGAGTTCCGCTCCACGCCACTCACCAAAATCCAGAAATGGACCCCCGCATTCAGGATACCAGACCACAAGACCAGACTCCAAGTAGGTTAGAAAACTGGACAAGGAACCCCAACATTAACATAACAGAAAACAGCTTACAATTAACACTTTATTTTGAACAATAAATGAAAACACTTTAACTACTAATTTATACCTTCTCCATCTCCAACTAAGCAAAGGTCAAAAGTCACTTGTAAATAAAGTTAGCAAACACAGGGATACTAGCTGCCCTCTGTGTAGAGAGTTGCTGTCAGCAAAAGAGAAAGACCCTTTCAGACACAAGTTACAAGTCCTTGGGCTGGATTCTCCACCCCGCCGTTCCACATTTCTGGTTCACCCAGCCAGCAGGATGCTCCGTTCAGCTGGCCGGTCAATGGGATTTCCCATTTTGGGGCAGCCCCATGCCGTCAGGAAACCCCGCGGCCTCCGGCAAAACGAAGTATCACGCTGGTGGAGAATCCAGCCCCTTGTCTTTGGCAGATTAAAAAATAAATTGCCTGCTACAGACCTGGCTCATCCCATTAATTACATCTTCTCTCTCGAACTGACTGTCTCATGACTATCTTACTAAGGCTGAACACCTTAATACAACCCATCAATTATTTAAGCCCCAGGGGACCTTCTTTCTATAAACAAACGTCCATGAGACCTATATAAATAAATAATTAAATGGTTATAATCAATAATTATTCCACTTTTATGACATCTTAATTGCAGCCTTTGCGAGCACACCACCTATCTTTATATTAAACCAGGATTTTGATTCCTGCAACAGATATATAATGCAATGCGTATAGCAATTCCTTACATTCCTCACACAATGTAGTGAGTGAACTGCTGATATATACGGCAGCACGGTAGCATGGTGGTTAACACAATTTCTTCACAACTCCAGGGTCCCAGGTTCGATTCCCGGCTTGGGTCACTATATGTGCGGAGTCTGCACGTTCTTCCCAATGTGCGCGTGAGTTTCCTCCAGGTGCTCCGATTTCCTCCCATAGTGCAAAGATGTGCAGGTTAGGTGGATTGGCCATGCTAAATTGCCCTTAGTGTCCAAAATTGCCCTTAGTGTTGGGTGGGGTTACTGGGTTATGGGGATAGGGTGGAGGTGTGGGCTTGGGTAGGGTGCTCTTTCAAAGAGCCTCTGCAGACTCGATGGGCCGAATGGTCTCCTTCTGCACTGTAAATTCTATGATCTGTAAATTCTATGATCTATATATCGTCTTTCAGGAATGCCCTTGAACTATAGGGAAATCAATCCTCTTGTGTTTGTTGCTCGGAAATTAATTTGGAAAATGATACTCCCTGTGCCAATAGTGAGGGAGTGCAGCACCATAAATGGTGACCACCTTTCAGATGAAGCATTAAATTAGGCCAGTCTGCTCACCCAAATGGGCGTAAATGGTCCCATAGCTGTATTTTGTTTTCTCTGCGGTGTTCAGAGGCAATATTAATTCCTCAAGCAACATCGCTTCAATACATTGTATTTGCTCATGATCATATTGCTGTCTGTGGGATCTTACTGTGCACAAATTGGCTACAGTATTTCCTACATTACAACTACACTTCAAAGAGATTTTTCTTGGCTGTACAATGTTTTGCCGTATTCCAGGGCCATAAACGTTTCTCTGTAGATGTAGGCGGTTTCTTTCTAAAAGTGCTCATTTTCGATGACGCGTCAGTAATTGTAGAATACAGGATTTTCTGCGTCAGCACAATTCACAATTGCTGAGAAATTGGAAAAACATTATTCAGGATTGTGCCATTGACTTGGCGTCAGACATGATCCCTGTTGCTAATGTTAACATGGGTTATGAGGGGGGGGGGGGGTATCATTTTCCAGGAATGTCCTTGAGCTTTAAAAAGACTCTCATGATGCTCAACATTTATTTTCTTTCTGGTGCATGGGTAACACTGACAGGCCAGTATTTATCACCCCTCCCCAATGACTGTAAGGGTCATGAAGAGTTGATCATACATTGTGGGAAGAGAGTCACAGAGGTCAGACTCAATAGAATTGGCGATTTCCCTCTCAAGGTGATTGGTTATGAATGCCACGAGGTTGTATATAAATACCCTGAAATATTGTCAGCACCTCCCCCTCCCCTAGACCATGGGGGACTCTTCGTCCACGATTATCAACACCCCACCATTAATGGCCACCCTTCACCTGTGTTGACTATAAGTTCAGGACTTCTTCAGCCGACGATAATGCAGAGGCCGACTTACAGTGAAACATTCCGAAACTAGACACAGGGTTCTGACAGTGGAGGGGCCCTATGATGGCCGCTGTCTGTGGCCACCAATCAGAGCCTCACCGTCTCAGCTGAGCCAATCAGCACGAAATGCTGACTGGGCAAGTCCTATTAGAGTGGGAAAACAGTGTTGAACGTTGAGGTGACCAGGAGGGAGAGAGGCAGCAATCAGGGCAAAGATCTCCTGTGTTTGCTCAACTAACCTTTTGTTTTGCAAACTGGTTAAAAAAAGTCATGGGGGGGGGGGGGGGGGGGGGGGGGGGGGGGGGGTGAAGCCTACTTGTGATAATAAGCGATTATTATTGTAATGAACTCCAATTGGCTTTAGAACATAGAACATAGAACGATACAGCGCAGTACAGGCCCGTCGGCCCTCGATGTTGCACCGACATGAAAAAAAAAACTAAAGGCCATCTAACCTACACTATGCCCTTATCATCCATATGCTTATCCAACAAATTTTTAAATGCCCTCAATGTTGGCGAGTTCACTACTGCTGCAGGTAGGGCATTCCACGGCCTCACCACTCTTTGCGTAAAAAACCCACCTCTGACCTCTGTCCTATATCTATTACCCCTCAATTTAAGGCTATGTCCCCTCGTGCTAGCCACCTCCATCCGCGGGAGAAGGCTCTCGCTGTCCACCCTATCTAACCCTCTGATCATTTTGTATGCCTCTATTAAGTCACCTCTTAACCTTCTTCTCTCTAACGAAAACAACCTCAAGTCCATCAGCCTTTCCTCATAAGATTTTCCCTCCATACCAGGCAACATCCTGGTAAATCTCCTCTGCACCTGTTCCAAAGCTTCCACGTCCTTCCTATAATGAGGCGACCAGAACTGTACGCAATACTCCAAATGCAGCCGTACCAGAGTTTTGTACAGCTGCAACATGACCTCATGGCTCCGGAACTCAATCCCTCTACCAATAAAGGCCAACACACCATAGGCCTTCTTCACAACCCTATCAACCTGGGTGGCAACTTTCAGGGATCTATGTACATGGACACCGAGATCCCTCTGCTCATCCACACTGCTAAGAATTTTACCATTAGCCAAATATTCCGCATTCCTGTTATTCTTTCCAAGTGAATCACCTCACACTTCTCTACATTAAACTCCATTTGCCACCTCTCAGCCCAGCTCTGCAGCTTATCTATGTCCCTCTGTAACCTGCAACATCCTTCCGCACTGTCTACAACTCCACCGACTTTAGTGTCGTCTGCAAATTTACTCACCCAATCTTCTGTGCCCTCCTCTAGGTCATTTATAAAAATGACAAACAGCAACGGCCCCAGAACAGATCCTTGTGGTACGCCACTCGTAACTGAACTCCATTCTGAACATTTGCCATCAACCACCACCCTCTGTCTTCTTTCAACTAGCCAATTTCTGATCCACATCTCTAAATCACCCTCAATCCCCAGCCTCTGTATTTTCTGCAATAGTCGACTGTGGGGAACCTTATCAAACGCTTTACTGAAATCCATATACACCACATCAACTGCTCTACCCTCGTCTACCTGTTCAGTCACCTTCTCAAAGAATTCGATAAGGTTTGTGAGGCATGGCCTACCCTTCACAAAACCATGCTGACTATCCCTAATCATATTATTCCTATCTAGATGATTATAAATCGTATCTCTTATAATCCTCTCCAAGACTTTACCCACAACAGACGTGAGGCTCACCGACCTATAGTTACCGGGGTTATCTCTACTCCCCTTCTTGAACAAAGGGACCACATTTGCTATCCTCCAGTCCTCTGGCACTATTCCTGTAGCCAATGATGACATAAAAATCAAAGCCAAAGGCTCAGCAATCTCTTCCCTGGCTTCTCAGAGAATCCTAGGATAAATCCCATCAGGCCCCGGGGACTTATCTATTTTCACCTTGTCCAGAATTGCCAATACTTCTTCCCTACGCACCTCAATGCCATCTATTCTAATAGCCTGGGTCTCAGCATTCTCCTCCACAACATTATCTTTTTCCTGAGTGAATACTGACGAAAAGTATTCATTTAGTATCTCGCTTATCTCCTCAGCCTCCACACACAACTTCCCACCACTGTCCTTGACTGGCCCTACTCTTACCCTAGTAATTCTTTTATTCCTGACATACCTATAGAAAGCTTTTGGGTTTTCCTTGATCCTACCTGCCAAAGACTTCTCATGTCCCCTCCTTGCTCGTCTTAGCTCTCTCTTTAGATCCTTCCTCGCTTCCTTGTAACTATCAAGCGCCCCAACTGAAACTTCACGCCTCATCTTCACATAGGCCTCCTTCTTCTTCTTAACAAGAGATTCCACTTCTTTGGTAAACCACGGTTCCCTCGCTCGACCCCTTCCTCCCTGACTGACTGGCTTTATTGGTTGGCCAATTGGAGTATGAGCTCCCTCAATGATAGCTCATTGAGGGGGCGCATATAATCACCTGTGTAGGCTTTGTGAGCCAGTCTTAAGTTGACTGGACTGCTAGCAGCACTGTTTGTAGCTGCTCCTGTAATATCGTTATTGTAAATAAATATTGGTGTGGTGACGGAACTCCTGCCTCCCGTGGATTACTACAGTGGTGAGGAGGTAAACTAAGAATTTTGCGGAGACCAGCTGCCGCACTCGGAGGGTAAGCCTTGCCATTTTAAAAATGCCGTTTTTTGGAAGGATAGAGGCATTCGACCCGGTTATTGAGGACTGGTCCCAGTATGTGGAGAGAATGTGTTACTTCTTCCGGGCAAATTATATACTGACGGACGAAAGAAGACGGCTTATCCTGCTGTCGGCGTGCGGACCCTCAGCTTTCGCCATTATACGTAGTCTGACTTATCCCGATGCGCCGGACACGAAAACTTTCCAAGAAGTAACGGAATTGTTGAAATAGCACTACGACCCAAAACCACCCCTCATTTTGCGTAGGTACAGATTCTACACAGCGAAGCGGGAAGACAGGGAGTCAGTCACGAATTTCTTGACCCGCCTGAGAAGGCTGGCGGAAAAATGTGAGTTCGGTCCGACACTAAATGAAATGCTTCGGGACTGGTTAGTGTGTGATATAAACGACCTCACAATACAGAAACGCCTGTTGGTCGAAACGGAGCTAGACTGCAGGCAGGCGTTACAGCTCGCACTGTCCCTAGAAAAGGCAGCAAGTGGGGCGCAGGAACTACAGGGCACGCCAATGGAGGTAGATACCTGTGAGAGGGACTACCGCAACGGGTCCTGCTGCCAGATAGCCACTCTCAGGAAAACCTGAGGAATAGAGGGAAAAAGGAAAACCCCAGAACTGCTCCCAAGTCTACCAGGGCTAACTGGAGACAGAGGGAAGTACCGGCTGAGGCTCCCCCAACAGAGAAGGACCGTTTCTGGCACCAGAGTGGGGTAACAACGACAGAAACCCTAGAAGGAGGTGGCAAAAGAGTAATAGCAGGTAGGGATGCAGGGAAGTACACAACCTAGATGCCCCATCCTCCTCCGAAGGGGAACAATTATATAATATTGCAACGAAGAAAGCAGAACCCATTAGGATTACCCCACGGGTAAACGGGCGGCCGACAATAATGGAAATAGACACGGGTGCGGCCGTATCTTTAATGGGAGTGGTAGTATTTAGAAAAATCAAAGATGGACTCCAGCCACTAACCCTAACAAAACATTGACGAAACTTAAAACCTACACAGGGACCCCCTGGAAGTTCTAGACACGACTCATGTACCCGTGGAATATGAGAAACAATTGCTTAGATTACCGTTGACTATAGTAGAGGGCTCCGGACCGAGCTTAATTGGACGGAACTGGCTGAAAGACCTAAAATTAGATTGGATGAAAATTTTCCAGAGTGGAAGCGGGCAGTTGAGTGGGGTACTCCAAAAATACCCAGAGGTCTTCCAGGAAGGTTTGAGGGAAATCATAGGCGCCAAAGCAACTTTGCACGTGGACCCAGAAGCCCTTCCGAAATTTTGTAAGGCCAGGCTGGTACCTTTTGCATTAAGGAAGAAAGTAGATGACGAAATAGAAAGGTTATGGCGCGACGGCATTATCAGACCAGTACAGTTCTCGGAATGGGCAGCACCGGTGGCACCAATTTTGAAGCCAGACGGCTCCATACGTCTCTGTGGAGATTTAAAACAGACAGTAAACAAATATGCACTGCTGGACAAATACCCAATCCCGAAAATTCCCGTACCAGCCTCCCCGGACAGGCGCCGTAATGTGGCGACTAGGGGCTTTTCACAGTAACTTCATTGAAGCCTACTCGTGACAATAAGCGATTTTCATTTCATTTCATTTCATTTCATTTCAAATAGACAACCTATATGCCAAATTGGCAGGTGGGCTTTTGTTCACGAAACTGGACATGAGCCACGCCTACCTGCAGTTAAAACTGGACAAGGGCTCCCAGAGGTTCGCTACGATCAACACAATCAAGGGCCTTTTTCGTTATACTAGGCTACCTTTCGGAGTGTCATCAGCCTGCGCTATATTCCAGCGTACGATGGAAAATATTCTGCAGGGACTACCGCAAGTGGCGATTTATTTGGACGATGCCTTAATCACGGGTAGGACGAAAAGGGAACACTTCAGGAACCTGGAGGAAGTGCTCAGGCGTTTTGCAAAGGCAGGCATACGGCTAAAAGGGGAAAAAATGTGTTTTTCTGGCCCCACAAGTGACGTACCTAGGACATAAAGTAGATGAGTCAGGCTTACACCCATTAGAAGACAGAGTAAGGGCAATAAAAGAAGCCCTAGCTCCCACGACGGTCCAGGAGCTACGATCATTTCTAGGGTTGGTAACCTATTGTGGAAAATTTATTGAAAATATGGCGTCCATCCGAGAACCCCTCCACCAGCTACTAAAAAAGGGGCAAGAATGGAAATGGTCCGCCCGCCAAAACCGAGCATTTAGGGACATTAAGGAACAGCTGTCATCCAAAAATGTCCTAGAGCATTATGACCCAAGGAAGGAGTTGGTGGTCACTTGTGATGCATCCCCCTATGGGGTAGGAGCCGTCTTAGCCCATAGAGGAAGGAATGGGGAGAACGGCCAATAGCCTATGCTTCGAGGACCTTGGCGATGGCTGAGAGGAAGTACGCCCAAATCGAGAAGGAAGGACTGGCGGTGATATGTGCAGTAAAAAAATTTCACCAGTATCTGTACTGGCGTAAATTCACCATAATGATGGACCATAAGCCGTTATTAGGGTTATTAAAACCCTAATAAAACCCTAACCCGGGTCTCGGGTAGCCATCATTGTGCGCCAAGGGGAGCAAGGGCAACTCAACTCCCAGGGCTGAGGGGGCAGATAAAGTTTGCTCTTCCCAGTCATTAAAATAATTCACACAGGTGTGTTCTTACAAGTTAAAAAGCACTAACGAATAAGCAGTGATAAATGTGTGGGGTGAGGGTGGGAGGTGTTGGGAGAAGTGTGATTCCATTGAGAAGGGGCATCATGTCATGGGGAGAGGGGTGTCATCATGGGGAGAGGGGTGTCGTCATGGGGAGAGGGGTGTCGTCATGGGGGGAGGTATGATGTAATCGAGGATGTGCCTGACACCAATGGGAATGTGATGTCATTGGGGAGGGGTGGGATGTCATTGGGGAGAGGGTGACATTATTGGGAGGAGTATAATGTCACTGGGGTGGGGTATCATTGAGAGGAAGGGCTTGCTGTTGTTGGGAATGGGGTGGGACAGCATTGGTGTTAGGGGCATGATGCCAGGGGGGAGGGGCATGACACCATTGGGGGTAGGGGTGTGATGTCATTGGGACGAGGGGAGTGGTGTCATTGGGGAGAGGGAAGGGGAGTGATATCATTGGGGGTGAGGGGAGGCTGTGACATCATTGGTGAGGGGAGTGACATCATTGGGGGTGAGGGGAGGATTGTGACATCATTGGGGAGGGGGGAGGGGAGTGATATCATTGGGGGTGAGGGGAGGCTGTGACATCATTGGTGAGGGGAGTGACATCATTGAGGGTGAGGGGAGGGTTGTGACATCATTGGGGAGGGGGGAGGGGAGTGACATCATTGGGGGTGAGGGGAGGGGAGTGACATTATTGGGATGGGCCCCAGAAATGAAGATGAGCATGGGGCCCTACAAAGTACATGTCCACCACTGCGGACTCTGTGATTCTATTGAGTGGTTGAGCAAGTTTGAGGGCTGTATGGCCTACCCCTGTTCCTAATGCTCTTATATCCTGGAATTCGCTCCCTAAACCTCTCCATCTGATGTTCCAGTGAACAGAAACACATATTGGCACAAAGAAAGTTCACGTAACATGGCAAAACAAGACAAAAATAAGAATTTCTGAAAGACGAGGACAACGGAAAGAATGTAGCCACTATAACTGCTGCTACAGGGAAAATAAATAATGAACAATAGCTTATTATTATCATCCTTGAAGCAGAAGGTTAATGTCTTCAGCTTGTGAAAGGAAGTGAATATAGTTGGCAGTGATCCCAGTGATGTGTGTAATGTGTGTCTGAGGCAGGAGTCAGCTGCTTCATATTGCATAGCTGGATGGATAATTGCATCTGGTCCTTGATACTTGCCCACTATTATTGCAGCTCCATGTGGCTCCTTGTGCATTTCAGCCTCCACACCCAGGTCAGTGCATCGGTTCACAGGTCAGACCAGGCAAAGGCAGCATGCAGGCTGGTGTCCACATGTGAAGGGGAATGCCTATCTCCAAACACCCCGCTTCAGTGCAAAACCAAAATGCTGCCATGACAGATGTAGGTAGCATGCTGCCTCTTATTGACTATGAAAGTGTCACAGCATAATGATGCAGACAACTGTAAAGTTCAGCTGCACAGGCACAAAATGTGCTGTGGATTATACACTGCATTCATAGAATCATAGAATTTACAGTGCAGAAGGAGGCCATTCGGCCCATCGATTCTGCACCGGCCCTTACAAAGAGCACCCACGTCTCTACCCTATCCTCGTAACCCAGTAACCCCCACAACCTTTTTGGACACTAAGGGCACATTAGCATGGTCAATCCACCTAACCCGCACATCTTTGGACTGTGGGAGGAAACGGGAGCACCCGGAGGAAACCCACCCAGACACGGAGAGAACGTGCAGACTCCGCACAGACAGTGACCCAAGCCGGGAATCGAACCTGGGACCCTGGAGCTGTGAAGCAACTGTGCTCACCACTGTGCTACCGTGCTCCAGCCATCTTGCCTTGTCTAGGCACCAGGGAAATACATGGAAGACCAAAAGAGTGGGGCTGGTCAAAAGCAATAATCTCCATTGTAATCAACTCACGGGTGGTGTGCGCCGTTAACTGACTCGTTCACACACACATCCATTCAGTGATGGCTGATGGGCAACCTGGGCTAGTGAATGGGCCCCACGAGTGTCCCTCCTTCATCTCAAGGGCCGTAAGATTGAAACTGGGCTTCTTATTAACCATGAGCCCATGAATATGATTTAAATACATGCAATACACACCAAATATTTCATAACGAGTTATAGAAAATGCTTATTGTGAAACCAAATTTAGACTTTGGGCTCGAGGAAGCGCACAAGTCCATGTTGTGAGTAATCAGCACACACCTCATGTCACTTTACCTGCAAATCACTTCAGTCAGACAGGTGGGAAATCAGCAGAATGTGGGTAACGGTCAACAAAATGTCTTGTGGGCCACACTCAGAACCCAGATGGGCTTCATCTGACCCCTTATACCCCACCTTCTCTAACTATCAATGACACAACCCAGAAAACTGCTTCATCACTGACCTTCCATCATTAGGTCGGAAGTGAGGGTGCTCATTGATGATTGCACAATGTTCAGCACCATTTACAACTCCTCAGATACTGAAGGAGTCCATGTCCAAATGCAGCAACACCTGGACAAGTATCATTTAAATCACGCAAGTGCCAGGCAATAACCATCTCATCAAGAGAGAATCTAACCATCGCCTCATGACATTCGCATCACTGAATCCCCCACCACGGGGATGACCATTGACCAAAAAATTAACTGGGCTAACTATACAAATACTGTGGCTACGAGAGCAGGTCAGAGGCTAGGAATCCTGCAGCAAGTAACTCACCTCCTGACTCCCCAAAGCCTGCACACCATCTACAAGGCACAAGTCAGGAGTGTGATGGAATACTCCCCACTTGCCTGGATGTGTGCAGCTCCAATAACACTCAAGAAGCTCAACATCGTCCAGGACAAAGCTTGATTGCTTCCCCTTCTGCAAACATTCAAACCCTCCACCACCAACGCATAGTGACAGCCGTGTGTACCATCTACAAGATGCACTGCAGTAACTCACCGAGGTTCCTTAGGCAGCACCTTCCAAACCCACGACCACTACCATCTAGAAGGACAAGAGCAGCAGATACCTGGAAACACTACCACCTAGAGGTTCCCCTCCAGGTTACTCACCACTCCGACTTGGAAATGTATCGCCATTCTTTCACTGTCACTGGGGTAACATTCTGCAACTCCCTCCCTCACAGCACAGTGGGTGTACTACGCCACATGGACAGCAAAGGTACAAGGAGACTGTTCACCACGAGCTTCTGAAGGGTAACTAGAGATGGGCAATCAATGTTGGCCTAACCAGCGATGTCCACATCCCGTAAATTAATTTTTAAAGTGGCCCAGATCTTCCAGTGACTGAACCATTGGAGGCTAGGCGTATCTATGTCCCAATTTACTGACTCTGTGGGAATTTCCCAGTGAGTTTGAAATTCCAATTGACAATTCTCCTGCTCCTCGGAACCCTTTGAAAAAGTCTCCAACTCGGAGTTAGAGTCAGAGATATTGGATGGTTCTGGCTTAACTACCTGGATATTTACCCAGGATGTGTTAAAGAAAATGAGACTAAATCCTGGGTAAAGATACACCTGACCCCCCCAGTCACTCACGCTGATGCCCCCAATCCCCCTCAACATTCTAACTATCCCCAACCTCCGATTCAAACTTCCAGCCCTGACACTGTCCTCCCCCCTCCGACCTGAAAGGCCCCCATTTCCCCTGATTCCTTGACTGCCCCCCGACAGCACTGACATACCCCTTGACCTGATCACCCTACCCAGCAGCCACTCCACCAACCTGCCACCCCAGATCTACCGACCCTATCCATCCTACCCTACCCGCTTATCAAAGAACAAAGAACAAAGAAAATTACAGCACAGGAACAGGCCCTTCGGCCCTCCCAGCCTTCACCTATCCAGATCCTTTATCTAAACCTGTTGCCTATTTTCCAAGGATCTACTTCCCTTTGTTCCCCGCCCATTCATATATCTGTCCAGATGCATCTTAAATGATGCTATCGTGCCCGCCTCTACCACCTCCGCTGGCAAAGCGTTCCAGGCACCCACCACCCTCTGCGTAAAATAGTTTCCACGCACATCTCCCTTAAACTTTCCCCCTCTCACCTTGAAATCGTGACCCCTTGTAATTGACAGCCCCACTCTTGGAAAAAGCTTGTTGCTATCCACCCTGTCCATACCTCTCATAATTTTGTAGACCTCAATCAGGTCCCCCCTCAACCTCCGTCTTTCCAACGAATACAATCCTAATCTACTCAACCTTTCTTCATAGCTAGCACCCTCCATACCAGGCAACATCCTGGTGAACCTCCTCTGCACCCTCTCTAAAGCATCCACATCCTTCTGGTAATGTGGCGACCAGAACTGCACACAGTATTCCAAATGTGGCCGAACCAAAGTCCTATACAACTGTAACATGACCTGCCAACTCTTGTACTCAATACCCCGTCTGATGAAGGCAAGCATGCTGTATGCCTTCATGACCACTCTATCGACCTGCGTTGCCAACTTCAGAGTACAATGGACCTTAACTCCCAGATCTCTCTGTACATCAATTTTCCCCAGGACTCTTCATTGACTGTATAGTCCGCTCTTGAATTAGGTCTTCCAAAATGCATCACCTCGCATTTGCCTGGATTGAACTGCATCTGCCATTTCTCTGCCCAACTCTCCAATCTATCTATATTTTGCTGTATTCTCTGACAGTCCTCCTCGCTATCTGCAACTCCATCAATCTTAGTATCATCTGCACACTTGCTCATCAGACCACCTATACCTTCGTCCAGATCATTTATGTATATCACAAACAACAGTGATCCGAGCACGGATCCCTGTGGAACACCACTAGTCACCTTTCTCCATTTTGAGACACTTGCTTCCACCGCCACTCTCTGTCTCCTGTTGCCCAGCCAGTTCTTTATCCATCTAGCTAGTACACCCTGAACCCCATACGACTTCACTTTTTGCATCAACCTGCCATGGGAAACTTTATCAAACGCCTTACTGAAGTCCATGTATATGACATCTACAGCCCTTCCCTCCTCAATTAACTTTGTCACTTCCTCAAAGAATTCTATTAGGTTTGTAAGACATGACCTTCCCTGAACAAAACCATGCTGCCTATCACTGATAAGTCTATTTTCTTCCAAATGTGAATAGATCCTATCCCTCAGTATCTTCTCCAACAGTTTGCCTACCACTGACGTCAAGCTCACAGGTCTATAATTCCCTGGATTATCCCTGCTACCCTTCTTAAACAAAGGGACAACATTAGCAATTCTCCAGTCCTCCGGGACCTCACCCATGCTTAAGGATGCTGCAAAGATATCTGTTAAGGCCCCAGCTATTTTGTCCCTCATTTCCCTCAGTAACCTGGGATAGATCCCATCCGGTCCTGGGGACTTGTCCACCTTAATGCCTTTTAGAATACCCAAAATCTCCCCCTTCCTTATGCCGACATGACCTAGAGTATTTAAACATCCATCCCTAGCCTCAACATCCATCATGTCCCTCTCCTTGGTGAATACCGATGCAAAGTACTCATTAAGAATCTCACTCATTCCCTCTTTTGTCTTTGAGTGGTCCAATCTTTCTCTAGTTACCCTCTTGCTCCTTATATACGAATAAAAGGCTCTGGGATTTTCCTTAACCCTGTCAGCCAAAGATATTTCATGACCCCTTTTAGCCCTCTTTATTGCGCGTTTGAGATTTGTCCTACTTTCCCGATATTCCTCCAAAGCTTCATCGGTTTTGAGTTGCCTCGATCTTATGTGTGCTTCCTTTTTCATCTGAGCTAGTCTCACAATTCCACCCCTCATCCATGGTTCCCTAATCTTGCCATTTCTAACTCATTTTCACAGGACATGTCTGTCCTGCACTCTAATCAACCTTTCCTTAAAAGACTCCCACCTTTCAAATGTGGATTTACCCTTAAACAGCTGCTCCCAATCCACATCCCCTACCTCCTGTCGAATTTTGTTATAATTGGCCTTTCTCCAATTTAGCACTCTTCTTTTAGGACCACTCTCGTCATAGTCCATGAGTATTCTAAAACATACGGAATTGTGATTGCTATTCCCAAACTAATCACCAACTGTAACTTCTTTCTGTAACTTTTCAAATAAGTTTTGGAACATTTAAACTCATCACTTACCAGAATACAGCATCTGGTGCCGTAGAAATGGGGCATGGCTTCTGCGTAGATTCCTTCCACCGTTTCCTGAGTTTGGAATTTTGGACTGAGTTTGGAAGGCTCCTCCATCGGAAGGTTGCCCATAAAGAGTAAGTGTATATTTTTTCACCTGATCAAGGTCAGAACTAGGGGCTCCGATCCTGATTAGAAAAGGTTCGATTCCTGGCTTGGGTCACTGTCTGTGTGGAGTCTGCACGTTCTCCCCGTGTCTGCGTGGGTTTCCTCCGGGTAATCCGGTTTCCTCCCACAGGTCCCAAAAGACGTGCTGTTAGGTAATTTGGACATTCTGAATTCTTCCTCTGTGTACTCGAACAGGCGCCGGAATGTGGCGACTCGGGGATTTTCACAGTAACTTCATTGCAGTGTTAATGTAAGCCTACTTGTGACAATAGTAAAGATTATTATTGTACAATTCCTCTCTGCCAATGAAGGAGAGCATTCCAAATGCTTTCTTTACAACCTTGTCCACTTGAACTGCCTTTAGGGACCTGTACCTGTACGCCAAGATCTCCCACTTCACCGACCCCTCTTAGTATATTCCCATTTATTCTGTACTTCCTATAACTGTTCGCCCTCCCTAAGTGCTGACCTCACACTTCTCTGTGTTAAATTCCATTTGCAACTTTATCACCCGCTCCACCAGCCCACCTTATGTATATCTTTCTGGAGATTGCAGCTATCCTCTACACTGTCCAACACTCGGCCAATCTTGTGTCGGCCAACACCATTTGAAACAACTTTCCATTTGCAAGGGCAGCCATCGTCCATAACCCTTTGATTCCTGTCCCTAAGCCAACTTTCTATTCAGTTTGCCACAGAGCAGGGCATTCACGTTCCTGGCCAGTCTGCCGTGTGGGTTTTTGCCCACACCCTGTGGTGGTGACAGGTATTATTGACCCCTGGCAGTCCCTCATCAGGCTATTCCCTGGAGAGATGAGGTTTTGGGCACTGAATTTTACACCAGACTGTTGTATTGAATGTGCAGTCGAGAAATATTATTTCTCCTTCTGTGCCTCATGACGTGGAACCAAATAGTCTTGGAGGTTATTCAGTCGTTTAATACACTTTCATCAGCATTAAAAAAAAAACATCAGGACCAGAATCTCGACGCTGGCCTTCAGCTTGACGTTCAAATAAAAGATCATCACCTGAAATATTAAAGTGGCTTATCCCAATGGGGCTGCAGGTTATGTTTCAGTTGTTTTCACCTCATGGAGACCCCATCCAGAGCATGGAGTTCAGTTCTAGCCCCCCAGGAAAGATACACTGGCCTCAGGAGTGGGTGCAATGCAGAAGATTAAGGGTGATGCATATGAGGTGTTGAAGATGATTAAGGGAGTTTACAGATTAACTAAGTAGATAGAGAGAAGGTATTTACTCTGGTTCGGGGGGGGGGGGGGGGGTGTTGGGGAGGTGGGTAGGGGGAGTATTGGAGCTGAATAGTTAGGAATGATGCCAGGTCAGCGCTTCACCGTACAACGGATTGTGGAAATTTGCAACTTTCTTCCTCAAAAAAGCTTTTGAGGCTGAGGGTCATTGACTCAAAGAAAAGTTGCAGCACAAAAGGAGGCCATTCAGCCCATCATGTCCATACCAGCCCGAGGACACACAGGTGCCAATTCTAATCTCACCTTCCTGCAACCGGTCCATAGCCCTGTACCTTAGACCATTTAAGGTGTAAATCCAACTACTTTTTGAAAAGAGTTTAAGGCCTCCACCACCAACTCGGGCAGCCAATCCCGGGCTTCCACTCCCCCCTGTGTAAAAAATGTCTTCCTCTTACCTTGAATCCATGTAATAATAATAATCTTTATTGTCATAAGTAGGCTGACATTAACACTGCAATGAAGTTACTGAGAAAAGCCCCTAGTCGCCACATTCCGGCACCTGTTCGGGTACACAGAGGGAGAATTCAGAAAGTCCAATTCACCTAACAGGCATGTCTTTCGGGACTTGTGGGAGGAAACCGGAGCACCCGGGGGAAACCCACACAGAGACGGGGAGAACGTGCAGTCTCCGCACAGACAGTGGCCCAAGCCGGGAATCGAACCTGGTACCCTGGAGCCGTGAAGCAACAATGCTAACCACTGTGCTACCGTGTCCCCTGGTTCTAGAATTCTCCACCAAGGGAAACAATTTGATCCAAAAGGGAAAATGCTGGAGTGAGAATGAAAGATGAGTCATAGCCACAGAAACCCAGGGAAATTGGGTGCTAATGGCCAAGCGGCCATTAGGTTTCTGTGGCTATGACTCATCTTTCATTCTCACTCCACAGTATAAATATTTCCCACTCTCTCTGTCTGTTAGCTTTGACAAAGAGTCATCTGGACTCGAAACGTTAGCTCTTTTCTCTCCCTACAGACGCTGCCAGACTTGCTGAGATTTTCCAGCATTTTCCCTTTCGTTTCAGATTCCAGCTTCCGCAGTAATTTGCTTTTAAACACTTTTATCCTGTCCACTCTATCTCTCCCCTCATAATTTTGTACTCCTCAATTAATTCATCCCCTCCGCCTTTTTTGTTCCAAGGAAAATAACCCCCAACCTATCCAATCTCCTCTCGTAACTACACTTTTCCAGCCCTATCAACATTCTGGTAAACCTCCTCTCCACTCTCTCGAGAAATGCACACAATACTCCCGTTGTGGCTTCACCAGTGTCTCATACAATTCCAACATTATCTTACTTTTATATTCTATACCTCTGCCAATTCAGCTGGGAAATTTAAATTGGTGGACTTTTGCTTGGTAAAGAGGCTGAAGGTTATGGAAACAAGCAGTCGAGATGGAATTAAGATTCAAATCAACCATTAAATGGCAGAACAGAATCGAGGAGCTGAAGAATGGTCTGCTCCTGTTCCTATATTCCCCTGATGGATGTTGAAGGACCTGAAGTGTCTTTTCACCCGGCACCTACAGTGACCATCCCATCTCGCCACGTGAACCAGCCCCGCCACTTGGATTGGGAATATGAAATTAAATATCGCTTATTGTCACGAGTAGGCTTCAATTAAGTTACTGTGAAAAGCCCCTAGTCGCCACATTCTGGCGCCTGTCCGGGGAGGCTGGTACGGGAATCGAACCATGCTGCTGGCCTGCTTGGTCTGCTTTAAAAGCCAGCGATTTAGCCCAGTGAGCTAAACCAGCCCCTATTGTGCCATGAATATTGTGCCATTACTAAAGGAGAATTTTGAATCGGACTTTCTGAACTCTACAAACACCCAGGCCACAATTTCCCCATGGGCAGGGTCCTGTTTAGTTCTTGGCAAGAAGGTGGGTTTTTAGAATAAAGAATAATTATATTTTCAGATATTTCTGAGCAACTTATCATTTCTCTCTGGGTTAAAATTAAGCAATGGAAGGTCCCTCCCAGTTATTTTCAGTGTAGCTTTAGCATCTGATGTAATCAATCCTTATTAAGGTTAATTTGTCTCTGACAAAATGAAATGGGTTTCCAGGAATGTTCCCCCATCTGAGCTTCACAACCAAGGACTAAAGCTGAGCTCAGCATTATTTTAATTTTCCATTTGAAAGATTTTCACTCACGGAAAATGTTCTGCCCAAACTCTCAGAATCCTGAGCAGCCTGTGCTTTTTTACTCATGAGAATTTTTGTGTGGAATAACATGATTGATGAAGAAACCAAAAGGTGTTCAGCGCTTTTTGATACACTCCGAGGTTCAATACCTCGCAGGTTAGATACAGCCTCCCCGAACAGGCGCCGGAATGTGGCGACTAGGGGCTTTTCACAGTAACTTCATTGAAGCCTACTTGTGACAATAAGCCATTTTCATTTTCATTTTCAGTGCAAAACTCCCTCTGCACTGTCCCCATCAAACACTCCCAGGACAGGTACAGCACGGGGTTAGATACAGAGTAAAGCTCCCTCTACACTGTCCCCATCAAACACTCCCAGGACAGGTACATCACGGAGTTCGATAGGGAGTAAAGCTCCCTCTGCACTGTCCCCATCAAACACTCCCAGGACAGGTACAGCACGGGGTTAGATACAGAGTAAAGCTCCCTCTACACTGTCCCCATCAAACACTCCCAGGACAGGTACAGCACGGGGTTAGATACAGAGTAAAGCTCCCTCTACACTGTCCCCATCAAACACTCCCAGGACAGGTACAGCACGGGGTTAGATACAGAGTAAAGCTCTCTCTACACTGTTCCCATTAAACACTCCCAGGACAGGTACAGCACGGGGTTAGATACAGAGTAAAGCTCCCTTTACACTGTCCCCATCAAACACTCCCAGGGCAGGTACAGCACGGGGTTAGATACAGAGTAAAGCTCCCTCCACATTGTCCCCATCAAACACTCCCAGGACAGATACAGCACGGGGTTAGGTACAGAGTAAAGCTCCCTCTACATTGTCCCCATCAAACACTCCCAGGGCAGGTACAGCACGGGGTTAGATACAGAGTACAGCTCCCTCTACACTCTCCCCATCAAACACTCCCAGGACAGGTACAGCACGGGGTTAGACACAGAGTAAAGCTCCCTCTACATTGTCCCCATCAAACACTCCCAGGACGGCTACAGCACGGGGTAAGATGCAGAGTAAAGGTTCCTGACCCTATCAAACAGTCTCAGAGCATGTAACATCATCATTTTTTAAAAATTTAGAGTGCCCAATTATTTTTTTCCAATCAAGGGGAAAAGTATTGCTGCCAATCCACCTACCCTGCACATCTTTGGGTTGTGGGGTGAGATCCACGCAGACATGGGGAGAATGTGCAAACTCCACACGGACAGTCCCTCCCGGGTCCTAGGCACCCTAGGCAGCAGTGCTAACCAGCGTGCCACCGTGCCGCCCTGTAACATCACAAGTTAGATAAAGAATAATACTATATTTACATTGTCCCACCAAACACTTCAAAGGGCAGGTCCAGGAGTAATTAGGTACATAGTAAATGTATTATCTCAAAAATGTTTCCACATCTACTGTATATCACTCGTGTACCAAACCCGTGTATATGGCCCTGTCGCTGTGTAATATTCAGCACAATGTTGAGGGAGACAGCTCTATTATTGATATGTTGCTTTCACAATGCTGAATTCTAGTGGCCAGATCTGATTTTAAAAGAATAAAATAAATAGTTGCCAACATCAAAAGTGACCACAGAGCTGTCAGGTTGTCACTAAAACCCCCACAAGGTTCACTGATCCCCTCAGTGAAGGGAACCAGCCCTCTATTCCTGGAATGAGTCTGTATGTGACTCCAGACATGATTGGCTCTCTAAAGTGGCCAAGGAAAACACTTGGAAAGTAGGAATGAGCAATAAATGCTGGCCTTACCGGTGATGCCTCAACCTGAGAAAAAATGATAAAAGGTATTTGATGCATTTGCACCTTCAACCCTTGGGTGGTTGAAATGAAAATGAAAATGAAAATCGCTTATTGTCACAAGTAGGTTTCAATAAAGTTACTGTGAAAAGCCCCTAGTCGCCATATTCCGGCGCCTGTTCGGGGAGGCTGGTACAGGAATTGAACCGTGCTGCTGGCCTGCCTTGGTCGACTTTAAAAGCCAGCGATTTAGCCCAGTGAGCTAAACCAGCCCCTGGTTAACAGGTGGTTTATTTTGTTTACTGTTGCTTTGTTCATTTGCAGGACGTGGATGTCGCTGGCTCAGCCAGAAGATATGCCTGTTCCGAATTACCCTTGAGAAGGTGATGGTGAAACCATTGTAACCCCTGTGGTGTGGGCACAGTGCTGTTATGGACAGTGCTACAGAACATTGACCCGCCCACAATAAAGGAGCAGTTGATATATTTCCAAATTAGGATAGTGTGCTTGATTTGGACAGAATTTGTTGATGATCATATAGAACATAGAGCATAGAACAGTACAGCACAGAACAGGCCCTTCGGCCCTCGATGTTGTGCCGAGCAATGATCACCCTACTCAAACCCACGTATCCACCCTATACCCGTAACCCAACAACCCCCCCTTAACCTTACTTTTTAGGACACTACGGGCAATTTAGCATGGCCAATCCACCTAACCCGCACATCTTTGGACTGTGGGAGGAAACCGGAGCACCCGGAGGAAACCCATGCACACACGGGGAGGACGTGCAGACTCCGCACAGACAGTGACCCAGCCGGGAATTGAACCTGGAACGTGGGACCCTGGAGCTGTGAAGCATTTATGCTAACCACCATGCTACCGTGTTGCGCACTGCCCACATATGTCTATGCATTTACTGCCCTTGTCCATCTAGCTGGTGGAGGTACTGGTGAAGATTTTAACATGTGATAGGATTCACCAATGTTTGTTCCCTGCTAACTCCCAAGCAGTTAATGTGGAACTGATCCCCTTACATATCTTTGCTACTTTGAAAATTGACTCAGAAGGTTTTGAGCTAAATATTTACCAGGCCAGTTACTGGAAATCACATTGGGAACCAATTGCCCAAAGACTTAACTACGTGCAAAGACTCGCATTTAATGTATCATCTTGCATCATTGACTTTGTCTATGTATGTGTTTGTGAAACCTACCTTTTCACGCACCTGAGGAAGGAGCTGCACTCCGAAAGCTCTCAATCCTGTTGGATTTTAACCCGGTGTTGTGGAGACTTCTTACTGTGCCCACCCCAGTCCAACGTCGGCATCTCCACATCATCTCAAATAATTGGTCAGACTTGATGGACCTTCATTCATTTAATGCAGACACTTGTGGTTTACCATTTGTTTTTCCACAGGATCTTTACTGTGCAAAAGGGGGCCATTCGGCCCATCAAATCTGCATTCGCTCTCTGAAAGACCATTCCACTCGGACCACTGTCTTGCTTGTGTCCATAACCTTGCACATTCTTTCTTTTCAGATGTCAGTCCGATTCTCTTTTGAATACCTCGACTGAACCTACCCACACCATAACCTTTATTGTCACAAGTAGGCTGACATTAACACTGCAATGAAGTTACTGCGAAAAGCCCCTAGTCGCCACATTCCGGCGCCAGTTCGGGTACACAGAGGGAGAATTTAGAATGTCCAATTCACCTAACAAGCACGTCTTTCGGGACTTGTGGGAGGAAACCGGAGCACCCGGAGGAAACCCACGCAGACACGGGGAGAACATGTAGATTCCGCAGAGACAGTGACCCAAGCCGGGAATCGGACCTGGGTCCCTGGCGCTGTGGAGAAACAGTGCTAACCACTGTGCTACCATACCACCCACAGTACAGTGCTGATATAATAGCACGGTTACAATAGAATATTGGGAGCCATGTGATAGGTGAAGATAACCCCAGTAAGCTTCAGTTTTGCAACATACAGAAACTCGGGAGTAAAGGGCTGACAATGGTAACCAAAACACAGATTCTGGGAAGAGCAATCGTGCTTTTGCTTTGAACCAGCAGGATACCAATTGGAAGTATTGATTGGTATCCACAGTGAGTGATCTTACACTCCAATATGTTGCCTGCACATATATAAAAAAACAGGGTATCTGGTACGGCCTGAATAGATAAACATGATCAACATCACCTTGAGCATCTCACCAGCTTCATGCTGATCATCATCATGAAGGAGATTGGGGGAAAATAGAACAATATGGGGATAGGAAGGCAAAGTGCACTCAGGGTAGATAATTAGCAATGACCTTACTGAATGGTGAAACAACTCTGAGGAGCGTGTAGTCCACTCCAACTCTGCATAGGTTCTCATGATTATCTTCATCGTTTCCATCATTGTCATCATAATCTTCATCATCATCTTCCCAAGTGACCCTTATCAAATTCTTAATCACATCAAGTATCGGAACACTTGACCCTTGAGAAGGTTAAGTTCGAACTGAGGGGAAGCTCGGAGAGGTTCTACAAGTCATGGGCACCATTTATTATGCACTTTCAAGAACTGGATAACATCGAACATTAGTTGGGGGGGGGAAGGGTGGGGGAGGTGCGGGAGGAGGGGGGCTGTGTATGTTGAAGATGGCCATGGGTAATCCTTGATTCCTTTTTCTTTTTTTGTCATTTGTTTATGTTAACATGCGGGCTGATGTCTGGGCATGGTGGGAGGATGGGATCGTTCTTACTGTTATGGGGTTTGAGATATTTGTTGTTAGTTATTGATTGTTGTTGGGTGTAAATTCGGGAGAAAAATTGTGAAAAGGGAGGAGAATAAAAATATATATTTTTTTAATCACGTCAAGTATCACTTAATTATCCCTTAATCTTCTAACTTTGAGGGAATTCGTGGAGGAATTAAGTAGGTTAACCATAATTAGGGTCTGAATCACACAAGGAAAGTAACCACTTGACTAATCTAATAGTAAAGTAAAAGTATAAGGTTTAGCTCACTTGATTCGGAACCCACCCCTTCATTCACCTGAGGAAGGAGCAGTGCTCCGAAAGCTAGTGATTCAAAACAAACCTGTTGGACTTTAACCTGGTGTTGTAAGACTTCTTACCGTGCTCACTGGATTAGACAGCTGGTTTGAGATGCAGAGCGAGGCCAGCAACGTGGGTTCAATTCCCGTACCAGCTGAGGTCATTCATGATGCCTCCACTTCTCAACCTTGCCCCTCGCCTGAGGTGTGGCGACCCTCAGGTTAAACCACCACTAGTCAGCTTCCCCCCCCCCCCCCCCCCCCCCACCCACCCCACTCAAAGGGGAAAGCAGCCTATGGTCACCTGGGACTTGTCAACAATCATAGAGTGGCCCATTGGAGGGCTAAAGGAAATTCCAGCAAACGAATGTCTCAAAATCACTTCCACTCTGAATCCTTGAAAAGCAACAGAAAAAAAGTTAACTCTTGTCCCTTCCCCTTGGCTGGACTCAACCAAGGTGGCACTGTTTAGTGTCATTGTACCGTGTGTGATGGGACTAGATACATAGTTTTGGACAGTCTGAAAACTTAAACATAAACAGAATAATTATCATCATTTGGTGGTTGGTTCAGATTGATATATGCAAAGCAGATAGCAACCCTCTTGGTTGGAACTGGACATACAATCCCTCCACCACTGGCAGTCGTGTGTACCATCTACAATGTGCACTGCAGCAACTCACAAAGGCTCCTTCAACAGCACCTTCCAAATCTGCGATTTCTACCACCTGGAGGTTCAAGGGTAGCAGGTACGTGAGAACATCACCACAAAGTTCCCCTTCAGTCAAGTACAACATCCTGACATCGCTGCTAGCTCAAGATACTGTAACGTTCTCCCTCGGAGAGCTTTCACCACATGGACTGCAAGGATTCGAGGGGAAAGCCCACCACTTACCAAGGGGCAACTAAGGATAGGCAATAGATATTGGGCTTGTCAGCGATGTAGAATCAGCTCCAACACCCGCCCCTCTCCCTCACCCCAGCACATTGCATGGAAATGTAGGAGATGAAACACCTTCCCTTGTACCTCCTCCCTTCTCACTGTCCAAGGCCCCAAACACTCTTTCAAGGTAACAGCCTTCCCGTAGCAGCCTCCCCGAACAGGGCCGGAATGTGGCGACTAGGGGCTTTTCACAGTAACTTCATTTGAAGCCTACTCGTGACAATAAGCGATTTTCATTTTCATTTCATTTCAGGTGACGCACCAATTTATTGCACCTATTTGAGTTTAATCAACGGAGAGAGCAGATACAGACTGAACAAAGAACAAAGAAAATTACAGCACAGGAACAGGCCCTTTGGCCCTCCCAGCCTGCGCCGATCCAGATCCCTTATCTAAACCTGTTGCCTATTTTCCAAGGATTTACTTCCCTCTGTCCCCACCCATTCATATATCTGTCTGGATGCATCTTAAATGATGCTATCATGCCCGCCTCTACCACCTCCGCTGGCAAAGCGTTCCAGGCACCCACCACCCTCTGCGTAAAAAACTTTCCTTGCACATCTCTCTTAAACTTTCCCCCTCTCACCTTGAAATCGTGACCTCAATCAGGTCCCCCCTCAACCTCCGTCTTTCCAACAAAAACAATTCTAATCTACTCAACCTTTCTTTATAGCTAGCACCCTCCATACCAGGCAACATCCTGGTGAACCTCCTCTGCACCCTCTCTAAAGCATCCACATCCTTCTGGTAATGTGGCGACCAGAACTGCACGCAGTATTCCAAATGTGGCCTAACCAAAGTCCTTTACAATTGTAACATGACCTGCCGACTCTTGTACTCAATACCCTGTCCGATGAAGGCAAGCGTGCTGTATGCCTTCTTGACCACTCTATCGACCTGCGTTGCCACCTTCAGAGTACAATGGACCTGAACTCCCAAATCTCTCTGTACATCAATATTTCCCAGGATTCTTCCATTGACCGTATAGTCCGCTCTTGAATTGGATCTTCCAAAATGCATCACCTTGCATTTGCCTGGATTGAACCCCATCTGCCATTTATCTGCCCAACTCTCCAATCTATCTATATTTTGCTGTATTCTCTGACAGTCCCCCTCGCTATCTGCAACTCCACCAATTTTAGTATCATCTGCAAACTTGTTCATCAGACCACCTATACCTTCATCCAGATCATTTATGTATATCACAAACAACAGTTGTCCAAGCACAGATCCCTGTGGAACACCACTAGTCACCCTTCTCTATTTTGAGACACTCCCTTCCTCCACTCTGTCTCCTGTTGCCCAGCCAGTTCTTTATCCATCTAGCTAGTACACCCTGAACCCCATGCAACTTCACTTTTTCCATCAATCTGCCATGGGAAACTTTATCAAACGCCTTACTGAAGTCCATGTATATGACATCCACAGCCCTTCCCTCATCAATTAACTTTGTCACTTCCTCAAGTTATTAGGTTTGTAAGACATGACCTTCCCTGAACAAAACCATGCTGCCTATCACTGATAAGTCTATTTTCTTCCAAATGTGAATAGATCCTATCCCTCAGTATCTTCTCCAACAGTTTGACTACCACTGACGTCAAACTCACAGGTCTATAATTCCCTGGATTATCCCTGCTACCCTTCTTAAACAAAGGGACAACATTAGCAATTCTCCAGTCCTCCGGGACCTCACCCGTGCTCAAGGATGCGGCAAAGATATCTGTTAAGGCCCCAGCTATTTTGTCCCTCGTTTCCCTCAGTAACCTGGGATAGATCCCATCCGGGATCTTGTCCACCTTAATGGCTTTTAGAATACCCAAAACTTCCCCCTTCCTTATGCCGACTTGACCTAGAGTATTTAAACATCCATCCCTAGCCTCAACACCCGTCATGTCCCTCTCCTTGCTGAATACCGATGCAAAGGACTCATTAAGAATCTCACCCATTTCCTCTGAGTCCACGCATAAATTCCCTCTTTTGTCTTTGAGTGGGCCAATCCTTTCTCTAGTTACCCTCTTGCTCCTTGTATACAAATAAAAGGCTTTGGGATTTTCCTTAACCCTGTTAGCCAAAGATATTTGATGACCCCTTTTAGCCCTGTTCAGTCTGCAAGCACACTCAGAGGTCCCACACACCTTCCATCTTCATTCTCCACCTTGCTCCCATTCTGATATTTCCGACCTTGACCTGCGAAATTGTCCCACTGAAACACAACAGAAACTCAAGGGAACAGCGCCTCATTCTTCAAGTGGGCACTTTGCAGCCTTTCGGATCCAACACTGGAGATCAACATTTTTAGATTGTAGCCCCTGCCTCAGTGAGGGCAATGGCTGGAGGCGGAGTCAGAGACAGAGGTGGGGGCGGAGTCAGAGACAGAGGTGGGGGCGGAGTCAGAGACAGAGGTGGGGGCGGAGTCAGAGACAGAGGTGGAGGCGGAGTCAGAGACAGAGGTGGAGGCGGAGTCAGAGACAGAGGTGGGGGCGGAGTCAGAGACAGAGGTGGAGGCGGAGTCAGAGACAGAGGTGGGGGCGGAGTCAGAGACAGAGGTGGAGGCGGAGTCAGAGACAGAGGTGGGGGCGGAGTCAGAGACAGAGGTGGGGGCGGAGTCAGAGACAGAGGTGGGGGCGGAGTCAGAGACAGAGGTGGGGGCGGAGTCAGAGACAGAGGTGGAGGCGGAGTCAGAGACAGAGAGGGAGGCGGAGTCAGAGACAGAGGTGGAGGCGGAGTCAGAGACAGAGGTGGGGGCGGAGTCAGAGACAGAGGTGGAGGCGGAGTCAGAGACAGAGGTGGGGGCGGAGTCAGAGACAGAGGTGGGGGCGGAGTCAGAGACAGAGGTGGAGGCGGAGTCAGAGACAGAGGTGGGGGCAGAGTCAGAGACAGAGGTGGAGGCGGAGTCAGAGACAGAGGTGGGGGCGGAGTCAGAGACAGAGGTGGAGGCGGAGTCAGAGACAGAGGTGGGGGCGGAGTCAGAGACAGAGGTGGGGGCGGAGTCAGAGACAGAGGTGGAGGCGGAGTCAGAGACAGAAGTGGGGGCGGAGTCAGAGACAAGGGTTTTGAGGAGACTGGTGAGGAAACATCGAGTGAAGTGAGGACAGTTGGTGTGGAGGGGGACGGGGGTGTGGAGGGGGTGGGTGGGGTTGGAGTGGAGAGGGCAGGGGGGGTCGGTGTGGAGGGGGCGGGGGAGGTCGGTGTGGAGGGGGCGGGGGTGGTCGGTGTGGAGGGGGCGGGGGGGTCGGTGTGGAGGGGGCGGGGGGGTCGGTGTGGAGGGGGCGGGGGAGGTCGGTGTGGAGGGGGGCGGGGGTGGTCGGTGTGGAGGGGCGGGGGGGTCGGTGTGGAGGGGGCGGGGGAGGTCGGTGTGGAGGGGGCGGGGGGGGGTCGGTGTGGAGGGGCGGGGGGGGTCGGTGTGGAGGGGGCGGGGGGGGCGGTGTGGAGGGGGTGTGGGGGTCGGTGTGGAGGGGGTGGGGGGGTCGGTGTGGAGGGGGCGGGGGGGTCGGTGTGGAGGGGGCGGGGGGGTCGGTGTGGAGGGGGCGGGGGGGGTCGGTGTGGAGGGCGAGGGGGGGTTGGAGGGTGATGGAGGGTGGTGTGGAGGGGGCGGGGGGGTTAGTGTGGATGGGGCTGGGGGGTCAGTGTGGAGGATGAGGGGCGGTCGGTGTGGAGGGGACGGGGGGTCGGTGTGGAGGAGGGGGTCGGTGTGGAGGGGGTGTGGGGGTCGGTGTGGAGGGGGTGGGGGGGTCGGTGTGGGGGGGGGGGGGGGGGGTCGGTGTGGAGGGGGCGGGGGGGGGTCGGTGTGGAGGGGGCTGGGGGTTGGTGTGGAGGGGGCGGGGGGTGTCGGTGTGGAGGGGGCGGGAGGGTCGGTGTGGATGGGGCGGGAGGGGTCGGTGTGGAGGGGGCGGGGGGGGGGGTCGGTGTGGAGGGGGCGGGGGGGTCGGTGTGGAGGGCGAGGGGGGGTTGGAGGGTGATGGGGGGTTGGTGTGGCGGGGCGGGGGGGTTGGTGTAGAGGGGGCTGGGGGGTCAGTGTGGAGGATGAGGGGCGGTCGGTGTGGAGGGGACGGGGGGTCGGTGTGGAGGAGGGGGTCGGTGTGGAGGGGGTGTGGGGGTTGGTGTGGAGGGGACGGGGGGTCGGTGTGGAGGAGGGGGTCGGTGTGGAGGGGGTGTGGGGGTCGGTGTGGAGGGGGGTGGGGGGGTCGGTGTGGAGGGGGCGGGGGGGGTCGGTGTGGAGGGGGCGGGGGGGCGGTGTGGAGGGGGCGGGGGGTCGGTGTGGAGGGCGAGGGGGGGGTGGAGGGTGATGGGGGTTGGTGTGGAGGGGGCGGGGGGGTTGGTGTGGATGGGGGGGGGTTGGTGTGGAGGGGGCGGGGGGTGTCGGTGTGGAGGAGGCGGGGGGATGGTGTGGAGGGGGTGGGGCGGTGGGTGTGGAGGGGGTGGGGGGTCGGTGTGGAGGGGGTGGGGGGGTCGGTGTGGAGGGGGTGGGGGGTCAGTGTGGAGGGGGAAGGGGGGGGTCGGTGTGGAGGGGGTGGGGGGGTCGGTGTGGAGGGGGCGGGGGGGTCGGTGTGGAGGGGGTGAGGGGGTCGGTGTGGAGGGGGTGGGGTTGGTGTGGAGGGGGCGGGGGGTCGGTATGGAGGGGGCTGGGGGGTCGGTATGGAGGGGGCTGGGGGTCGGTGTGGAGGGGGTGGGGTTGGTGTGGAGGGGCGGGGGGCGGTGTGGAGGGGGCGGGGGGTCGGTGTGGAGGGGGTGGGGGGGGTCGGTGTGGAGGGGGTGGGGGGGGTCGGTGTGGAGGGCTGGGGGTCGGTGTGGAAGGGGTGGGGTTGGTGTGGAGGGGGTGGGGGGGTCGGTGTGGAGGGGGTGGGGGGGGTCGGTGTGGAGGGGGCGTGGCGGTCGGTGTGGAGGGGGTGAGGGGTCGGTGTGGAGGGGCGGGGGGGCGGTGTGGAGGGGCGGGGGGGCGGTATGGAGGGGGCTGGGGGTCGGTATGGAGGGGGTTGGGGTCGGTGTGGAGGGGGTGGGGTTGGTGTGGAGGGGCGGGGGGTGCGGTGTGGAGGGGGTGGGGGGGGTCGCTATGGAGGGGGCTGGGGGGTCGGGTGGAGGGGCTGGGGGCCGGTGTGGAGGGGGTGGGGTTGTGTGGAGGGGGGTGGGGTTGGTGTGGAGGGGGCGGGGCGGTGTGGAGGGGGCGGGGGGGTCGGTGTGGAGGGGTGAGGGGTCGGTGTGGAGGGGCGGGGAGGGTGGGTGTGGAGGGGGGCGGGGGTGTCGGTGTGGAGGGGGTGGGGGGGTCGGTGTGGAGTTGGCGGGGAGTCGGTATGGAGGGGGCTGGGGGGTTGGTGGAGGGGACGGGGGTGACGTTTGTGGAGGGAGCGGGGGGTTCGGTGTGGAGGGGCGGGTGGGTGGAGGGTGATGTGGGGTGGAGGGGGCGAGGGTGGGTCGGTGTGGAGGGGGCGGGGGGGTGGTGGGAGACGGGGGGGGGGTGGAGGGGGCGAGGGGGTGTCGGTGTGGAGGGGGCGGGGGGGTGGGGGTGGAAGGTGATGGGGTGTGGAGGGTGATGGGGGGTTTGTGTGGTGGGTGAGGGGGGGTTGGTGTGCAGGGCGATGGGAGGGTGGAGGGTGATGGGGGTGGAGGGTGATGGGGGGTGGAGGGTGATGGGTGTGGAGGGTGATGGGGGGTGGAGGGTGATGGGGTGGAGGGTGATGGGTGTGGAGGGTGATGGGTGTGGAGGGTGATGGGGGTGGAGGGTGATGGGGTGGAGGGTGATGGGAGGGTGGAGGGTGATGGGGTGGAGGGTGGGTGTGGAGGGTGATGGGGGTGGAGGGTGATGGGGGTGGAGGGTGATGGGGTGGAGGGTGATGGGGTGGAGGGTGAGGGGGGTGGAGGGTGAGGGGGTGGAGGGTGAGGGGGTGGAGGGTGAGGGGGTGGAGGGTGAGGGGGTGGAGGGTGAGGGGGGGTTGGTGTGGAGGGTGAGGGGCGGGGCGGTGTGGAGGGTGATGGGGGGTGGAGGGTGATGGGGTGGAGGGTGATGAGGGTTGGAGGGTGATGGGGGGTGGAGGGTGATGAGGGTTGGAGGGTGATGGGAGGGTGGAGGGTGATGGGGGGTGGAGGGTGATGGGGGTTGGAGGGTGATGGGGGGGTGGAGGGTGATGGGGTGGAGGGTGAGGGGGGTTGGTGTGGAGGGTGAGGGGCGGGGCGGTGTGGAGGGTGATGGGAGGGTGGAGGGTGATGGGGGTGGAGAGTGATGGGGTTGGAGGGTGATGGGGGGGTGGAGGATGATGGGGTGGAGGGTGAGGGGGGTTGGTGTGGAGGGTGAGGGGCGGGGCGGTGTGGAGGGTGATGGGAGGGTGGAGGGTGATGGGGGTGGAGGGTGATGGGGGTTGGAGGGTGATGGGGGGTGGAGGATGATGGTGTGGAGGGTGATGGGGGGGCGGTGTGGGGGGTTGTGGGGAGGTGGAGGGTGATGGGGGTGGAGGGTGATGGGGGTTGGAGGGTGATGAGGGTTGGAGGGTGATGAGGGTTGGAGGGTGATGGGGGTTGGAGGGTGATGAGGGTTGGAGGGTGATGAGGGTTGGAGGGTGATGGGGGTTGGAGGGTGATGGGGGGTGGAGGGTGATGGGGGTTGGAGGGTGATGGGAGGGTGGAGGGTGATGGGGGTGGAGGGTGATGGGGGGTGGAGGGTGATGGGAGGGTGGAGGGTGATGGGGGGTGGAGGGTGATGGGGGGTGGAGGGTGAGGGGGGGTTGGTGTGGAGGGTGAGGGGCGGGGTGGTGTGGAGGGTGATGGGGGGTGGAGGGTGATGGGGGTTGGAGGGTGATGGGAGGGTGGAGGGTGATGGGGGGTGGAGGGTGATGGGGGGGTGGAGGGTGATGGGGTGGAGGGTGAGGGGGGGTTGGTGTGGAGGGATGGGGAGAGTTGATGTGGAGGGTGAGGGAGGAGTTGTTACAGAGGGTGACGGGGTAGGTGGTGAGGAAGGGAAGATGGGAATCAGAACGTCTCCAAGAGTGACTTAGATCAGGTTTTGTTTTAGTGAGTTGAAAAACAGACAGAAAACTTCATTCCGCTTTGAAGGGGTAGGAAACTTTTCACCCACTCTTAATCTCCTCCAGGTCGGTCTTGTATCCAACACCGTGTACTGAAGGGGGCTGGCAGAGTTACATAACCTTTTACTGTAAATTACCAAATCAATAATCTGATTTATTCAATGGCCAATAACATCACCTCAAGGCCTTTGTTGTGTGCGGCTCCATCAGGTTTTGGGAGGAGCAGAGAGTCCTGTCCACACTCTCTGAGCCACACTGGTATCAGCTCCCTGCACACTGGCCACTGGCCACTGGCAGCAGCTCCTTCCACACTGGCCACTGGCAGCAGCTCCATTGGCAGCAGCTCCCTCCACACTGGCCACTGGCAGCAGCTCCATTGGCAGCAG
Source organism: Scyliorhinus canicula (assembly GCF_902713615.1). Lineage (NCBI taxonomy): Eukaryota > Metazoa > Chordata > Chondrichthyes > Carcharhiniformes > Scyliorhinidae > Scyliorhinus > Scyliorhinus canicula. The sequence continues at coordinate 155,492,290 of NC_052158.1, read as the reverse complement.
CTCCCTCCACACTGGCCACTGGCAGCAGCTCCACTGGCAGCAGCTCCCTCCACACTGGCCACTGGCAGCAGCTCCCTCCACACTGGCCACTGGTAGCTGCTCCCTACACACTGACAGCAGCTCACTCTGCACTGGCAGCAGCTCCCTGCACACTGGGCACTGGCAGCAGCTCCCTACACACTGACATCAGCTCACTCTGCACTGGCAGCAGCTCCCTGCACACTGGCCACTGGCAGCAGCTCCCTGGCCACTGGCAGCAGCTCCCTGACCACTAGCAGCTGCTCTGCCTCTCTGGTCACTGGCAGCAGCTCCCTGCACACTGGCCACTGGCAGCAGCTCCCTGCATATTGACAGCAGCTCCCTGACCACTGGCAGCTGCTCTGCCTCCCTGGCCACTGGCAGCTGCTCTGCCTCCCTGGCCACTGGCAACTGCTCTGCCTCTCTGGCCACTGCTCTGCCTCTCTCGCCACTGGCAGCTGCTCTGCCTCCCTGGCCACTGGCAACTGCTCTGCCTCTCTGGCCACTGCTCTGCCTCTCTCGCCACTGGCAGCTGCTCTGCCTCTCTGGCCACTGGCAGCTGCTCTGCCTCTCTGGCCACTGGCAGCTGCTCTGCCTCTCGGGAGACTGGCAGCAGCTCCCTGGCCACTGGCAGCTGCTCTGCCTCTCGGGAGACTGGCAGCAGCTCCCTGGCCACTGGCAGCTGCTCTGCCTCTCTGGCCACTGGCAGCAGCTCTCTGGCCACTGGCAGCTGCTCTGCCTCTCTGGCCCTTTAAGTGACGCTGTGTGTGTGCAGGTGGCGCATTCGCGGCTGTCGGGGAGGAGGGACAGACACGGAACCTGCAGAAAAACAAATAAAGCATCTCTCGCTCTCCCTGGGACTGCCCAGAGATTTAACGCCGCGAATCAGATGGACAACAAAGGTAAGAGCTTCATTGCGGGCATTTCTGGAATGTTCCTTCTCCTGCATTATTTAGGAGAGAATCAGGGGGATGAGAGCGAGGTGGAGACTGCAGTAAAACTGGACTCACTTCATTGGGGCTCCTGTGAGCCGGGGTTCTGTACCTTCCACTGCAGCAATAACAGGGAGAGTGCTACTGTACTCCCCCAGCCAGGGCAACCTGACCCCCCTCAGCCAGGGCAACCTGACCCCCCCCCCCCCAGCCAGGGCAACCTGACCCCCCCCCCCCCCCCCCCACCCCCCCCAGGGCAACCTGACCCCCCCCCCCCCCCCAGCCAGGGCAACCTGACCCCCCCCCCCCCCCCCCCCCCCCCCCCCAGCCAGGGCAACCTGACCCCCCCTCAGCCAGGGCAACCTGACCCCCCCCCCCCCCCAGCCAGGGCAACCTGACCCCCCCAGCCAGGGCAACCTGACCCCCTCACTCTGCCCCTCTACCTGGCCAGGGATTGCCCAGGAGCAGGGCAATTGCTGATCTGCAGGACATTATTCTGTTGGGGCAAATGGTCCAGACATGGGACCCGCTGGACGTGTTTAATTTGGGGATAAAGGTGGTGAACGGGGCTGAGAATGAACAGCAACGCTGGTTAATGTGCTCAGTCTGATTTAATAAATGGTCCCTTCTCACTGCTCCACACTGACCACTTGAATTGACGGGGGGGGGGGGGGGGTTGTTTAAGGGTTAATTTTGGACGGTCGCAAGGGTTTTCTTTTTAAAATCCCTTTTCCCGTCATGTTATTTTTTAAAGATGCTTTTGGCTGAGCCCATCTCGCTCGTCCCGTCTCAGTTGCTGCATTGCACACGTGGAGCACATGTAATGACCGAATGCATCTTACCGGCAGGAGTGTTTCGCCCCCTCCCTCCCTCTGCTTCCTCCTCGTTCACCCCCTCCCAGTCATTGAGTTGCTGGAGTTACCCCCCCCCCCCCCCCCAGCTGCTGAACTGGACCCCACTTCTGTGTCAGTTCCATAAACTGTGTGTCAGAAGGTGCGAGGGTCTGAAATGAAGGTGGTCAATTTCAAAAGGTTGGGAGAGGGGCTGCAAAGTTAGCTGCCTGAATTTCTAGGGGATGGTCATTTGGTCTGGACCCCCTCCGCCCAAAGTTCCAAATTGGTTCTGTAAACTCTTGCTCTTCAGGTTGTGTTTCTTTTTCCTTTTACTAATTTCCTTGACAACACCAGTAATGAGTTAAGAGATCACGACAAAGTGAGTTAGGCGTTGTTGGCAGCTTTAGTCTGTTGGTGTCTCCTTATTGGCTTCTGACTTGTGTTTCACTTGTAGCCAAGTGCTTTAATCAGCTTGGTGCTGTCAATGAAATCTCGCCCAGAGAGTGGGCTGATAAACTGTGTGGCACTGTGATTGTTTTATGAGAACAGTGTTGGGTGCCAGCCAGCAGAGTATAACATTGTGGGCTGAAGCTTGCTCCTCACTGAAAGGGGGCACTGCATGCCAAGTCGAACAGGGAGCCCTTGAGTTACCAGAACACGTACTGAAATCAGTGGTTAGGCCCATCTCCCCACATAAATCCAGGGCCTTAAGGCCAGTGTTGGGGCCCCGTGTTTCCATATTTGATCTCTTGAGCCTACAATTGCCCAAGCCAGCAGTTGGTAACGGGACAGCGAGAAGCTGCCACCCAAAAAAGCTAGAATGCCGACTTGCCTGAATGCGGAGCTGAGGCACCAACTCCCAGCTTCACTTTGAAGCTGTGGGCGGCCAGTTTGAAACCCCTACCTGACGGACAGCTGGCTTGGATCATCTTTGGGACTGGCACATGTTGCCTCCTGAGTGTGACTGATGCCCTCACCACTACCCAATAGCCCCATTGGCACATGAGCCCTGTGTGCGCCATCCTGGCTATACAGTTGTCAGTGTTTGCTCCACTGTCCAGTTTCTAGCCCCTGCTAGCTCCCAGCTGATGGTGGAATGGTTAATGCTATTGGCCATGTGAATCACAATTTACAATCGGACACTTAGACCAATGTAAAATGGTTCACGGTTAACCATGTCTTCATAATTCTCTTCCTCTGACACAGTATATCTAACTGAAGTGGTATTTTGGGGAATGGGGTGAACTATGCGATATATAATTTTACAGAATAGGAACTGGCTTCTCAGCCCTACTGATCCTCGTGTTTATGTTCCACACAAGCCTCCCTTCATCCCCTTGTTGGTGCATCATTTTGTTTCTCTGCTGCGTTTATCTAGCTTGCCTGTAGATTTATTTCAGGACTTTAAGGAGCACCTTTTCATGCGGAGGGTGTGGGATAGGTGTCTGCAATTCGCTGGCTAAATTGGTGGTTGATGCGGAAACACCTCTGCTCATTCGATCGGCACCTGGATCTGCAGCTGAAGCGCTGTAAGCTGCAAAAAGAGGGCCAGGGTCCAGGTTGTTGGAAGGTGGGATTAGAATGGGCGGCTAGTATATCATTCCCAAAGCAATGCAGGTGTGATGGGCTGAATGGCCTCTTTTTTTGTGCCGTTACTTTTCTATGCTTTCTGAAGCACTGTAGCTGGAGAATGTGTTGGTTTTATTCAGAAATTAGGAGGAAGGAAATGATGTTTGCATGGTGGTATATAATCATAGAATCCTGACAGTGAAGAAAGAGGCCATTCGGCCCATCAAGTTTACACTGACCCTTCGAAAGAGCACCATACCCCAGGTCCACACCCCCAGCACCCCCGCCCTATTCCCGTACCTAACCTGCACATCCCTGGACACTAAGGGACAATGTAGCATGCCCAATCCACCTACCCTGCACATCTTTGGACTCTGGGAGGAACCTGGCAGACCCAGATGAAACCCACGCACACACGGGGAGAACATGCAGACTGAGTTTGCACGGTCACCTAAGGCTGGAATCGAACCCGGGTCCCTGAAGCTGTGAGGCAGCAGAGCTAACCACTGCGCTGCCATGCAGTGGTCAGCACTGCTGCCTCACAATGCCAGGGTTCGATTCCAGCTCGGGTCACTGTCTGTGCGGAGTTTGCACGTTCTCCCCGTGTGTGCGTGGGTTTCCTCCGAATGCTCCCGTTTCATCCCACAGTCCAAAGATGTGTAGGTTAGGTAGATTGGCCAGGATCGGTGCGTGGGGGCTACAGGGATAGGGTGGGGGAGTGAGCCTGGGTGGGGTACTCGATCAGAGGGTCAGTGCAGACTCAATGGGCCGAATGGCCTCCTTCTGTACTGTAGGGATTTTATGGTTCTATGAGAGATGGTGGTAATATCACCCGATTAATGATACAGAGGCCCACCTAAATACTGTGGGGACATGGGATCAGGCAAATACTCTCCTGCCATGAGTTCAAATCTCACCATGTCAGCTGGCCAAATTTAAATTCAATGAATAAAATCTGGAGAATAAAGCTAGTCTCAGTAATGGTGACTATGAAACCATCATTGGCTGTTGTAAAAACCCACCTGATGGGCGGGATGGTGGCACAGTGACGCTGCTGCCTCACATCGCCAAGGATCTGGGTTCGATCCTGGCCCCGGATCACTGGCCGTGTGGAGTTTTCACATTCTCCCCGTGTCTGCGTGGGTCTCACCCCCACAACCCAAAAAGATGGGCCACACTAAATTGCCCCTTAATTTGGACCAACAAGGAATGTGGTACTCTGAAATTTGTTTGCAAACCCATTAATTCCCTTGAGTAAGGAAACCTTCTGCCCTTACCTGGTCTGGTCTACATTTGCCCCCAGACCCACAGTAATGTGTTAGGCTCTGAACTGCCAGTAGGTGGAATATACTTGGGTTTTCAAAAAACGTTTGATAAAGGTCCGCACAAAGGCTACTTAGTAAGATAAGAGGCCATGATAAGATAAGAGGCAGCACTGTATCATAGTGGTTAGCACAGTTGTTTCTCAGCTCCAGGGTCCCAGGTTCGATTCCCGGCTTGGGTCAATGTCTGTGCGGAGTCTGCACGTTCTCCCCCCGTGTGTGCGTGGGTTTCTTCCGGGTGCTCCGGTTTCCTCCCACAGTCCAAAGATGTGCGGGTTGGGTGGATTGGCCATGCTAAAGTGCCCTTAGTGTCCAAAAAGTGTTAAGTGGTGGGTTACTGGGTTACGGGGATAGGGTAGATACGTGGGCTTCAGTAGGGTGCTCTTTGTAAGGGCCGGTGCAGACTCGATGGGCTGAATGGCCTCCTTCTGCACTGTAAATTCTCTGATAAAAGAAGCAATTTCAGGATGGCAACCTGTAACTCGTGGAGTGTCACAGGGATAAGTGCTGGGACCACAATTATTTACAACATGTATTGACAACTTGGACGAGGGAAGGGAATGTACGATTGCCAAGTTTGCGAATTACACAAAAAATAGGTTGGAAGGCAGCAGTGAGGATGTGAGAGGATGGGGTCTAATGGCCACGCTGCGCCCGAAAACAGCTCGCCACGGTGCGGCATGGCCGATAAAAGCCGGGAGATCCCACTCCCAGGATCTACCTGGATCACATCGCCTCGTGAGATATAAATGGGTGGGGTAACTTTTTGGCAAATCTTCATATCAGAGTGAGAGAGCTGGCTACACTCCAATGTGCAGATTCCTGAGGTACCTGAGGCTTCGGGATTCAGCACCAGGCACCACAAACGGGGACCAGGCAGAACGGTACTTGGGGTCTCCCAGGGGATCAGAGGCCCCCAGCTGCATGCCCTTTGGGCAGGGTGGTTCCCTGGCACTGCTGGGCCAGCTGGAAGCCAGCCTGGCAATGCCAGGGCTGGGGTGCCCTGTGTGGGTGTTGGAGGGGTGCAGGGCGGGGCGAGGACTGATCGTAGTTTCAGGCGGGGGGGGGGTCACTTCGGGGGGCCTCACAGATCGGGATGCCATTTAAAAATGGCATCCCGATCTCTCGTTACGCTGGGGAGTTCCGGTAAGAGTAGCCCCCCCCGTGGACCAAACAGGGCTAGGTGCGGCCTCTGCTGTGCGTTCCCCGCTGAGGCCATTCATACAACAGGAGTCACATTGTATAGCCATGTGTTTCTCAGCCCTGCGAGTGCTGGGAAACACATGGATAAACATGCTCGCTTTGGGACTTTGTTCCCATTTAGTTGAATCGTGCCCAGAGTCTACAGAAAGACATAGACAGGTTAAGTGAGTGGGCAAAAGCTTGGCAGATGGAATATATTTTAGCAAAATGTGGAAGTTCTGCACTTTGATAGGAAGCATAAAGCAGCTCAATGTTATTTTTTCATAGTAATCTTTTTTAGTGTCACAAGTAGGTTTACATTAACACTGCAATGAAGTTACTGTGAAAATCCCCTAGTCGCCACATTCCGGCGCCTGTTCGGGTACACAGAGGGAGAATTCAGAATGTCCTATTCACCTAACAGCACGTCTTTCGGGGAATGTGGGGGGAAACCGGAGCACCCGGAGGAAACCCATACAGACACGGGGAGAACGTGCAGACTCCGCACAGACGATGACCTGTGACCCAAGCCGGGAATCGGACCCGGGTCCCTGGCGCTGCGAAGCAACGGTGCTAACCACTGTGCTACCATGCTGCCCAATGGGGAAAGACTGCAGAAAACTGCAACACGGAGAGATCTGGGGGTTCTTCAGCATAAATCACAAACCGGTAATGTGTGAGTTCAGCAGGTAATGGGGAAGGCAAATGGAATGTTGGCCTTTATTGCAAAGGGAATGGAAACTAAAAGCTGCGAAAACTATACAAGGCATTAGTTAGACCGCACCGGAATACTGTGAACAGTTTTCTGGTTTCCGGAGCTCGAGTGGCGGTTGGATACACTGCAGTGCATCCGCGATGCTGAGAGTTACGTGGATAGCACATTTAGAGAGGTGGTCACACCGCAACTGGAGGAAGTGGAGGGAAGAAAGGTGACCACTGGACAGTCCAAGAGGAAACGGGCAGATAGTGCAGGCACGAGCCCCTGGGGCCCAGATCTCAAATCGGCTTTCTGTATTGGAAGCTGATCAGGGAGCTGGTTCCTCAAGGGAACCGGTTTGGCGGTACAGAGGAGGATAGTGTTCGGGGATTCATTAGCTAGGGGAACAGACAGGCGTTTCTGTCGCCGTAGACATGGCTTCAGGGTGGTGTGTTGCGTTGGTGCCAGGGTTAGTGATATCAGGGTGTGCCAAAGGGGAAGGATGATGGTACATGTTGATGCCAACAATATAAGTCGAACGAAGGATGCGATCTTGCATCAGGAATTAAAAAGCAGGACCTCCAAGGTTGTAATCTCTGGGTTACTCCTAGTACCATGTGCCAGCAAGTATAGAAATAGGGTGGATGAATTATTGGCTCAAGAGTTGGTGCAGGAGGTGGGGGGGGGGGGGGGGGGGGGTTAGATTTATTGATCACTGGGGCTGTTTCTGGGGTAAGTGGGACGTGTACAATTGGGACGGTCTGCACCTGAACCAAAATGGAACCAACATCCTATCAGGTGGGTTTGCTAGTGCTGTTGGGAGGTGGCACGGTAGCACACTGGTTAGCACTGGTGCTTCACAGTGCCAGGGTCCCAGGTTCGGTCCCCGCTTGGGTCACTGTCTGAGGGAAGTCTGCATGTCCTCCCTGTGTCTGCGTGGGTTTCCTCCGGGCGCTCTGGTTTCAACAAAGAACAATACAGGATAAAAGCAAATTACTGCGGATGCTGGAATCTGAAACGAAAGAGAAAATGCTGGAAAATCTCAGTACGTCTGGCAGCACCTGTAGTGAGAGAAAAGAGCTAACATTTCGAGTCCAATGACTCTTTGTCAATGCAGTCAATACAGCAGAGGAACAGGCCCCTCGGCCCTCCAAGCCTGGACCATCATGATACCAACCTTTGCCAAAACCCTCAGCACTTCTTTCTGCCATATCCCTCTATACCCACCCTATTCATGTGTTTGTCAAGGTGCCTTTTCAACGCCGTTAATGTATCTGTTTCCACAGCCTCGCCTGGCAACGCATTCCAGGCACTCACCACCCTCTGTTTAAAAAAACTGTCTCGCACGTCTCCTCTAAACGTTGCCCCACGGACCTTAAAACTAATGCCCCCTGGTGACTGACTCATTTACCCTGGGAAAGAGTGCCTGCCCATCCACTCTACCTGTGCCCCTCATAATTTGTAGCCCTCTATCAGATCACCCCTCAACCTCCATCTTTCTAATGAAAACAGTCTGAGACTGTTCAGCCTAACTGCATAGCTAACACCCTCCAGACCAGGCAACATCCTGGTAAACCTCCTCTGCACCCTCTCCAAAGTGTGGTGTGGCGACCAGAATTTTGTGCAATCTTCCAAGTGCGGCCTTACCAAGGTTCTATACTAGATTTCGTCACACAAGTCCTGAAAGACGTGCTTGTTAGGTGAATTGGACATTCTGAATTCGCCCTCAGTGTACCTGAACAGGCGTCGGAATGTGGCGACTAGGGGCTTTTCACAGTAACTTCATTGCCGTGTTAATGTAAGCCTACTTGTGACCATAACAAAGATAATAATTATTATTATTGTTAGGTGTTTAAACTATGCCAGCAAGGGGAGGGGACTAAACATATGATAGTAAAAGAACCAAGGCTGAGGGAGTTCAACCATGTTGGATGCCAAGGGAGTAAGGCAAGGCTGGATGGCATCTACCTTCATGCTGGGAACATTATAGGTAAGACTGATGAGTCAAGGGTATGGGTCAACATAAGAAATCGTGATGTTGTTGCCATCACAGAGACGTTGTTGAGGGAGGGGCAGGAGTGTCACTCAACATTCCGGAGTATAGGATCTTCAGGGTAGTGTGCAAAAGTGGAGGTGGTGTCATATTATTAATTAAGGGTTCATTTGGTACCATATTATTAATTAACGGATCAGTTACTGCATTCTGGAGGGGCAATATCTTGGAAGGGTCTTCAAATGAGAGTTTGCGGATAGAGTTTAGGAATAACGAGGTGGTAGTCACATTTCTGGGAGTGATGGGCCCTAAGCAGTCAGCGGGCAACAGAGGAGCAGATATGTAGACAGGTGTGTAAAAATAATAATAGAGTAAAAATAATATTAGGGGATTTTAACTTCCCCCGACATTAGTGGGTTAGTCATCGAGTAAAGGGTTATGAGGGGATGGATTTCTTAACAAGCTCTCCAGAATACATTTAATGTCAATATGTAGAAGGTTCAACAAGGGACGGCGTTGAATCTAATTCTGGGGAGCAAAGTCGGACAGGTGTTTGAGGTGGTAGTGGGGAGCAATGGTGATAGCAATCACAACACGGTGCAATTTTAATTTTATAACGGAAAAAGGAAAACATGGTCTGCAAAAAATGGTTTTGGATTGGGGAAAGCGGATGTTATTAAAATAAGGTAGGATCTGGTCAAAGTAGACTGGGAATAGCTTCTTGTGGGAAAATCTACAGCAGATCAGTAAGGGGCATTCAAAATGAAATGGGGGGTAGGACAGGCCCAACATGTTCCCTTTAGGGTGAAATGTATGAGCAACAAGCCCAGAGAAGTCTGGATGTCTGGGAATATCCAGGACTGGATAAGAAAAGAAAGAGAGGCTTTTAGCAGGTGCAAAGGGTGCAAATCAGCAGAGGCCTTCGTGGAGTACAGAAATTGCAGGGGGGAACTTAAAACAATTAGGAGAACAAAGCAACGGCATGGAAAAAGCACTGGTGGGTAAGATTAGAGAGAATCCCAAGAAGTATATCAAGAGGAGGAGGATAAACAGGGAAAGAGTAGGGCCTATTAAGGACCATGTGGAAAATCTGTGTGTGGAGTCAGAAGACATTGGTATTGTATTTCACATCTGTCTTCACTCGGGAGAAGGAGTATATAGGTACAGAATTAGGAGGGTGTAGGTACAGAATTAGGAGCATATAGGTACAGAATTAGAAGGATGTAGGTGCAGAATTAGGAGCATATAGGTACAGAATTAGGAGCATATAGGTACAGAATTAGGAGCATATAGGTACAGAATTAGAGCATGTAGGTACAGAATTAGGAGCATATAGGTACAGAATTAGGAGCATATAGGTACAGAATTAGAGCATGTAGGTACAGAATTAGAAGGATGTACAGAATTGGGATTATCATATCAGATCTGTAATTATCTAATTGAATGGTAGAGCAGATTCAATGGGCCGAATGGCCTACTGCTGCCCCTGTCTTATGGGCTTGTGCCTTCTGCAATGGTCCAGCAAGCCACTCTGTTCAAGGACAGTTGGGGATGGGCAACAAACGCTGGTCTTACGAACGACACCAATATCACATGAAAGACTAAAGAAATCCTAATATTCACTTCAAATACTCCGTGTGGTACCAAGTTCCACATTCTCACTACTCTCCGTAGTGAAGCGCCCAAACCAGGCGTTTAGATACACCACCCAGTTAGAACATCAGTTAAATTTTGTTTACCCGTGAAAATAAATGAATTGCTCCCCCCGCCCGCCCCCATCCAAGTTCTATAGTTTCAGCTGTGATAATTAAATATCAATGTGAAAATACCCTGGGCGCTTGTGCCTAATAAGCCTGGGTTACTAGTGGTAGTTCAACAAATGTTTCAAATTTCAGAATTTGGGGATGGATTGAAACTTGGAAGTGTTGTGGTTCACGGGGAGGGTCGTGTGGAACTTTGAAAGGACCTGGAAAGATTGACGGAATGGGTGGATAAGATGTAGACGAAATTCAATGCGGAGACGGGTGAAAAGTGATTCATTTTGATAGGAAGAACATGGAGAGACAGTATAAAATAGAGGTTGTCATTCTTGAGGGGATGGAGGAGCAGAGGGTGTATATGTGCATAAATCATTGAAGGTGGCAGGACAGGTTGAGGACGTGGTTAATAAAGCAGACAGAATCCTGGGCTTTAAAAATAGGGGCACAGAGTGCAAGGGCGGGAAGCTATGACAAACCTGTATAAAACATGGATCAACCTTCATTGGAGTATTGTGTCCGGTTCTGGGCACCACATATCAGGGAGGCATTGGAAAGGGTGCAGTAAGGATTCAAGAGAATGGCTCCAGGAAAGAGGAACTTCAGTCGTGTGGATGGATTGGAGAAGTTGGGACTGCTCTCTTTGGAGAAGGGCAGATTGAGAGGAAATCATGTTCAAAATCATGAAGCGTCTGGACGGAGTATAGAGGGAGAAACTGTTCCCGTTGATGGAAGGATTGAGAACGATAAGAAACAAATTGAAGGTAATTGTCTGAAGACTCAATGGCGACTTGAGGAAAAACCTCCTTCATAGTGAGTGGTTAGGATCTGGAATGTTCTGCCTCTGTGTGTGGGAGAGGCGGATTCATTCAAGGTTTTCAAAAGGGAATTGGATCATTATCTGAAAAGCTATATTTGCAGGGCTATTATGGAAAGGCGGGGAAATGGCACAGCATAAATTGAACCTCCAGAGGGCTAGCACGGAGACAATGGGCCGAATGGACTTCTCCAAGCTATAACTGTTCTGTAATTCTATTTTTCTCTTGGGGAAGAAAAGGAAGTCAACAAAAGGGGCTTCAACTTCATTATCAGGCCTCCGAGAATTGTGTCAAGTTTTTAAAAAATAATTTTTTTTTCCAATTTAAGGGACAATTTAGCGTGGCCAATCCACCTACCCTGCACATCTTTGGGTTGTGGGGTTGCGACCCACGCAGACACGGGGAAAATGTGCAAACTCCACACGGACAGTGACCCGTGGCCAGGATCGAACCTGGGTCCTCGGCACCATAAGGCAGCAGTGCTAACCACTGTGCCACCTTGCCACCCGAATTGTGTGAATTAAGGCCACCTGGTCGCACAGTCGTTAGCACTGTTGCTTCGCAGCTCCAGGGTCCCAGGTTCAATTCCTGGCTTGGGTCGCTGTCTGTGTGGAGTCTGCATGTTCTCCCCCGTGTCTGCGTGGGTTTCCTCCGGGTGCTCCGGTTTCCTCCCACAGTCCAAAGACGTGCAGTTTAGGCGGATTGGCCATGTTAAATTGCCCTTAGTGTCCAAAAAAGGGTGGGTGGGGTTACTGGGTTACGGGGAATATGTGGATGCATGGGCTTAAGTAGGGTGCTCACTCCTCGGGCCAGTGCAGACCCGATGGGCCGAATGGCCTCCTTCTGCACTGTAAATTCTATGACTGTATGACTCTTTTTGAGTTCCAATGTCGAAAGAACATTAAAACTGCCTGAAACAGGAAAATGGTCGAGAAGGTGAAGCATAAAAAAAGGTGCAGATGGCAACTCTCAGATTGATAATACAAATGAGTGGCAGGCTGAATACAGGGGACTGGATTCTCCGGTCGCCGATGCCGAAATCGCGCTCGGCAATTGGCCGCAGAATCCGACTGCCCGACCAAATCGGGGGCGACGCTGCTTTCGCGATGCTCCTCCCCCTCCCGCGCAACGTATCGATGGCCTCAGGACATTGCCTGAGGCCCGCCGCCCCCCCCCCGAAGCTCCGCCCCCGACTGGCCCAGTTCCCCACGTCGTGGGTCGTGTGTGGTCTCACCCATCGGAAATTCGGCGTGGTGGCTGCGAACTCAGTCCAGCGCCGTCACAGTCTGGGTAGGACTGGTCTGCAGGCAGCGGGACTTTATCAGGGGCTGGGGGCACTGTTTGGGGGGGGGGGGGGTGGTCCAGTGTATACGAGCCAGCCAAAGGGGGGAACTATTTTGCGGGCTGGGTCCGCGAGCGGCCGGCGGCATGTTGCACGGCGCAGCCGCTGCAGGCCACCACGTGCGCATGCGTGGCCATGGACCCGGCAATTGTCTGGGCCGTATCGGCAGCTAGAGCCGGGTGCTCGATGCTGCTCGGCTGCTAGCCCCCGGCCAAACGGGGAATCAGTGGACATTTCACGCCATTTTGTCTGTCGTAAAACGCCACCGTTCACACGCCGGCGTGGGGACATAGCCTCAAAATCGGAGAGTGCAGCCCAGGATGTTCAGAGTGTAAGTGAATGAGGGAATGAGAAGTGACTGACGGTTAATGTAGAAGGGAATTCAAAAGTCTTCTCTCGGTATATAAAAAGTAAAATGGGAGTAAGAGGACAGCTGGGGCTAAAAAGCATCAAAAAGAGGTCTATTAATGAGAGGCAGGGGGCACGGCTGAGGTACAAAATGGATACTTTGTGCCTGTGTTCACCAAGAATGACGATGATGCTATAATGAAAAAGGAGGAGATACCGGGTGGGCTAAATATTGATGAAGACGAGGTATTGGACAGGCTGTCTGAAATTGTAAACTGAGAAGGTGCCAGGGCTGGGTGAGAAGTATCCAAGGATACTGAGGGAAGTTGGGGAGAAAAGTGCTGAGGCACTGGCCATAACTCTCCACAGACAGCTGGCTAAGTGCAAATGTTCCCCTTGTTCAAAAGTGGGCTGAGAATGATAAACAATCCATACGTTCATTCTCTGTGGGAACGTTCTTGGAACCGATGATTCAGAGCAAAGATCGCCATCACTTTGACATGTCTGAGTTAAATAAGGATGGTTCTCATCGAATTGTTAAAGGCAAATCCTGTTAATTAACTTGGTTGAGCTTTTTTGATGAGGTAACCGAGGGCTGACATGGGAAGTGTGGTTGATGTCGGATACATGGATCTCCAAATGGCATTTGATATTTTAAATATTAAATGCCATTTGGACCTGGCACAATTTCAAAATTTGCACAAGAGGCAAACCTTTTGAAGCATTGTGAACTGAGAAGAATGGTGATGGACTTAAGGAAGTCACAGACAGAGGCAGCACGGTGGCGCAGTGGGTAGCACTTCTGTCTGACGGCGGCGATGTCCAATGTTCGATCCCGGCTCTGGGTCACTGTCCGTGTGGAGTTTGCACATTTTCCCCATGTTTGCGTGGGTTTTGCCCCCACAACCCAAAAGATGTGCAGGGTAGGTGGATTGGCCACGCTAAATTGCCCCTTGAATTGGAAAAAATAAATTGAGTACTCTAAAATTTTTTTAAAATGGAAGTCACAGACAGGCTGCCGGAATGGGTGGATATGTGGCAGGTAAACGTTAATGCTGAGAAGTGTGATGAGACAGATTTTGAAGAAGGTGGGGAGGCAATATAAAGTAATTGATACAATTCTAAAAGAGGCGCAGGAACTAAGCGATCTTGGTGTTTGTGGTGCACCAATTATTGAAGGTGACGGGGAGGTTAAGAAAGCAGTTAAAAAGACATAGGGGATCCGAGATTTTCTGAATAGAGCCATAGACTACAAAAGCTGGGAAGTTATTTTGAACCTTTCATAAAACATTGTCTGGCCTCAACATTGTAGAGTGCCCAATTCCAAAGAAATTGTTACTGAGAAGGTCCAGCAATGAATCTCAGGGGTTTCATTCGAACAATACTGATTGGAGAATAGAATGCAATTGCATTGTGAAGAGAAGGAGGAAAAACTATAAAACTGTATGTTACATTTAAAATAACCCGGCCGAGATTTTAAGCATCAAGTTAGTTATGACAGCCAGTTTCTGCTATGTTAGCACGGGGCTAATTTAAAAATTCAACCAGATTAGTCGGAAATGAGCAATGCTTCATAAATCGAGCACAAATAAACAGTGCGGTCAAGAGCACAGATGGGAGGCCATTCAGCCCATCGTGTGCATGCCAACCCTCTGCAAGAGCAATTGACCCACTCCCATTTCACAGCCCTCCGGAAGTTCTCCCAAGTGCTTATCCTATCCCCTTTTGAAAGCCAAAATGGAAGCTGCCTCCAACACACTCTCAGGTAGTGCATTCCAGATCCTAACCACTCACTGGGGAATAACGATTTCCCTCCTGTCACACCATTTTTATATTATTATTCTGGCTCTGAGCCCATCCGCCAATTTTTCTCGTCACTTTGAGCCCTCATCACTTTGAAATATTCTTCTCAATATCTCCTCTCAGCATTCTCGTCTCTATAAAGGAGAACAGCCGCACTTTCTCCAATCTATCCCTCACCTTGAACCCGTCTCATAAATCTCTTCTGACCGTCTAAAAATTTCACAACCTCGCCGCCGTGTGCATGCGCTTCCCCGGACCCAGCAATTCTCCGGGACGTATCGACATCCCGTACCAGCCTCCCCGCACAGGCACCGGAATGTGGCGACTAGGGGCTTTTCACAGTGACTTCATTTGAAGCCTACTCGTGACAATAAGCAATTTTCATTTCATTTTTCAGCTAGAGCCAGGTGCTCTATGCTGCCTTCCTGCTAGCCCCCAGCAAAACGGGGCCTTGGTGGCCGTTTTACGCCATTGTTTCTGGGGACACCGCCTCAGAATCGGAGAATCCAGCCCCATTGCTGCCTTCGACCCCAACTCCACTTGTCCAATCCCCATGTCTCCTGATTCCTTTAGTGTCCAAAAGTCTGCCACTCTCACTCTTGAATATAATCAGTGACCGAGTATCCATTGCACTCCTGGGTAGTGAATATCAATGATCCACAACCCTCTGAGTGAGGGAAGAGGTTTTTCTTTTGGTCGTAAGTGGTTGACCATGTGACCTTTGACCCCTAGGTTTGGATTTCTCAGCCAGGGGACACTCGCAGTATCCACCCTGCCAAATCCTCTCTGATGTCAGAACATGGAACATACAGGGCAGAAGGAGGCCACTCGGCCCATCGAGTCTGCACCGACCCAAATAAGCCCTCACTTCCACGCTATCCCTGTAACCCAATAACCCCTCCTAACCTTTTTTGGTCACTAAGGGCAATTTGTCATGGCCAATCCACCTAACCTGCACATCTTTGGACCGTGGGAGGAAACCGGAGCATCCGGAGGAAACCCACGCAGACACGGGGAGAACGTGCAGACTCCGCACAGACAGTGACCCAGCGGGGTATCGAACCTGGGACCCTGGCGCTGTGAAGCCACCGTGTCAGCCACTTGTGTTACCGTGCTACCCGGATGATAGGCTAGAAGACAAGGAGCAGGGATGAAGAGAATATTCTTTGATTGGCAATGGACCGTGATCCCTGGGAATCTGTAATGGTGTTTCGGGGGAGGGGGTACTCTGCTTTACAATGTGAATAAGTAATAATTTGGATGAAGGTGTATGCTAGAAAGCTGTAGATTCAAGTTTGCAGATGAGAGTTTAGAGACATAACAAGTTGTTTAGATAAGAACTGAAAGTTACAAAGGGACACAGACAGGCTAACTGAGTAGACAAAACCGACCAGCTGAAGTTCAATGTGAGTAACTCGAGGTCACTCACTTTAGATCTGAGAAAAACAAATTGAAACATTGGCATTTATCCCAAAGGAATCTGATGGATCTGTTTGACCCTGACTGTATCCCATTCTGGGCACCACATCTCAGGAAGAGTATATGGCCCTGGCGTAGGTGGAGCTCAAATTCGGCAGAATTCACAGGAAGGGTTAAATTAAGAGAACAGGCTGGATAAACGTGGTTTCTTTCAGTTTTAAGTTTCAAAGATGGTAGGGTGATTTGATCAAGGTATTTTCACAGTACCTTCATTGCAGTGTTAATGTAAACCTAATTGTGACACCAATAAAGATTATTATTATTTTTTTAAAAAATGACAGGCATTTGATCGAGTAGATAAACAAATCCTCTTTCTCTGAAGGGAATCAATGGAGCAAAAGCTTGAATTTGAATGGGGCCATCCAGGAGCGAAACAAGGAAACACTCTGTGGTGGAAATCTGGAACTCGTAGATCTGGATGCTGGAGTTGATTGAAACTTTCAATTCTGAAGTTGCTAGATTTTTGTTGAGTAATGACTCTGACTCTCTCATCATAGTGTCACATTCCAGGCTAGTGACTGTACCGGACGTTTATTCAGCTTCATGCTGCTGCTTTTGGACTTTCAGATTGGTTACACCTCTTGCAGTAGCCAATCTGACTGGTGTGGAGGGAACTTTAGTGTTTATCACTGAGCCAAGGTATTTGAATTTGTCCACTCTCTCGATCTCTCTGCTTCCAATCTTGACTTTTTTTAGTTGCCATTTAAAGCCATTATTTTGTCTTTGGCTGATTTATGTTCAGTCCAGAAGACTCGTTGTGTTTTTTGATGAGGACTGCTATAGTCTGTCGCTCTCCCTTCCTTCTGGCTATGAGTGTGATATTGTCTGCACAGCTGCGATTCCATAAACTACAACATCCTATGATGCAGCCACATCTCTCTCTCTCTCTCTCGAGTAACTCTTCTTGCATTACCTCTCCTACAGCATTTGATTTGATTTGATTTATTTATTGTCACGTGTATTAGTATACATGAAAAGTATCGTGTCTTGCATGCTGTGCAAATAATGCATACCGTACATAGGGAAGGAAGGAGAGACTGCAGAATATAATGTTACAGTCATAGCAAGGTGTAGAGAAAAGATCAACTTAATACGAGGTAGGTCCATTCAAAAGTCGGGTAGGGTGCCTTTTCAGGGGCCAGTGTAGACTCAATGGGCCGAATGACCTCCTTCTGCACTGTAAATTTGATGATTCTATGATTTCATGATTAAAACAGCAATTGCCCTGGGCATGTCTGGGGTTCCTTTTTCTGTTGAAATTTCCCAATTCAATTCCTCCTGCCATAATTGTGAAAGGTGTTTCTGTCCTCATCATTTTTGGTTAGAAATCTTCTTTCGTATTGACACTTGCATCCTGTTTCTAGGCGACCTCGTCATCCCATTAACATTGCGTCTTCGATTGTCTGTCTGATTGCCGATTGGCTCATTTGTGTCATGAATGCTGCCAGGAAGGAATATTTGCCCAGGAACGTTTTTATAGCCTCTTTTTTTGATTTGATTTATTATTGTCACATGTATTAGTATACAGTGAAAAGCATTGTTTCTTGCATGCTGTACAAACAATGCATACTGTACATAGGGAAGGAAGGAGAGACTACAGAATATAACGTTACAGTTATAGCAAGGTGTAGAGAAAAGATCAACTTAATACGAGGGAGGTCCATTCAAAAGTCTGATGGCAGTAGGGAAGAAGTTGTTCTTGAGTCGGTTGGAACGTGACCTCAAGCTTTGGTTTCCCCGACAGAGGAAGGTGGAAGCGAGTATGTCCGGGATGCGTGGGATCCTTAATTATGTTGGTTGCCTTTCTGAGGCAGTGGGAATTGTAGACAGAGTCGATGGATGGGAGGCTGGTTTGTGTGATGGATTGGGCTACATTCATGACCTTTTGGAATTTCCTGTGTTCTC
This sequence comes from Scyliorhinus canicula, assembly GCF_902713615.1. Taxonomy (NCBI): domain Eukaryota; kingdom Metazoa; phylum Chordata; class Chondrichthyes; order Carcharhiniformes; family Scyliorhinidae; genus Scyliorhinus; species Scyliorhinus canicula. The sequence continues at coordinate 155,474,292 of NC_052158.1, read as the reverse complement.
GGGCAGAGCAGGTTCCATACCACGCTGTGATACAACCAGAAAGAATGCTTTCTATGGTGCATCTGTAGAAACTGGTGAGTCTCGTAGGTGACGAGCCAAATTTCCTTAGCCTTCTGAGAAAGTAGAAGGTGGGTTGGTGGGTTTTCTTAACTATAGTGTCGAAATGGGGGGGACCAGGACAGGTTGATGGTGATCTAACTTGAAGCTCTCGACCCTTTCTACTTCGTTTCCATTGATGTAGACAGGTGTATGCTCTCCACTACGCTTCCTGAAGTTGATGACAGTCTCCTTCGTTTTGTTGACATTGAGGGAGAGATTATTGACGTTGCACCAGTTTACCAGATTCTCTCTCTCATTCCTGTACTCTGTCTCATCGTTGTTTGAAATCTGACCCACTACGGTGGTGTCATCAGCAAATTTGAGAATCGAGTTGGAGGGGAATTTGGCCACATAGTCATAGGTGTACAAAGAGTATAGTAGGGGGCTGAGGACACAGCCTTGTGGGGCACCGGTGTTGAGGATGATCATGGAGGAGGTGTTGTTGCCTATCCTTACTGACTGTGGCCTGTGGGTCAGAAAGTTCAGGATCCAGTTGCAGAGGGAGGCGCCGAGGCCAAGGCCACGGAGTTTGGAGATGGGTTTCGTAGGAATGATTAAACACCATAGGTGGCAGCACGGTAGATTGGTGGTTAGCACAGTTGATTCACAGCTCCAGGGCTCCAAGTTCGATTCCCGGCTTGGGTCACTGTCTGTGCGGAGTCTGCACGTTCTCCCCGTGTTTGCATGGGCTCCCTCCGGGTGCTCCGGTTTCCTCCCACAGTCCAAAGATGTGTGGGTTCGGTGGATTGGCCATGCTAAATTGCCCTTAGTGTCCAAAAAGGTTAATTGGGGTTACTGGGTTAAGGGGATGGGGTGGAGGAGGTGTGTGTTTGAGTGGGGTGCTCTTTCCAATGGCTGGTGCAGACTCGATGGGCTGAGTGGCCTCCTTCTGCACTGTAAATTCTACGGGCGACACCCCTTCCTGACTCTCATCTCAAACTGGAATTGGTTTGTGTGCAAATGAGCAACTCTGAGCTCTTGTATTAATTAACTACGGGGATGTTCAGGTACATCAAGACAAGAGTGTCTTCCATTCAGCATCGTGCTGGGGAGAGTTAAAAGCTTTGCTATAGTCTACAGTTAAAGTTGCTGTTCCTGCCTATTTTCACATTTCTCCTTGAAATATTTGAACCCCAGCGCCAGTTGTACCTATTCCAGGAATGAAGCTAAACTGCTCCCCTACCACTTCTCTGTTCACACCCGGGATGTCTCTCTGCCTGACGACATCAAATAGAACTTTAGATGTGTAACTGAGACTGTTTTGGAGAGTCCTGTGTGTCTGCTGCTTTGGGTATTGTGACCCTCTCTGATATAACACACTCGCAAGCCTGTTCACCTGTTGTCCACAGTTAAGCAATAGTCACTTTATTGCATCTGTATCAATCATCAATCACCCAGCTGCTTTTTGTTGAGTTTTTGATTTCCCTATTTCGAGCTCTGGGGCTTTGAAAGGCTTACGGGCTTCCAGGAAGTGATTGGAGACGATTGTGAGATCTTCCCGCTGTGAATGATTCCACACCGCACCAGCCAGCGAGGATATTGGAATACAGATGTACAGTTTTCACAGTTGAGTGGGCCCTTGCCCAATGGATGACTTGCTGTGCGTACCATTATGCCACATCAATCTATTTCTATTCACCACTGCCGAGTGTTTAGTAATTGTTAGCGCAGCCAGTTCTGATTAGCTGCAATGCCTATTCTAACCCTTCAATCAATGGACATGGGAGTTTACAATTCATTTCTGACGAGGCATCAAATGAGGATTCATTGCTCAGGTGAATGTAATATCCTCACATTGATCGATGAAGATTAGGTTAATTCTCGCCAGCGTTCTGACCAACATCTATCCCTCAGCATCACTAAAGTAGATTCATTGGTCAGTATGTGTGGGAGTTTGCTGTATGCAAATTGGCTGCTGCATCAGCCGACATGCAACAATGGCTACAGTTCAAAGTAACCCTGTCCCTTCCTGTCACTTCCAGGGCACATCTGTTGATTTAAAGCGGCAATAACTTGCAATGTTGAAAATGGTGACTGATTTAGGTTGTAGCAATATTGATTGCTGTCTGTTACAACACTTCGATAACAGATCCTAAAAATCACATCAAGCCCGATTCTAATTGTTTTTGGATGGTGCATTTAGTCTCCCCATTTTTCTTCTTCCTGACTCGTGCCAGAGTGTATTCTTCCTAAGTTTACATTAATAGCCAATCAAAGAATGATATCGCACAGAAGGAGGCCACTCAGCCATCGTACCTGTGAAATTAAATGCAAATCGCTTATTGTCACGAGTCGGCTTCAAATGAAGTTACCGTGAAAAGCCCCTAGTCGCCACATTCCGGCGCCTGTCCGGGGAGTCTGGTACGGGAATTGAACCCGCGCTGCTGGCCTTGTTCTGCTTTACAAGCCAGCTGTTTAACCCACTGTGCTAAACCAGCCCCAGGCATTTGAAAGCGCGAGCCAATTAGTTCCACACTCCTGGTTCTTTCCCCATGGACCTGCAGTTTCCTTTCCCCAGGGATTTGTGCATTGCCCTTTCCGAAGTTACTATTGAACCTGATTCCATCGCCCTTTCAGTGCAGCACATTCGGGATCATAACTTTCTGCATCATTCTGATTCTCTTCATTCCATTTCTGGCTCTTTTCTCAATTATTTTCTCTGGTTACAGACTGGAAACATGTTTTCCTCGTTGACTCCATCAAAGCTACATTTTTGAACCCCACCTACTCAATCTCGCCTTATTCCCGCTCTGCTCCAAGAAGAAGAATTCCAGTTCTTTTATATAACCCCACTCTACACATTGAGGAGCGGCCCTAGATGGCAGATCAGCCTGGTCTGATCCATGCTCAATAGGATATGAGTACTGATGCGACCATCAATTCACACGAGACGATTAGTAGAAGTGATCAGTGGTTTTAATAAGCTCGATCTGTGCCTGCCTGCGACTGCTGTGTACTGAGTGCCGCCTACAGGCTGCAGATCTATATACTACCCCCGAGGGGGCGGAGCCACAGGCGGAGCCCACAGGGGCATCAACATAATACAATACAATTCAGTGGTAAATTGTAGCAGCAATAAGTTCACCACAAGTACCATAGCTTCATATCTCCTGTGTTTCATTTCAATAAAGTCTCTGCTTTTTGAGGGTTAGCACTGCTGCCTCACAGCACCAGGGGCCCGAGTTCAATTCCGGCCTTGGGTCACTGTCTGTGCGGAGTTTGCACGTTCTCTCCGCACCTGCGTGGGTTTCCTCCGGGTGCTCCGGTTTCCTCGCTTAGGTGGATTAGCCATACGCAATCTCCCTTGGTGTCCAAAGATGTGCAGGTTAGGTAGGTGTAGGTGGGGATATGGGGCGAGGGCATGGTAACGGGCCCAGCGAAGGTGCTCTTTCAGAGGGTCGGTGCAGACTCAATGGGCCGAATGGCCTCCTTCTGCAGCGTAAGGATTCTATGATTCGATGATGTGAACTGATTTTCCCGTTACGTGCACAACCTGATGCCACTGCACAATAAGGTGAAAATGATCAGGCTGGTGGAGTTGAACCGAGTCCAAGGATTTAGCTATTTTAAAAATGGACTCTTTGGGATGGGGGGTGTTCAGATTACATTGCGAGACAGCTGGTCTCTGCGGATTTACTGACATATTTGACCTTGTGATCAGAGATTTAGCTGCTGTCTTTGCCAATGTAGTGCATTTCTTTCACTTCAACGTCATTCAATGTGTTTTCAAGTCATTTTAACGAGAAAACACAATTTAAACACTTGTTTAACTAATTTTCAAGAGGTAACAAAGGGTTGATGTGAGTAATGCTGTTGATGTGATATACATGGACTTGCACAAGGTATTCAATACAGTGGCACATACTGATCACTGTGGTACACCACTGGTAACTGGGCTCCAGGCTGAATATTTGCCATCCACTACCACTCTCGGTTAGCCAGTTCGTTATCCAACTGACCAAATTCCCCACTATCCCATGCCTCCTTACTTTCTGCATAAGCCTACCATGGGGAACCTTAACAAATGCCTTACTAAAATCCATATACACTACATAGCTCATGGACTAAAAGACTCAATAGCAATGTGGATACAAAATGGGCTGAATAACAGGAATACTGGTCAGTGGATATTTTTCAGGCTGGGGGAAGGTTTAGAACATAGAACATAGAAAATACAGCACAGAACAGGCCCTTCGGCCCACGATGTTGTGCTGAAGTTTTGTCCTAGATTAAGAACAAATCAATCTACACCCCAGCATTCTACTGTAATCCATGTGCCTATCCAATAGCCGCTTGAAGGTCCTTAATGTTTCCGACTCAACTACTTCCACAGGCAGTGCATTCCATGCCCCCACTACTCTCTGGGTAAAGAACCTACCTCTGACATCCCCCCTATATCTTCCACCATTCACCTTAAATTTATGTCCCCTTGTAATGGTTTGTTCCACCCAGGGAAAAAGTCTCTGACTGTCTACTCTATCTATTCCCCTGATCATCTTATAAACCTCTATCAAGTCGCCCCTCATCCTTCTCCGTTCTAATGAGAAAAGACCTAGCACCCTCAACCTTTCCTACTCTCCATTCCAGGCAACATCCTGGTAAATCTCCTTTGCACCTTTTCCAAAGCTTCCACATCCTTCCTAAAATGAGGTGACCAGAACTGCACACAGTACTCCAAATGTGGCCTTACCAAGGTTTTGTACGGCTGCATCATCACCTCACGGCTCTTAAATTCAATCCCTCTGCTAATGAACGCTAGCACACCATAGGCCTTCTTCATAGCTCTATCCACTTGAGTGGCAACTTTCAAAGATCTATGAACATAGACCCCAAGATCTCTCTGCTCCTCCACATTGCCAAGAACCCTACCGTTAACCCTGTATTCCGCATTCATGTTTGTCCTTCCAAAATGGACAACCTCACACTTTTCAGGGTTAAACTCCATCTGCCACTTCTCAGCCCAGCTCTGCATCCTATCTATGTCTCTTTGCAGCCGACAAAGTCCTCCTCACTATCCACAACTCCACCAATCTTTGTATCGTCTGCAAATTTACTGACCCACCCTTCAACTCCCTCATCCAAGTCATTAATGAAAATCACAAACAGCAGAGGACCCAGAACTGATCCCTGTGGTACGCCACTGGTAACTGGGCTCCAGGCTGAATATTTGCCAAACACCGCCACTCTCTGACTTCTATCAGTTAGCCAGTTCGTTATCCAACTGGCCAAATTCCCCACTATCCCATGCCTCCTTATTTTCTGCATAAGTCTACCATCGGGAACCTTATCAAATGCCTTACTAAAATCCATGTACACTACATCCACTGCTTTACCTTCATCCACATGCTTGGTCACCTCCTCAAAGAATTCAATAAGATTTGTAAGGCAAGACCTACCCCTCACAAATCCGTGCTGACTATCCCTAATCAAGCAATGTCTTTCCAGATGCTCAGAAATCCTATCCCTCAGTACCCTTTCCAATACTTTGCCTACCACTGAAGTAAGACTAACTGGCCTGTAATTCCCAGGGTTATCCCTATTCCCTTTTTTGAACAGGGGCACGATATTCGCCACTCTCCAATCCTCTGGTACCACCCCTGTTGACAGTGAGGACGAAAAGATCATTGCCAACGACTCTTGCTTCCCATAGAATCCTTGGATATATCCCGTGAGGCCCGGGGGACTTGTCTATCCTCAAGTTTTTCAAAATGCCCAACACATCTTCCTTCCTAACAAGTAACTCCTCGAGCTTACCAGTTTGTTTCACACTGTCCTCTCCAACAATATGGCCCCTCTCATTCTTAAATACTGAAGAAAAGTACTCGTTCAAGACCTCTCCTACCTCTTCAGACTCAATACACAATTTCCCGCGACTGTCCTTGATTGGACCTACCCTCGCTCTAGTCATTCTCATATTTCTCACATATGTGTAAAAGGCCTTGGGGTTTTCCTTGATCCTACCCGCCAAAGATTTTTCATGCCCTCTCTTAGCTCTCCTAATCTCTTTCTTCTGTTCCTTCCTGACTATTTTGTATCCCTCCAGCGCCCTGACTGAACCTTGTTTCCTCAGCCTTATATAAGTATTCTTCTTCCTCCTTAACAAGACATTCAACCTCTCTTGTCAACCATGGTTCCTTCACTCGACCATCACTTCCCTGCCTGACAGGAACATACATATCAAGGACACGTAGTATCTGTTCCTTGAACAAGTTCCACATTTCACTTGTGTCCTTCCCTGACAGCCTTTGTTCCCAACTTATGCACTTCAGTTCTTGTCTGACAGCATCGTATTAACCCTTCCCCCAATTGTAAACCTTGCCCTGTTGCACGCACCTATCCCTCACCATTACTAAAGTGAACGTCACAGAATTGTGGTCACTATCTCCAAAATTCTCCCCCACTAACAAATCTATTACTTGCCCTGGTTCATTACCACGTACCAAGTCCAATATGGCCTCCCCTCTGGCCGGACAATCTACATACTATGTTAGAAAAGCTTCCTGGACACACTGCACAAACACCACCCTGTTTGTAGTGGTGTTCCCCACAGGTCTCTATTGGGGTCCTTGCTTTTCCTGATAAACTGTTATATATAAATGATATATTGGTGTGAGGAACAATTTCAAAGTTTGCCGATGACACAAAACTTGAAAGTATTGTAAACTGTGAAGAGGACGCATTAGCCAGACTGAGTAAGGCTGGCAGATTTCCTTCCCTAATGGACATGAGTGAACCTGATGGGTTTTTACGACAATCGACAATGGTTTCATGGCCACCATTAGACTTTTAATTCCAGATGTTTATTGAATTCAAATATCACCATCTGCTGTGGTGGGATTTGAGCCGGAGACCCCACACATTACTCTGGGCCTCCGGTTTACTAGCCCAGTTTCAATACCACTACGCCATCGCCTCTCCAATATTTGTAATGAAATGAAAATCGCTTATTGTCACAAGTAGGCTTCAATGAAGCTACTGTGAAAAGCCCCTAGTTGCCACATTCCGGCGCCTGTTCGGGGAGGCTGATACGGGTGATCATTGAAGGTCGCAGGACAGGTGGAGAGCACGTAACAAGATAATGATATTCTGGGCTTTACTAATAGCAAGGAGGATATGTTCACCTTTGTAAAACACCAGTTAGTCCTCAGTTTTTTTTATTTGTTCAGGAGATGTGGCCGTCGCTGGCTGGGCCATCATTTGTTGCCCATCTCCAACTGTTCTTGAATTGAATGCCTCGCTAGCCATTTCAGAGGGCATTTAATGGTCAACCACATTGCTGTAGATCTGGAATCACATATCAGGTAAAGGACATCAGTCAACCCAATGGGTCTTTTTTACAACAATCCACAATGGTTCCATGGCCATCATTATTTAATTACAGATTTTTCTTCATTTCAAATTTCACCATCTGCCATGGTGGGATTTGAACCCGGGCAATGCTCTGGGACTCTAAATTACTCGTCCAGTGCTAATATTACTCTGCTAGAGTATTGTGTACAGTTTTGGGCGCCGCCCTATAGGAAGGATGTGAACACATTGGAGAGGGCGCAGAAGAGGTTCACAAGGATGGCTCCAGGGATGAGAACCTTCAGTGATGAGGATAGATTGGAGAGGTTGGGACTTCTCCTTGGAGAGGAGATTTGACAGAGATGTTCAAAATCATGAAGGGGCTGGACAGAGTAGACGGGGAGAAACTGTTCCCCCTCGTAAAAGAATCGAGAATCAGAGGACACAGATTAGTTATTTGCAAAAGAAGCAAATGTGAAAGAAAGCACGAGTGGTTTGGGTCTGGAATGCGCTGCCTGGAGGCAGGTTGATCGGAGCATTTAAGAAGATATATGCAGGGGTACAGGCAAAAGGCAGGGATTGCACTAAGCCATGATACTCGCTTGGAGAGCTGGTGCAGACACAATGGGGCAAATGGCCTTTTGAGCCATAACAATTCCGTGTTTAATGTCCTTTTTAAAATTGATTAATGCTCAGAAAACACAATTCCTAAACATTCGTAGAATCAGTGTCGTGTTTAGTTTATTCTCCGTGATTTTCAACTCCCTCGGCTTCTTGCTGGCTGGTTCACGCCCCAGCGAGACCAGCGGTCTGTTATATATTTCATATGTAACTGGATGGGAAGATCCCAGAATGGAACCCTGGATCAGAAGACCATGGGCGGGATTCTCTGGGGAAGCGCGTCCCCGCGGATCCTCCAGCCTGGGAGCTGGCCAATGGGGTTTCCCATTGTGGCCACCCCCGTGGCATCGGGAAATCCGTGGACGTGAGTGCGAGAGATCACGCCGATGGAGATTCCTGCCCCATACTTTTAGAAAAATAAAATGTGAAGGAACAGAGCAACTGGACGGCTAATTAGTTGTAACAACAAAGAAAAAAAGTTTATTAAATATTGACAAGTTGAATTATGATACAATACACCTTTACAATCCCCCTCCTCCGCCGGTTTATCAATTGCACACAAATTTTAATATTAACACGGATTACAAACTACATCTGAAGCTACAATGGTCTGATTAACACACAAAGTCCCTTTTAAGCACACACGGTGACTGTGGTAAGACACACTCCTCTCTGAACCCAAGTTAATGTCTGTGGAGTACTCCTCAGAATCCCCCCAGATGATTCTTATACCGTGAGCCGCTCTGTCTCACTGGACACCAGCTTCCATACGAGTGACTTCAAATTCCCCTTTCAAAGAGTCACACTTTCAAATCTTCTTTTAAAATATGCCTTCCCTCTGCTGCTTCCATCAATGTTTCACTTTCAGATTTTACACTTCTCCCTTCAGGATTCCTTTGCCTTAAGAGCTTTCACACAAACTCCAAGGTCCAGCCACCGATTTCCACAATTATTCCAAATAACGTCTCCAAATAATGTTGTAATTTCTCACAAATCTTAGCACGACCACAGACATCTTCCTGACCTCTGACAATCCAACGTCTTTTCAACTCTTTGTGACTTTACTGAACAATAATCTCTTCTAGATTCGAGTTCCCCATTAATCTCCAGATTAACTCGACTTTAGGCGTCCGGCATCTGTTTTCTTAACCATTAACCCATTGTACGGCTTTTCTTCCAGCAAGGTTCAGAGAGATGTTTCCTCTTTAGCCCTTTAAAGCCAACTGCTTCTCGCAGAGTTGCGAGAGCTGCCTTTTCTCTCACCACCTATCTCCAACTGTGATCAAATCAGCAAACCAAAACCTCAAAGCTTCTCTACCTTACAAGGCCCCAGTTGCTAAGCAACCACTGTTGGTTTATTTACTCTTTACACCGTAGCCCCTTGAAGCACAATACACAGTTGGAACATAACCAACCCCCACATACAAACACCTTTGTCCAGGCACAGAAACATTAAATGAAGCCCTCTTAAAGCTATATCTTATTCCTGATGTTAACCGATATAAATATAAATTCCTTAAAACTAATTAGACATATGTTAGGAAAACATAGATAACATTAGTTTCTAAATGTGCAACTTATTTATTTGTATCACTTAAAAAATATCTCTTCAATCATAAAACATTGGCACTGATGCTTATAGTTAAGTTTCTAGTAGCCTTTGTGATGTCTGCTCTGAATCCACACCCAGGGTGAACTAATCATTCACAGAAAGCATAGATCAGTCGCCAGACTCTGCTAATCAAATACAGACCGATTTAATGCTACAGCGTTCTCTGGTTCCTTCCCCACGTGACTACCCTTGGAATGGTTGATGGCAAATGTCAACAGGTTGTTTCATCTTGAGTGGGGGGGGGGGGGGGGGGGGAGGGGGGTGGGTAGGATCACCTGTCCCATCCTTGCCCTAAAGGAAGAAAGAAAGACTGTCATTTAAAAAAAAATCATAATAGCTTAAAGCATGACTGCCAATCAAGTAGTTTTGAAATCTAGGCCGCGATCGAACAGCCATGCTGTACTTGAACAGCAGCGCCCCATGGCGCAACATGGCTGATAGAGGCCGGGTGACCCCGTTTCTGGGATCTACCGCCCATTGTCTTTCCCGAGGCACCTGAGCCAGTGAGACCTATCCCCTCTGCCTCGGAGACCTCGAGTGAGAGCCGTTCATGACCGGCCTCTACAAACACAAACCAGACAGAACGGCACTCATGGGGGTTCCAAGGGGATCAAAGGACCCCAGGCACATGACGTTTTGGCAGGGTGGTATCCTGGTACTGCTGATGCCAGCCAGGCACCCTGGCACTGCCACCTGCGTGCCAGCCTGGCAATGCCAAAGTGTTCAGGTGGCATTGCCAGCTGATAGGGGCCCTGCCAGGGTACCAGGTTGGCACTGCCAAGGTGCCAAGCTGGCATTTTCCACTGATGATTGGGTTGGGTGTGCCCTGTGCGAGTTTTGGTGCAATGCTGGGGGGGGGGGGGGGGGGGGGGGGGGGGTCCCGGGGACCCCTCATAGTGAGTTGGGGCTTGGGGGACTTTGGGGTTCACATCAGGGGCTCCAGAGATCAGGGTGGCATTTAAACATGGCTTCCTGATAGAGTATAGAGAAATACAGCACAGAACAGGCCCTTCGGCCCACGATGTTGCGCCGAACTTTTGTCCTAGGTTAATCATAGAATTTTGGACAATTTGTCATGGCCAATCCACCCAACCTGCACATCTTTGGACTGTGGGAGGAAACCGGAGTACCCGGAGGAAACCCACGCAGTCACGGGGAGGATGTGCAGACTCCACACAGACAGTGACCCAAGTCGAAATCGAACTTGGGACCCTGGAGCTGTGAAGCAATTGTGCTATCCACAATGCTACCGTGCTGCCCTTAAGAAGTTAACCTACACTCCCTTATTCTACCCTAATCCAAGTACCTATCCAATAGCCGCTTGAAGGTCCATAAATTTTCCGACTCAACTACTACCACAGGCAGTGCATTCCATGCCCCCACTACTCTCTGGGTAAAGAACCTACCTCTGACATCCCCTCTATATCTTCCACCATTTATCTTAAATTTATGTCCCCTTGTAATGGTGTGTTCCACCCGGGGAAAAAGTCTCTGACTGTCTACTCTATCTATTCCCCTGATCATCTTATAAACCTCTATCAAGTCGCCCCTCATCCTTCTCCGTTCTAATGAGAAAAGGCCTAACACCCTCAATCTTTCCTCGTATGACCTACTCTCCATTCCAGGCAACATCCTGGTAAATCTCCTTTGCACCTTTTCCAAAGCTTCCACATCCTTCCTAAAATGAGGTGACCAGAACTGCACACAGTACTCCAAATGTGGCCTGACCAAGGTTTTGTACAGCTGCATCATCACCTCACGGCTCTTAAATTCAATCCCTCTGCTAATGAACGCTAGCACACCATAGGCCTTCTTCACAGCTCTATCCACTTGAGTGGCAACTTTCAAAGAACAATGAACATAGACCCCAAGATCTCTCTGCTCCTCCACATTGCCAAGAACCCTACCATTAACCCTGTATTCCGCATTCAGATTTGTCCTTCCAAAATGGACAACCTCACACTTGTCAGGGTTAAACTCCATTTATCTCTTGCTACACTGGGGGGATCCGGCGAGCGGAGCGCCCCAGTGCACAAAACGGGGCTATGCGCTCGTGGTGGGACCTTTTGTTCCCATTTAGTTAAATCGCGCCTCCACTCTTTCAATAAGTGTTTTATTATTCGGATACCCTGTAGTGAAAGACGCATGAACAAATCTGTTTAGTCATTGTAATGTCGGAAATGTGGCAGCCAAATTGTGTACAACACGCTCCCAAAACAGTAATGTGATAATGACCAGATAATCGGCCTTATTTTTAGCAATGTTGGCTGAAGGATAAATGTTGACCTCGGACTTGGGGGAGGTGGGGGTTGTGCATTTGTTGGGCATATTATGATACAAAAAGCAGAGTGTGAATGTTTTCTGATCATTGTGGATCATTGTCTTTGGTTACAGAGTACTGTCAGATATATGCTCAGGAAATTGGTACCCTACTTCTGTGTCACCTTAGACGGGGGCAGGTACTTGGTATGGTAGCTCCATAAAGGTGTTGGGGATGGAAGAACCATCTCCAAGAATATATCCAGCCAGAGTTGGCAGTGGGTAAACCCTGGCGGATGATGTTTGTGTTACTGCGTTACAGGACCAGATCATGACTGGCCTTGGCCCAAGTGTCATGAATCTGTGATGGCGTATCTGGAATGGGACATGTCTTGGTGGTGGGGGTGGGGTACTAAGTATCCTGGAACTCCATGATTACTAAAGGTCTATGACTGCCCCCTTAGGACAGCTTCAGATAAAGGAAGAAATTGCATTTATATAACGCCTTTCACGATGCACAAATCTTCTCCTATTATGATGTTTCACCATATTTGGCATGGGTTGGAGGCTTTGCCCCCCCCCCCCCCGCCCCCCCGCCCTCCAAACAAAGTCCAAACTTGTCTCTTCAGTGTCCTGGACAAACTCCCTGGTCAGTTATTATACTTCTGGCCATCAACTGCTGGAATTGAAGTGGGAAAATAATCCCATGGATTTCTGGCGTCCATGAGTTCAAATCCCAGAGAGGAATTGATGGAAAAGATCAATCTCATCTTATTCACCTTCTACCATCTTGGTAATGACTTGAGCCAGTGAATCAATGGCGAATTCTTCCAATCAATATCTGTCAATCCGTCTATAACTGACCCAGACGTGGGGTGGAGCAGACCCTCCACTTTGGAGAGCTTTGAGAATTGTCGGTCCAAAAATCACCTGTTCCTGCCCAAGCCACACCCCACTCAGCACAGCCCATGTGCCAAATTACTCAGATCCTATATATCTCGACTGCTATTTTGTGGAAGAATAAATCAATACTCACATGTTTTCCAGCTGTGATTAAATGTATTCCTGGAGACTCTTCACAAGACTTGTCCCCCACGCTCCAGCCATTATACAATCATGGAGGCCCATGGCGTCTGCGCTGGTCCAAAATAACCACCGAACCATTTTAATCACATTTTCCTGCACTTGGCCCATGGCCTTGTCTGCCTCAGCATCGCAAGTACACATCTAAATACTTTGTTATGGGCCAGGGTTTAGAGAATCCCAATGTTCACCTGACCCACAACTTTTAATACATAGACTTTACATAGAATTTACAGTGCAGATTGCACAATAGATTGTGGTATGGGGAGCACACAGCCCACTCTACAGGTGTGGTACAGCAGAAATGGGAAAGTATTTTTTAAAGCAAAACAATGTTTATTCTTTGAACTCAAGTTAATCTTTTTAAAACATACAGTGAACATCTTGGCAACCATCAATTCATATACAACCCCCAAAGAATACAACACTCAGTAATCCTTAATAACTTCCCAAACAATATCCAGAAGACAAAAGAAACACCTTTTAACAGAAGCACATTAGGTTTACATTCACTGCTGAGAACGTTTATAATTCTGAATTCGCCAAATGATCAAGAGATAGTCTTTTCATGGCAGAGAGATCAACAGTACACCTGCTCTGTCTGGCTTCAGCTCCAACACTAAAAATGAAACAAAATACACCCTGCAGCAAACAGCCTAAAACAAAAGTAAAAAGCTGACAGACAGCCCAGCTCCACCCACATTCTGACATCACTGATACACACCCATTTCTTAAAGGTACATTTCTTAAACACCCATTTCTTAAAGGTACTCTCACATGATAACTTGTTAAATGTTATACGGATCTCTGCCTCCTTTTCAGGCAGTGAATTCCAGACTCCCACCACCCTCTGGGTGAAAGATTCACCTCACATCCCCTCTAAACCTCCTGCCCCTTACCTTAAATCTATGCCCCCCTAGTCATTGACCCCCTCCACCAAGAGGAAAAGTTTATTCCTATCTACCAGATGCCCCTAATCCTAAAAGTATACATCTCATGTAATCGCACCTTCTCCTCTGCTCCCAGGAAATAAGCTTCATTCTATCCAATTTCCCTTCATAGCTGAATCTCTCCAGCTCAGGCAACATCCTAATAAATCTCCTTCGTACACTTTCAGGTGCTATCACATCCGTATTATAATTTGGATTGCAGAATTGCACACACTACTCTGGCTGTGGCCTAACCAATGTTTTATACAGTTCCAGCATAACCTCCCTGCTCTTAAACTTTATGCCTTGGCTAATGAAGGCAAGTACACCATATGACATCTTAACCACTGTATTCACCTGCTCTGCTACCTTCAGGAACCGGTGTCAGGCACACCAAGGTTTCTCTGATCCTCGGTGCTACCCAGGGTCCTGCCGTCTATCATGTATTCCGTTGCCTTGTTTGTCCTGCCCAAGTCCATCACCTCACACTTATCCCGATTGAATTCCATTTGCCACTGATCAGCCCATCTGACCAGCCCGTCTATATCCTCCTGTAATCGAAGGCCATCCTCCTCGCTATTTACCACCCCACCAATATTGTATCATCCGTGAAATTATTGATCAGCCCTCCTACATTCATGTCTAAATCATTTATATAAACCACAAACAGCAAAGGGCCCAACACTGATCCCCACGGAACCCCACTGGACACAGGCTTCCAGTCAGAAAAACACCCCTCGACCATCACCCTCTGCTTCCTGCCACTTAGCCAACTTTGCATCCATTTTTCCAAATTTCCTTGGGTCCCCCGCTATCTGTCTCCCATTTGGGACATTGCCAAAAGTCTTGCTGAAGTCCAAGTCGACTACATCAAATGCATTTTCTTCATCTACACATCTGGTCACCTCTTCGAAAAATTCAATCAAGTTGGTTAGACATGACTCCCCCCTTAACAGAACCATGTTGTCTGTTCCTGATTAATCCCTGCCTCTCTAAATGCAGATTAATTCTGTCTCAGAATTGCTTCCAATAATTTCCCCACCACTGAGGTTAGACTGACTGGCCTGTAGTTTCCTGGTTTATCCCTTCCTCCCTTCTTGAACAGTGATACCACATTTGCTATCCTCCAGTCCTCCAACACCTCTCTTAATAATAATCTTTTTAGTGTCACAAGTAGGCTTACATTAACACTGCAATGAAGTTACTGTGAAAATCCCCGAGTCGCCACATTCCGGCACCTGTTCGGGCACACAGAGGGAGCTGGTTTAGCACAGTGGGCTAAACAGCTGGCTTGTAATGCAGAACAATGCCTGCAGCATGGGTTCAATTCCCGTACTGGCCTCTCCGAACAGGTGCCGGAATGTGGCGACTAGGGGCTTTTCACAGTAACTTCATTGAAGCCTGCTTGTGACAATAAACGATTATTATTATATTATTAATTCAGAATGTCCAATTCACCTAACAGCACGCCTTTCGGGACTTGTGGGAGGAAACCGGAGGAAACCCACACAGACACGGGAAGAACGTGCAGACTCCGCACAGACAGTGACCCAAGCCGGGAATCGAACCCGGGACCCTGGCGCTGTGAAGCAACAGCGCTAGCCACTGTGCTACCGTGCTGCCTCCTGGTGGCCAGAGAGGAATTGAAAATTATTGACTGCACCCCTGCTATTTCCTCCCTTGCCTCACTCAACAGCCTGGGGTATGTTTCATCTGGCCCTGGAGATTTGTCTACTTTTAAACTTGCAAGTCAAAGCCAGATCCTCTTCGCTGCATATGTTAATATCCTGAATTTGATCATATTCCTTCTCTCTGATTTCTGTACACACACCGTCCCTTTCACCAATGAACACTGATACAAAGTATTCATTTTGAACCCTACCTACGCCCTCCGGCTCCACACACAAATTACCCCTGTGGACCTTAATGGGCTCGACTCTTTCCCCAGTTATCCTTTTACCCTGAATGTACTTGTAGGATTTTCCTTTATTTTACCTGCCAACATCCCTTCATGTCCCCTTTTCGCTCTCCTGATTTGCTTTTTAAGTTCCATCTTGCACATTCTTCACGCCTCTGGGGCCTCTGCTGTTTTGAGCCCTCGATACCTGGCACACGCCTCCCTTTACCCCTCATCCGATGCTGTCTATTCCTCGATATCCAGGGTTCACTGGATTTGTTGGTCCCACACTTTTTTCTTGATTGGAATATGTTGGTCCTGCACTCTCCCTATTTCCTTGAATGCGCCCACTGTTCTGTCAGGTATATACCTAAAAGTGTCTGCTCCCAGTCCATTTTGGCCAAATCTTATTAAAATTGGCCTTCCCCCAGTTTAGAAATTTGAACTCGGGCCTGTCCTTGTCCTTTTCCATAACAATCTTTAATCTAATGGATTATTATCACTGTCTGCAAAATGCTCCCCACTGATACAATAATCACTTACCTGGCTTCGTTACCTAAAATTAAGGCAGCCAATTATCCATCCTCATGATGTACGGCCTCCCTACACCAATTTGAAAGCAAAAAGACTCATTATCCAATTTGATGATGCTTCACTGTCTGTCACACCGCCTTTCTCCCCATGTTTTTGATATTTTTGTATCTGGTAAAGAGGAATATTCAAAGAAAATTTTTAAATACCCCAAAGGTGTTGAATGTTTCTCCAGGATTGCTCACAGCCGTGTCCTGCAGATTGTTCTTCATTTCCCGGAGGATTGGTGAGATGAGAGTGACTGCCCTTGACACCATGGCAATATTTGACCAAATGTGGCATCAAGGGGACCTAGTTGGAGTCAATGGGAATCGAGGGGGAAACTCTCCGCTTATTAACAGTCATGCCTGGTATAAAAGGCAATGGAGGTCAATGACCTCCAGGACATCATGGTAGGATATCCTCAGGATAGTGTCCTCGGCCCAAACACCTTTCACTGCTTCATTAATGACCTTCCTTCTATTCCACCATAAGGGTACAAGTGGCGATTCTCACTGATTATTGTATAATTGTGAAATATCTTTTTGCTGCCTCCATCATTTAGTCCCATTTAGAATCCTAAAACAGCAATCACATCACCTCTGTGCCTTCTCCTTCCATAGAATCATAGAATCCTAGACTTTACAGTGCAGAAGGAGGCCATTCAGACCATTGAGTCTCCACCGGCCCTTACAAAGAGCACCCTTTTCAAGCCCATGTATCTACCCTATCCCGTACCCCAGCAACCCCTTTAACATTCTTTTGGACACTAAGAACAATTTAGCATGGCCAATCCATCTAACCTGCACATCTTTGGACGATGGGAGGAAACCAGAACACCCAGAGGAAACCCACGCAGACACGGGGAAAACGTGCAGACTCCGCACAGTGACCCAGCGGGGAATCGAACTTGGGACCCTGGCGCTGTGAAGCCACAGTGCTATCCACTTGTGCTCCCGTGCTGCCCAATTGAAGCTAATTGAAGATATTCAGCCAGAGTCTGAAGGGGTTCCAACAAGAGCTAGAATCTGTTGTGTACCACAAGTATTACTTTATGCCGTGCTGATTTTAAGCTTAATTGAGAGCTGTACGTTTTGTTTTCTTGCTGTTTAATGGGGAATTGAGTAGTAATGTTTCAGGGGTAATTGTAAGCTGTTCTTTTTGGGTGTGAAGTTAAAGAGTTTAATATTGTATTCGTAATAAAAGCAAATCCCATGTTCTTCATGCAATCACTCCTGGAGTGAATCATTCCTTCCACACAGTCTTACAAATAAACTAAAATATTGGGGTTTTGATCTAGTATCCGAGCCACTGTTTGGTCTGGCTGAGTTCGTAATAACCGCAACATCTAACCTCCTTTATTTACTGTTGCCGATCATTGTCACAATAGTTTAATTTGTTTATTGTCACTCCAGACTGCCAAATCTTTCCTCTTTTCCATTGTTATTTTCTTTCATTTGAATAATAATCCATCCTGGATTTTCCTGCCTCCACATGAAGCAATGTCCTGTCCAGCCCCACTCCCAAGGACAGCCACCATTTCTCATCCTGTTTCATTTATGTTGGGAGTCGATTACCTTCATTGGCTTAACCTGTAGCTGATGTATAAAGCGGATGTATTGTGACTCTCAGGCACCAGATCACTTATCGAGCTATTAAACTAAAGAGATCTCCAAACTAGTCCCTGTGTGGTATCGGTCACCTGGGCTGATGAGTCCCAAATACCCCGGGTTCTGAAATAAAATGCAGGATAAACTCCGATCTGGCAGCATCTGTGGAGAGAGAGAAACCTTTTCAAGTAAAATGTGACTCCTTCCGAACTCTGGTTCTGTTGGGCAACCAAGTGCATTAATAATTGGCCTGATGCTCCTGCGCCTGAGAATACACCCAAAGAGTGGATATTCAGAGATGCCAGCCTGGTATTGGCAAATCCGCCTTCATCATCTGAATGGAACAAGTCTTCATGTTTCCTGTTTCAACCACCTGCATTAAATCTGTAACTTAATAATACCGAAGGTGCTGGAAATCAAAATCAAACTTAAATGTGGAATCGGTCACTCAGAAGATTCAGCACCACCTGTGGGCTCGCTGGTTCAAGCTGGCATGCAGTGCCGGCCCTGGGAGTGTTTGATGGGGACAGTGTAGAGGGAACTTTACTCTGTATCTAACCCCATGCTGTACCTGTCCTGGGAGTGTTTGATGGGGACAGTGTAGAGGGAGCTTTACTCTGTATCTAACCCCGTGCTGTACCTGTCCTGGGAGTGTTTGATGTGGACAGTGTCGTGGGGGCTTTACGCTGTATCTAACCCCGTGCTGTACCTGTCCTGGGAGCGTTTGATGGGGACAGTGTAGAGGGAGCTTTACGCTGTATCTAACCCCGTGCTGTACCTGTCCTGGGAGTGTTTGATGGGGACAGTGCGGAGGGAGATTTACTCTGTATCTATCCCGTGCTGTACCTGTCCTGGGAGTGTTTGATGGGGACAGTGTAGAGGGAGCTTTACTCTGTATCTAACCCCGTGCTGTACCTGTCCTGGGAGTGTTTGATGGGACAGTGTAGAGGGAGCTTTACTCTGTATCTAACCCCGTTCTGTACCTGCCCTGGGAGTGTTTGATGGGGACAGTGTAGAAGGAGCTTTACTCTGTATCTAACCCCGTGCTGTACCTGCCCTGGGAGTGTTTGATGGGGACAGTGTAGAGGGAGCTTTACTCTGTATCTAACCCCGTGCTGTACCTGTCCTGGGAGTGTTTGATGGGGACAGTGTAGAGGGAGCTTTACTCTGTATCTAACCCTGTGCTGTACCTGTCCTGGGAGTGTTTGATGGGGACAGTGTCGTGGGGGCTTTACGCTGTATCTAACTCCGTTCTGAACCTTTCCTGGGAGTGTTGATATTCACACAAGGTGACAAAAATTGGAAAAAATGTTTTATTAGCAATGAGACCATTTGCATGAATGAAGATCAAGATAACCTCTGATGGACCAATGTGTCAGTTACAGCTGTGTAAGTTATTGAGATCCTGCTGTGGAACATCAAACTTAGCAATTGAAATTGTTGCCGATGTATTTATTTAATGTAATGTTACAGGTTTAATAAGGCCAAATACTTGAAAAGAAGACTGAGTTGACTTTTCCTGTGATTTGCTGCTATTCGAACAATTTCAAGTATGGTTTAGTCTTGAAGGATATTCCCACTGCACCCCCCCCAAACCCCCCCCCCCCCCCCCCCCCCCCCACGCATTTCAGCCATTTGGATTCTTCCCAAACACATTTTCCTTTTGACCATTTAGTACTGGGCTCCACTCCAGGTTGAGCACACAAGTCTGAACTATTTCCTGTGGGGTTTCAGAACAGCTTTGTGCAGATCCAAGTGTTGCTCCCAATTGATTAATAATGAGGCAATGATTTATATCAAGAGCATCTTCGAAAAGACAGCAAAGGCCTTAATGGGAAACAGATTGCAGAATGCCGGAAACACATGGAGATGAAATGTGAAAGTGAGATTTGATATGAAAGGGACAAGTTGATATTTGGCTGGGGACCTTTACTAAATTCCAAGCAGGTTCCTCAATGTGCTTTCTACTGAGTTCTGACAGATCCATGTGTGGTAGTCACCATTGATGTATATATTGTATATAGAGGATGTCGGTGCAGGTGTTTTGTGGTAAGGCCCTTTCACCAAGGCTCGCAATCTGCCCTACTCCATCGAGGAAGTCAGGGCTATCACCAGAGAATGCCAGGTCTGCGCGGAGTGCAAACCGCACTTCTATCCGCCAGATCGTGCGGGCCTGGTGAAGGCCTCCCGCCCCTTTGGATGCCTCTGCGTGGACTTCAAAGGGCCCCTCCCCTCCATGGACCGTAACACGTACTTCCTCAGTGTGGTCGATGAGTATTCCAGATTCCTCTTCGCCATCCCATGCCCCAACATGACGTCTGCCACAGTCACCAAAGTCCTCAACACTATCTTCGCTCTGTTCGGCTTCCCCGCCTGCTCCACAGTGACAGGGGGTCCTCATTCATGAGCGATGAGCTGCGTCAGTTCCTGCTCAACAGGGGCATTGCCTCGAGCAGGACGACCAGCTACAACCCCCGGGGAAACGGATAGGTGGAGAGGGAGAATGGGATGGTCTGGAGGGCCGTCCAGCTGGCCCTACGGTCCAGAAATCTCCCAGCCTCCCGCTGGCAGGAGGTCCTCCCCGATGCACTGCACTCCATTCGGTCGCTCCTATGCACTGCGACTAATGACACACCCCATGGACGTCTCTTTGCCTTCCCTAGGAAGTCCACCTCCGGGGTGTCGCTCCTGACTTGGCTCGCAGCTGCAGGACCCGTATTCCTCCGTTGGTTGAAAGGGTAAAGCTAATCCACGTCAACCCACAGTACGCCTACGTGGCGTACCCCGACGGCCACCAAGATACTGTCTCCCTCAGGGACCTGGCACCAGCTGGTTCCCCACACACACCCCCCCCTCCGACCCGGCGCCACCCTCCCCTCCCCCGGCGCACCCCGCCGCAGCCACCACTCTGGGACAATCCGTCCTCCCCTTGCCCACACCCGAGGATGAAGAGGATTTCCAGGATACGCTCCCGGAGTCACCGAAGACCAACTGACACCGGAATCACCGCCATCACTGCGGCGCTACCGACAGCAGATCAAGGCTCCAGACCGACTGAATCTGTAACATGACCTGGACTTTTAAAGCACCATCCCTCTGTACATAATTTTCCCCTCCACCCCGCTGGACTCAATTTTTTTTGCTCTCTGTACTTTGAAAAGTCTACCTCTATATAGTTCTCCACCACCCCCGCCAGACTCGATCTTAACAGGGGGTGAATGTGGTAATCACCACTGATGTATATATTGTATATACAGGATGTCGGTGTAGGTGTTTTGTGGTAAGACCCTGTACTACAGGTACGGGGGTAGTTCCCTGCCTGCTGGCTCCGCCCAGTAGGCAGAGTATAAATATGTGTGCTCCCCGTACAGCAGCCATTTCGCCAGCTGATGTTGGAGGCCACACATCTTAGAGTAATAAAGCCTCAATTGCATCCAACTCTCGTCTTTATGTCATTGATCGTGCATCACCATGCTTCCAGAGTTTTCTGTTTTAACCTGAAACCCTGACTGCTGCCTTTTTGATTCCTTGCAATGTGTCCATTCCAAATTCTCTCCAGGCTGAACCTCCCATCCTCCACCACCCTGTGCGAATTGGAGATTATCCCAAACTCTGCTGTTCATATCTCAAATGTTGTTCACCCACCATTTGCTGAGCTCACTGACCTGCATTGGCTTCCAATCTGGCAACACCTCATAGTTACATTGTGTACCTTGGTGTTGCCCTATTATGTATTTTCTTTTATTTTCTTGTCATGTACCTAATGAACTGTTGAGCTGCTCGCAGAAAAAATACTTTTTACTGTAGCTCGGTACACGTGACAATAAACAATATCCAATCTAATCCAATCCTTTACTGCGATGCCTCTCTGCACCTCTGCGCCAGTATCTCTACGTTCCTCCAGTCCTGACCTCTTGTACATCCTAGAATTTCACCATTGCCGCCCGTGCCTTCAGCTACCTGGGACTCCAAGCTTGGGCGAGAGGGTGATGTAGCAGTAATTTCTCTAGACTAGCAAACCAGAGGCCCTGGCCAACGCTCTGTGGATGCAGGTTCAATTCCCACCACGGCAGCTGGTGGAACTTAAATTCAATTAATATGAATAAATAAATAATCTTTATTGTCACATGTAGGCTGACATTGACACTGCAATGAAGTTACTGTGAAAAGCCCCTTGTCGCCACATTCCGGAGCCTGTTCGGGTACACGGAGGCAGAATTCAGAATTCTCAGCTGGTACGGGAATTGAACCCGTGCTGCTGGCCTTGTTCTGCATCACATTTCAGCTGTCTAGCCCACTGAGCTACACCAGCTCAGAGATCTAAAGCTGGTGAGTGTGAAAGGATCATCGATTGTCCTAAAAACCCATCTGGTTCACTTATGTCCTTTTTGTAGGGAAGGAAATCTGCCGTCCTTACCTGGCCGGGCCTACATGTTAATGCTATGCAATGTGATTGATTCTTAGCTGCTCTCTGAAATGGCCTGGTGAACCATTCAATTAAAGGGCAGTTAAAGATGGGCAAAAAATGCTGGCCCTGCCAGTCATGCCCACATCCCATCAAAGGGTTTGCAAAATGAGAAACATACTCTTTCTCTCCCCCACTAAATCTGCAGCTCCAAGCTATCGTTTACCTGTCCAGCCATCTCTGTATGTGGTTGAGTGTCAGATTCTGGGTAACGGGGATAGGACAGGAGAGAGGGCCTGGGTAGTGTCCTTTCAGAGGGTCGGCGCAGACCCGATGGGCCGAGTGGCCTCCTGTTGCCCTGTTGGGGTTCTGTGGTTTCTGTCGATGACTGCAAGCTGTTGATGGATGCTGCTTCGTTTCATCCTGACTGTATTGCAAGTTGTATTGGAGGCATGGTACCAGTAGGAGGCGATACCTCTCCGTGACGTCATCTGCCTCTGAGTTGCTGATGGCTTCCTTGTGCGAATACAAGTCTAATTCTGCTTTGAGATTGCAAGAGTTGTTTCTGGCATTTGGTGGGCTATCATTTTCCATGGGTCTATTAAAATTTGAACTTTTGTTCCCTGGATAAGGGATGTAACAACTGAATTGCTCACTGCCCTCTTTATTTTCCCCACCCCATGTATTGACCTCCAATTAAACAGGAGGATGAAACTGGAGGTCTGTGATTCATCCTGAAGCATTGGCTCAACCCACCCAGGCACCAGTGAGGAAGTGACAGGACAGGGGCAGAAATCGTGTCGTTGGAAAGCAATTTTGCCGCTGATTTCAGAGTGGGGGTGGATTTTAACTCTCCCACCAGGAAGAAACGATACAAGCTCGAGGAGGTAGAGATAGAGTGGAGGTGGATTGTGATGTGTTTCCAGCCACCCTCTTTTCCCTTGCCCATTTCCACTCCACCTGTGATTTAATTCCTGTTGGCTTTGAGCAGGAATCAACCGGGTATTGAAATGAAGCCTGGGAGTTAAAAATCGGGCAGGTTTGCAACCTGATGGGGGCAGGGAAGGTGCCATAGCGATCAGCACAGCTGCATCAAGGCACCGAGGACCCGGGTTCGATCCCGTTTGTGTGGAGTTTGCACATTCTCCCCGTGTCTGTGTGGGTCTCACCCCCACAACCCAACGATGAGCAGGGTGGGCGGATTGGCCACGCTAAATTTCCCCTAAAAATAATTGGGTGCTCTAAATTTAAAAAAAAAGGTTTTCAATCTGATTCGAGCCATCGCAACCCTGGATTTCTACAGGAGTAATTTTCAGACGCCTGCAATGATGGCGACTGGGCAGGTTATGTGGCGGTCCAGGTGGATTTTAGCGTACAGCATAAATCCTGCAAATCCAGAACACTGTTATTAATTACAGATCCACGGAGCGATGGTGTGAGAAATGGGAGAGAGGCAGCTGTCGATCGGGTTTGCGGGGGGGAGGGGGGTGTGGAGAGTGTGTGGAGCAGGTTGTAACTCTTCCATAAGCTGTCCAGTGGGAGATCTCATTTCCTGCATCTGACCAGCCATATCATGTGGATGTGTCTGAGTAAAGCTACTCGCCATTCCGAACTCTATCTTCAGTTAACAACTCACCTGGCGGAAGAAAAGATTTGCACCTCTTCTATGGCACCTTCTGTAGTCTCCGACCATCCTCAAAACAGTTTATCGCCAATGAGGTATCTTTTATAAAGAGTAGTCACTGTTATAATGTAGCAAACGTGGCATCCAATTTGCACACAGGAAGACTCCACAGAGTGTCAGAGGATACAGCAGGACACAGATCATTTGGGGACTTGGGACGGAGAGATGGCAGATGGAGTTTAATCCCGACAAATGTGAGGTAATGCATTTTGGTAGGTCTAATACAGTTGGGAATGATACAGTAAATGGCAGAACCCTAACAATGGAGTATTGGCAGGCAGAGGGATCTGGGCGTACAGCTCCATAGATCACTGAAGGGGGCAACGCAGGTGGAGAAGGTAGTCAAGAAGGCAGACGGCATGCTTGCCTTCATCAGCCAGGGCATTGAGTATAAAAATTGGCAAGTCATGCTGCAGCTGTACAGAACCTTAGTTAGGCCACACTTGGGTTGCGTACATTTCTGGTCGCCATATTACAAGAAAGATGTGGATGCTTCGGAGAGGGTAGAGAAGAATGTTGCCTGGTCTGGAGGGTATTAGCTATGAGGAAAGATTGGATAGGTCAGATTGTTTTCATTGGAATGACGGAGATTGAGGGGCGCCCTGATAGAGTTTACAAAGTTGAGGGGCATGGACAGAGTGGACAGTCAGATGCTTTTTCCCAGGGTGGAAAAGTCAATTACTAGGGAATGTAGATTGAGGCTGTGAGGGGGAAAGTTTAGAGGAGATTTGCGAGGCAAATTACACAGAGGGTGGTGAGTGCCTGGGACGCACTGCTGGGGGAGGTGGTGGGTCAGGTACGATAGCGACGTTTAAGAGGCATGTAGACGAATACATGAATAATTATAATAATAATCTTTATTATTGTCACAAGTAGGCTTACATCAACACTGCAATGAAGTTACTGTCAAAATCCCCTAGTCGCCACATTCCGGCGCCTGTTCGGGTACACTGAGGGAGAATTCAGAAGGTCCAATTCACCAAACAGCACATCTTTCGGGACTTGTGGGAGGAAACCGGAGTGCCCGGAGGAAACCCACGCAGACACGGGGAGAACGTGCAGACTCCGCACAGACAGAATAGGATGGGAATAGAGGGATACGGACCCTGAAAGTGCAGAAGGTTTTTGTTTGGACGGGCATCATGATTGGCGCAGGCTTGGAGGGCCGAAGGGCCTGTTCCTGCGCTGTACTGTTCTTTGATAATGACCAGATGATCTGTTTTAGTCATGGGTGTTCAGTGTGTGTGCATGTTTCTAGGGCTGTGTGAGGTGGGGGGGGGGGGGGGGGTAGTGGGAGCTTGGTTGGGGGTGTGGGGGGTAGTGGGAGCTTGGTTGGGGGTGGGGGGAGCGGGGGGGGTAGTGGGAGCTTGGTTGGGGGTGGGTGGGGGGGGGTTGCTTAGCAGATAGATGGTTTTGAGGAGCAGGGGCAGGGATTAGTGAGGCTGGTGTAGGGTTAGTGCAGCTCTGTTGTCCCAACACAGAGGTTGTTGGCTTTGGAAGAGGAAGCCGTAACGTGGACAGATGTTTTTATTAGAATCTCCCCTTGACCTTAAGACGGTCAAGATATTGGTTGGGTTAAACCTGCAACCCGGGCCCACAGATTAGATTTGTCCTTGCGACTGCAGTGGAAGAGTGAAGTTCTGCTGATGTGTTGTAAGTTGAACCAAGTATAATATTGTGGTCAGCACCAGTGTGTGAAACTGGAACACTGAACAAAGGAGCTGACGGCAAGCGATGTTGCTGCCAGGAATTATTTGCAGAGTGGGGGGAGTGACTGATGAGATGCTCCTTGAAACTCACACAGGAGACGTTATTGAGGTAATTATGCTGAGAATAATCGTATCCAAAGAAAGACGTGCATTTGCATAGCACCTTTCACAAGTAAAGGAAACGGCTGCGGCAAATTTGTACAAAGAAAGATCCCCGATGAATGAAGCAAAATTCAGCAGATGCTGGAGATCGGAAACAGAAAATGCTGGGAAAACGCAGCAGGTCTGGAAGTATCTGTGAGGTGAGAACCCAAGTTAGCATTCTGAATCCAACGTGACTCCTCTTTGAAATGTTAACTCTGCTTATCGCTCCTCGCCACACGCTGCAGCACCTGAACTTTCCAGCACTTTGTCTTTATCCCACAATACCAATGGCCGGACCATCTGTCTTAAGTTTATGGTTTGAGGCAATCAATGTTGGTCTTTACACCAGGGAGAACTCTTCGGGTCATTGGTTTTACAACACAGGAGACTTCCCTGGCGGCCACGGAGTGACTGGTCGCACATTTGGTGGCTCCTGCTTGAGGTGGGATTCTTTGGTCCTTGTTACCCATTCCGGGGGAGTGTTTGCTGGTACAAAGTACAGGAACAGACATAGCAAAGAACTCTCCTTCGGGTAGGCCTGTCTCAGCCCTATCAAACGAGGAGTGCAACTGTAAAGGGTCACATTCAGACCAGGAGCTTTCGAGGCGTGCGATAGAAGGAATGATGGCGGAGAGCTCTGTGGAGCTAGTGGTCCACGGAACAGTAGGTGGCGTTAATGATGGTTCAGTTTTGGCAGCAAAGACAGAAGGCCTCTGAAGACCTGGTTAAGGTGGCTGATCTGATCTGGAAAGCCATTGAGAGAGCAGAGCAAGGGGTTAGAGGTATATAGTGCGTCGCTCCAAAATGTGGAAGAGTCAGTGGGTGACCATGAGAACCGGCTGGCCTCGTTGGCGAGGTGGCAGAGGGTCAAAGGAAGCTGAGGGAGAAAGTGGACAATTTGGAGAATCAGTTGAGGAGGCAGAATTTCCAGATTGTGGGGTTGCCCGAAGGCAGCGAGGGAACAGAGGCCACGACATATGTAGCAAACATGCTTGGGAAGCTGGTGGGGCCTGGTGAAGCACTGGACAGGGTTCTAGACCCTAGCCATTCACGGCGTGAGTTCTAGACCCCAGCCACTCGCGGTGTGTGTTCTGGACCCTAACCACTAGCGGCGTGTGTTCTACACCCCTGCCACTCGCGGAGTGCGTTCTAGACCCTAACCACTCGCAGTGTGCGTTCTAGACCCCTGCCACTCGCGGAGTGCGTACTAGACCCTAGCCACTCGCAGTGTGCGTTCTAGACCCCTGCCACTCGCGGAGTGCGTTCTAGACCCTAGCCACTCGCAGCGTGCGTTCTAGACCCCAGCCACTCGTGGCGTGCGTTCTAGACTCCAACCACTCACGGCTTGCATTCTAGATCCCAGCAACTCATGGCGTCCATTCCAGATCACAGCCACTCAAGGTGTGCGTTCTAGATCCCAGCCACTCATGTTGACAAAATCAAGCGTTCTCTGCTAATTCCATCATTGACCTTCCTATTGGGAATAGTTTCTCCCGATCGAATTGACCCAGCCAATTGGAACACTCTTTCGGAGATGTACCACAACATCTTTTATGTCATCCTAATTAACGTCTCCTCTGAAAGACGGCATCAGCAACAGTGCAGCACACCCTCCGCATGACACTGGCAATGTCAGCCTCAAGTCTCTGGAGTTGGTGTTGGATCTGGAACTGAGAACTTTCAGCGTCAGGAGGTGAGAATTGTTACCATGACCTGATTCAGTCCAGAAATTCCAATATTTTCTAACTGCAGCTTTGCCCGTGACACTCACCAAATAAATAATGAGGTTTGGAATCCGGGGAGAGAGACAGAGCTCTGAGCCAGATAGTCTTTCCTCACACTTCCATCAGGGAATCTTTCAGCACAGAAGGAAGCTTCCATCTGCAAAGTGATGAAAAGTATCATCGATAGTGATACCACACGGCACTTCCTCAGCAATAACCTGCTGGCAGGCGCTTAGTTTGGGTTCCGCCAGGGTCACTCAGCTCCTGACCTCATTACAGCCTTGGTTCAAACATGGACAAAAGAGCTGAATGCCAGAGGTGAGGCGAGAGTAACTGCTCTTGACATCAAGGCAGCATTTGACAGAGAATGGCATCAGTTCCCCAGTAAAACCCAAGTCAATGGGAATCGGCGGGGCGGGGGTGGGGAGGGGGGGGAGAGGGGGGAGTGGCACTGTCTGCTGATTGGAGTCATACACCTGGCACAAAGGAAGATGGTTATTGCAGGTTAATCATCTCGCTCCAGAAAGCGATTGCAAGAGTTCCACAGGATAATGTCCGAGGGCCAACCATCTTCGAATATTGCAATGACCTTCCATCCATAATGTCTGATGTGGGGATGTTGACTGATATCATTTGCGGCCCACAGATACTGAGTCAGTCTGTGCTCATAATCAGCAAGACCTGGGCAATGTTCAGGCTTGGGCTGGTATGGGACAAACAATGGTTTGTACCTCAAGTGCCAGGCAATGACCAGCTTCAACCAGAGAGAATACAACCATCGCCCTCTGACATTCAATGGCATTACCATCACCGAATCTCCCACTATGAACATGGGGTATCCAGTGACCAGAAATTTAATTGGACCAGGTCTACAAATGTTGTGGTGTCCCATCACCACCCCACCCACCCCTCCGCACTACGGAGGCGGCCTGCGATTGGCCAGCGACGAGATCTCCTGGTGGGGGTTGGGGCACGGGTGGCGACTGTTCGAAGGACTGAGAGATCCACCAGCGGGAACAGTTGGAAACCTCCTCCCTGTGGCTGCAAGAGCCCTCTATGGAGGGTAACCCCTTCCTGACTCCGTTCTGTCCACTGTCGACCAGGCATAAGTCAGGAGTGTGATGGAATGCTCTCCCACTTGTCTGCGTGAGTGCAGCTCCAACAGCACACAAGAAAGTCAACACCATCCATCTGGAAGGACAAGAGCAGCAGATACCTGGGAACCCCACCACCTTGAGGTTCCCCTCCAAGTCACTCACCATCCTGACTCAGAGCCATATCGCTGTTCTTTCACTGTCGCTGGGGCAAAATCCTGGAACTCCCTCCCTAACAGCACAGTGGGTTTACCTACATGGACTGCAGCAATTTAAGGCAGCATCTGACCACCACCTTGAGGGTAATTGGGATGGGCAGCAAATGTTGGCTTAGCCGCACTTGTGAAGGAATAAAACATTTTCTGGCCTGTTGTGCATGCGGAGGTCATTGTTTAGCCAGTCGAAATATTCCCAACCCACCACCACGTTCACGCTCTTCTCCATAGCCCAGCAAAGTTCTCTGTTTCAATTATCCATCCAATTCCATTTTGAAAGTTTACATAGAAACACAATATGAGCAGGAGTGGGCCATTCAGTGGCACATCACCAGTTACTGCCCGCCACTTAGAAAAATACCTGTTTAATCCCCCTCTTTGTTTCCTATCTGTCAACCAGTTTTCTATCCATTTTAATACATTACTTGGTGAAGCATGATTTCCCTTTCGTAAATCCACGCTGACTGTCCGATCCCGACACTGTTTTCGCAGTGCTCTGCTATTAAATCTTTTATAATGGACTCCAACATTTTTCCCACTACCGATGTCAGGCTGATGGTTTATAATTCCCTGTTTTCTCTCTACCTCCCTTTTTAATCATGGGGTTACATTTGCTGTCCTCCAGTCCATAGGAGCTATTCCACAGTTCCTACGGATTGCTTCGCAGCGCCAGGGTCTCAGGTTCGATTCCCGGCTTGGGTCACTGTCTGGTGTGGAGTCTGCACGTTCTCCCGTGTCTGCGTTCCTCCGGGTGCTCCGGTTTCCTCCCACAAGTACCGAAAGACATGCTTGTTAGGTGAATTGGAAATTCTGAATTCTCCCTCAGTGTACCCGAACAGGTGCCGGAGTGTGACGACTAGGGGATTTTCACAGTAACATCATTGCAGTGTTAATGTAAGCCTACTTGTGACAATAAAGATTATTATTATTAAGTTAGCTAATCAAGTGAAGGAGATAGGAATAAGAGGGTATGGTAAGAGGGGTGGGAGAAAGGCATATCTAGGGCCAATGGCTTGTTCCAGTGCTGTGTGTCTCACACGTTGAACAGAAGGTTCAGCCTGTACTGTAAAGGGTGGCCTTGCTTTTGCCCATCTGGGAGAGTGGTGATCTGCCCTGAGGCAGCATCAACATGGATGGACAGACCATTTTCTTCTCTTCCTCCCAATGGTGCACATGTTCCTCTGCCAAGATGGCACCAGTACACATCATTAAACTTTCATCTGGAACTAGCTGGAGTCTGTGGATAGTCATCGACATGAAACATTAACCCTTTTCTGTTTAGCACAGGGCTAAATCGCTGGCTTTGAAAGCAGACCAAGCAGGTCAGCAGCGCGGGTTTGATTCCCGTACCAGCCTCCCCAAACAGGCGGCGGAATGTGGCGACTAGGGGCTTTTCACAGTAACTTCATTGAAGCCTGCTCGTGACAATAAGCGATTTTCATTTCATTTCATTTCATTTTCATTTTCTTTCTCCGCAGATACTGCCAGACCAGCTGAGTATTCCCAACGTTTATTCATTTTTGGATTTCTTTCATGTTTGCAGAATTGTTTCTTATCTCCTGCAGAGGTGGAAACGGAGACTCTGTGTGGCTTCTCAGAGTCAGGTTAAAACCAGTTTGAAGAGCAGGCAGGCGGAGGTTTTGTATGTAAAATCCTGCAGTTACATGGCAATTACTGATTAAACCCTGACAACTCTATTCCAATCACTGTTACTTCCAATCACTTGGACTGATGAGAGATGATGTCTTTTTAAAAATAGATTTAGAGTACCCCATTCATTTTTCCCCAATTAAGGGCCAATTCACCTACCCTGCGCATCGGCCCTCCCCTGACTGTGGCGACACTGGACTGAGTCCGCAGCCGCCACACCAGGTTCCCGTTGGGGGAGACCACGTGTCCCACGCCGGTGGGAACTGGGCTGGTCGGGGACGGAGCGACGCGAGGCAGTCTTCAGCCAACGTACGGAGGCCGTGGAGCATCGTAAAACCGCCCCCGCCCCTGATTTCAGCGTCATCAGGGATTCTCCACCCCGTCGACGAACGCGATGGGAGAATTCAGCCCCCCATCGGCCGGCTGCAGGAATGGAGAATCCTGCTGCTGGCAGGAAAGGTGGCTGGCGGGACGGAGAATCCTGCCCTTGGATCTAACTGTGCAAGAGGAATCCCGGCTGGACCTGTCATACTGTCTAAAGGAGTGATCCAATCTGGCCCCACATCAGAACTTTTTCTCTTCAATCACATGTCCGATTACTATCTTTTCCAAAAGGCATTTGGTGTCACAGAACAGATTAATGCAAGGGCCTCACGGTAGCATGGTGGATAGCATCAATGCTTCACAGCTCCAGGGTCCCAGGTTCGATTCCCGGCTGGGTCACTGTCTGTGCGGAGTCTGCACGTCCTCCCCGTGTGTGCGTGGGTTTCCTCCGGGTGCTCCGGTTTCCTCCCACAGTCCAAAGATGTGCGGGTTAGGTGGATTGGCCATGCTAAATTGCCCGTAGTGTAAGGTTAATGGGGGGATTGTTGGGTTACGGGTATACGGGTTACGTGGGTTTAAGTAGGGTGATCATTGCTTGGCACAACATCGAGGGCCGAAGGGCCTGTTCTGTGCTGTACTGTTCTATGTTCTATGTAACGGTTCATGGAGTTGGGTAATAATATATTAACATGGATAGAGGATACTGATGAGGGAAAATAAAGAGTAGGAATAAGTGGGGTTATTCCCAGGTTAGCAGGCTGTGTGACCAGTGCAGTGCCACATGGATAAGTGCTCGGGCTTCAGCTATTTACAATCTATTAATGACTTTGAGACAGAGAGTAATGTATGTAAGTTGGTTGATTATATAAGGCTGGGTGGAAATGCAAACTCTGGGGGGGAACACGGGCTACAAAGACAGTTGAGTGAATAACAAATTGGCAGAAGGTGTATAATGTGGGGAAGAGTGAGGTTATTCCATTTGGTTGTAAGAAATAAATGCAGAAAATGTTTTAAAAGGCATGAAGGGGGCGATTCTCCCAAATGGAGCCCCAAGTGTTCGCGCCGACGTGAACGCTGTCATGTTTCACGACAGCGTGAACCGGGCTCGGGTACGACCGATTCTGTCACCCACAGGGGGGCCAGCAAGGCGCTGGAGCGGTTCACGCTGCTCCAGCCTCCCTTCCCGGCGCAAAATGGCCGCCGCGCCAACCCGCGCACGCGCGGGGCATTTCCGTGCGCCGGCCCCGACTCAACATGGCGTCGGTGTTCAGGGGCCGGCCACGCAGAAAGGTAGGCCCGGGGGGGGAGAGGCCGACCCGACGATCGGTGGGTCCCCGTCGTGGGCCAGACCCCATCGGAGGCCCCCGAGGGGATGGAGACCCCCTCCCCCACGCCGCCCCCGCCCCCCGACCCTTCATGCAGAGTTCCCACCGGCAGCGACCAGGGGTGAATGGCGCCGGCGGAATTCTGTCGTATCTACGCGGCCGCTCGGCCCATCCGGCCGGAGGATTGGCGGCCCCGCCAATTCCAGCGGCCGTCTCGCGCCATCCGCGTTGGCGCAAATGCCGCCGATTCTCTGCACCTCGGAGAATCGCGCGGCGGCGTCGGGGCGTCGTGGCACGGTTGCGGTGATTCTCCGGCCCGGCTCGGAGAATCGCCCCGAAACGTTCATGTTCAGAGACACGTATATACTTGCACAAGAAACACAAAGTTAGTGTGCAGGTACAGCAAGCAGTTTGTCATGTGGGTCGTTATTGCAAGGGGCAGTACAAGAATAAAGAGGCCTTGCTACACTTTTACTAGGCTTTGGTATGGCCCTACCTGCAGCATTGTGTGCCGTTTGTGTCTCCATATTAAGAATATACTTGCCATGGAGGCAGTACAGTGAACATTCACTGTATTGATTCCTGGGATCAGTGAGGGGGTTGAGTGAGGGGGTTGAGTGAGGGGGTTGAGTGAGGGGGTTGAGTGAGGGGGTTGAGTGAGGGGGTTGAGTGAGGGGGTTGAGTGAGGGGGTTGAGTGAGGGGGTTGAGTGAGGGGGTTGAGTGAGAGGGATTCCATATGATGAGAGGCTGAATGAACTGTGTCTATAATTACTGGAGTTTAGAGGCGATCTCAAATATAAGATTCTGAAGGGGAGAGATAAAGTGGCCATCGGATTGTTTTCTTTGGCGGTTGGGAAATCTATAACAAAGGGAAACCGTCTCGCGATAAGGGGCAAACCATTTATGACCTTGAGAAATTCCTTCACCCGTGCAGCACGGTAGCACAGTAGTTAGCACTGTTGCTTCACAGGGCCAGGGTCCCAGGTTCGATTCCCGGCTTGGGTCACTGTCTGTGTGGAGTCTGCACGTTCTCCCCGTGTCTGCCTGGGGTTCCCCCGGGTGCTCCGGTTTCCTCCCACAAGTCCTGAAAGACGTGCTTGTTAGGTGAATTGGACATTCTGAATTCTCCCTCTGCGTACCCGAACAGGTGCCAGTGTGTTGTGACGAGGGGCTTTTCACAGTAACTTCATTGCAGTGTTAATGTAAGCCTACTTGTGACACTAATAAACAGATCATTAAAGATTATTAATTGAAGTTAAGTATCAAGAGGTGGAGGATATTATTTTGGTTAATTGAGCACATATAAAGAGGTACATATTGACAGGGTCAGTTAAGCTTGGGCAGATTTCCCTGTAAAGATCCGCTCTGTTAATAAATCTGCACCAGGTAAAGATTGGTTGGTTCGGTTTTTTAACCTCGACTGTCGGTAGTAGAGCATACTCCTTCTCCTATGACACTCCTGTTCAATTGCCTTTTAAAAGTTCCGAAGCAACCTGTTTTCATCACCTTTTCAAGTTACACATTCGAGATCACATCAATACTCTGAAGGAATAATTGTTAATTTTCTCTCTCATTCCTTTGTGAATTGCTTTAAGCTTTACATTCACCAGGGTGTTGCCTGGGCTGGGGCGTTTCAGCCATGAAGAGAGACTGGGTAGGCTGGGGTTGTTCCCCGAGAGAAGGGGGGATGGGTTTGGTGGTGGGGGTGGGGGGGGGGGGGGGGGGGTGGTGAAGAAGTGAAAAAGTGCAAAGTGAAAATCGCTTATTGTCACGAGTAGGCTTCAATGTGAAAAACCCCTAGTCGCCACATTCCGGCGCCTGTTCGGGGAGGCTGGTATGGGAATTGAACCGTGCTGCTAGCCTGCCTTGGTCTGCTTTAAAAGCCAGCGATTTAGCCCAGTGTGCTAAACCAGCCCCATATCACACCTTTTAAAGTGGTAAAGCATCCCGAGGCACTTCACAAACCAAATTTGACACCAGGCCGCAGAATGAAATATCAGGATATTTGACTGAAAAACTTGGTCAAAGAGAGAAGTTTTAAAGAACATCTTTAAGGAAGAGAGAGAGGTAGGGAGGTGGAGAGGTTTAGCATTGAAACGTCAGGACTTGGGGCCTGGGCAGCTGAAGACACAGCTGTGGAGCGATGAAAATCGGGGACGTACAAGAGGCCAGGATTGGAGGAGGGCAGAATTCTCAAAGAGGGTCATGGGGCTGGAGGAGATTAGGGCGACGGCCATGGAGCGCTTTGAAAACCGGGATGGGAATTTCAAAATCCTGGTGGCACCGGACCAGAACCCACTGTGGGTAAGTGAGCACAGGGCCTTAACACAAATCCTGAGGAAGAGGGGAGGTGGGGAGCACACACTCTGTCTGTTTCCCTCTGCGTTGTATTTACTCCTCCCCGTCCGCTGTCAGCCAGCAAAGGCCTGACTACAGCAGATGTGTGAATTTATGCTGGAGGACAGTATGTAGTATGTGTAGTTCAACAGCTGTGCTTTTATGCCACATTAATCACTGATTTATACCTCTCTCTCTCTCTCTGTCTCTTGCACATAAATCACTGCTTGGGCCTTATACAGGCCCCTGTTAAAAGGTCACTTTGTTTCCGTTGTTTTCTATTTTTAGAATCCTATACAGTCTTTCCTATACAGATAGGTTGTTGAGTATATTGTTCAGGGCGGCATGGTAGCACAGTGGTTAGCACTGTTGCTTCACAGCTCCCGGGCCCCGGGTTCAATTCCGGCTTGGGTTACTGTGTGTGTGGAGTCTGCACGTTCCCCTGGGATAAAGATGGGGAGACAATGAAACACAAACAGTGATCTCGGGAGGACCTTCCACCGTCTGCACCCTCCCGGCTAGTGTCCGAGGGAGCGCGTCCCACCTCCGAACATCGTCCTTCATTTGGTCTACAAGCCGGGCCAGATTTACTTTGTGCAGCTGTTCCCATTCCCGTGCCACTTGAATACCTAGATACCTAAAGCTTCCCCCCCCCCACCACTCTAAACGGCAGCTCTCCCAGTCGCCTCTCCTGTCCCTTTGCCTGGGTCGCCATTTTCCCCATATTTAACTTATACCCTGTAAACCGGCCAAATTCCCCCAGAATTCTCATGATTTCTTCCATCCCCTCTCCACTGGGTCCGATACATACAGGAGCAGGCCGTCTGCGTAAAGCGAGACTCTGTGTCCCACTCCTCCCCAGACCAGCCCCTCTCAGCCCCTTGAGGCTGTCAGTGCAATTGCCAGCGGCTCTATGGCTAATGCGAACAACAGTGGGGAGAGGGGGCACCCCTGTCTTGTCCCCCGATGCTGCCTAAATACAGCAACCTAACCCAGTCAATAAAGCCCCACCCAAATCCAAACTGTCCCAGTACCTCCCACAGATATTCCCATTCTACTCAATCAAAGGCCTTCTCTGCGTCCATTGCGACCACTACCTCCACCTCCCTACCTCCCGGGGGCATCATGATCACATTTAACAACCTTCTTACATTGGCCACCAACTGCCTACCCTTGACAAACCCTGTCTGGTCCTCCCAATAACGTCCGGGACACAATCCTCAATCCTAGAGGACAAAATATTGGCCAGCAGTTTGGCGTCCACATTCAACAGGGATATTGGCCTGTAGGACCCACACAGCTCCGGGTTCTTGTCCCACTTCAGGATCAGCAAAATCGTGGCCTGTGACATCGTCGGGGGCAGCACCCCTCTTTCCCTTGCCTCATTGAACATCCTCATCAACACGGCCCCAATATCCCAGAGAACGTTTTATAAAACTCCACTGGGTACCCGTCCGACCCCGGGGCTTTACCCGACTGCATGGCCTTCAGACCCTCCACTATCTCATCCAACCCGATCGGGGCCCCCAGCCTTTCTACCAGCTCCCCGTCCACCTTCGGGAAATTTAGCCCCCCTCGGAAGTGCCTCACCCCCTCCGGCCCGTAGGGGGTTCCGACCTATACAGCCTACTGTAGAAATCCTTAAACGCCTTATTCACCCCTGCTGAATCTCCAACCAGGTTCCCATCTCCGTCATTTACTGTCCCTATCTCCCTGGCTGCCTCCCTCTTTCTAAGCTGCTGTGCAAGCATTCTGCTGGCCTTCTCTCCATACTCATAGATCGCCCCCCTCACCTTTCTCAGCTGCTCCACCGCCCTCCCTGTGGTTAACAAGCCGAACTCCGCCTGTAGCCTCTGCCATTCACTTAAAAGCCCTGCCTCTGGGGTCTCCACATACCTCCTATCGATCTGTAGTATCTCCATAACTAGTCGGTCCGTCTCTGCCCTGTCCACCTTCTCCCTATGGGCCCGTATCGAGATCAGATCCCCTCTGACCACCGCCTTCAGTGCTTCCCAGACCATCGCTGCTGAAATTTCCCCCGTGTCGTTGACCTGCAGGTAGCTCTAAATACATTTCCTCAGCCGCCCGCACACCTCTTAGTCAGCTAAAAGCCCCACATCCAACCTCCAGTGTGGGCGCTGGTTACTGTCTTTACTAACCTGCAGGTCAACCCAGTGCGGGGTATGGTCTGAGATTGTGATCGCCGAGTATCCTGTGTCCATCACTCCCGTCAGTAAGGCCCTGCTCAACATGAAGAAATCAATCCGGTGTGAGTAGAAGGCGAACTCCTTCACTCTCGGCTGCCCAAATCTCCATGGATCCACGCCCCCCCCCCTCCATCTGCTCCATGAACCTTTTTAGTTCCTTTGCCATTGCTGGCACCCTGCCCGTTTTTGAGTTTGACCGGTCTAAACCAGGGTCAATAACTGTGTTGAAGTCCCCTCCCATGACCAACCTGTGTGAGTCTAGGTCCGGTATCTTTCCCAGCATCCTCTTTATAAACTCCACATCATCCCAATTTGGCGCATACACATTTTCTAATACCACCTGCCCCCCCTCCATTTTCCCACTGACCATAATGTACCGTCCTCCCACATCCGAGACTATTCTACCCGCCTCAAACACCACCCACTTATTGATCAGGATCGCGACCCCGCTGCTCTTCGAGTCCAGTCCAGAGTGAAAGACCTGACTGACCCAGCCTTTCCTCAGTCTAATTTGGTCAGTTACTCTCAGGTACGCCTTCTGCGACATTACCACGTCCGCCTTCAGTCCCCTAAGATGCACGAACACACGTGCCCTCTTGACCGGCCCATTTAACCCTCAAACATTCCAGGTGATCAGCCTAGTTGGGGGGCTCATTGCCCCCCCCCCCCCCCCCCCCCATTCGCCGATCAACCATCTTTTTTGGGCCCACCTCCTGCCCATGCTCCGCGCCTCCACCGGCCCGTCCCCAGGCACCAATCTTTGTCACGAAAATGTCACCTTAATCAGTCTATTCCACACACTGTAGATGTACATCCGCTGTTTAATACAGTACAACGGAAGGACTCTGCGACCAACACCTTCATCAGCGTCTGAAACTTCTCATTATTAAAGCAATCCCTTTCTCTTTGGTTAATATCTTACTGTTCAGATTCCTCTGTCTCGTGTTTAGTTTCAAACACCCTATTGTATCGCTTCGGACAATTTATTGCACAATAGAATTTTGTATCAATTGCCCCGTAGTGTCCAAAGGTTAGGTGGGGTTGCTGGGTTACGGGGATAGGGTGGAGGTGTGGGCTCGGGTAGGGTGCCTTTTCAGGGGCCAGTGTCGACTCAATGGGCCGAATGACCTCCTTCTGCACTGTAAATTTGATGATTCTATGATTTCATGATTAAAACAGCAATTGCCCTGGGCATGTCTGGGGTTCCTTTTTCTGTTGAAATTTCCCAATTCATTCCTCCTGCCATAATTGTGAAAGGTGTTTCTGTCCTCATCATTTTTGGTTAGAAATCTTCTTTCGTATTGACGCTTGCATCCTGTTTCTAGACCACCTCGTCATCTCATTAACATCGCGTCTTCGATTGTCTGTCTGATTGCCGATTGGCTCATTTGTGTCATGAATGCTGCCAGGAAGGAATATTTGCCCAGGAACGTTTTTATAGCCTCTTTTTTTTGATTTGATTTGATTTATTATTGTCACATGTATTGGTATACAGTGAAAAGTATTGTTTCTTGCATGCTGTACAAACAATGCATACCGTACATAGGGAAGGAAGGAGAGGCTGCAGAATATAATGTTACAGTTATAGCAAGGTGTAGAGAAAAGATCAACTTAATACAAGGTAGGTCCATTCAAAAGTCTGATGGCAGCAGGGAAGAAGCTGTTCTTGAGTCGGTTGGTACGTGACCTCAAACTTTGGTATCTTTTTCCTGACGGAAGGAGGTGGAGGAGAGTATGTACAGGGTGCGTGGGGTCCTTAATTATACTGGCCGCCTTTCTGAGGCAGCGGGAATTATAGATAGAGTCAGTGGATGGGAGGCTGGTTTGCGTGATGGACTGGGCTACATTCACGACCTTTTGTAGTTTCCTGCAGTCTTGGGCAGAGCAGGCTCCATACCAAGCTGTGATACAACCAGAAAGAATGCTTTCTATGGTGCATCTGCAGAGGTTGGTGAGAGTCGTAGCTGACATGCTAAATTTCCTTAGTCTTCTGAGAAAGTAGGGTCACTGGTGGGCTTTCTTAACTATAGTGTCGGCATGGGCGGACCAGGACAGGCTGTTGGTGAACTGTACAGCTAAGAACTTGAAGCTCTCGACCCTTTCTACTTCATTCCCATTGATGTAGACAGGGGCATGTTCTCCACTACGCTTCCTGAAGTCGATGACAATCTCCTTCGTTTTGTTAACATTGAGGGAGAGATTATTGTCGTTGCACCAGTTCACCAGATTCTCTATCTTATTCCTGTACTCTGTCTCGTCATTGTTTGAAATCCGACCCACTACGGTGATGTCATCAGCAAATTTGAAAATCGAGTTGGAGGGGAATTTGGCCACACATATAGGTGTACAAGGGGAATAGTAAGGGGCTGAGGACACAGCCTTGTGGGGCACCGGTGTTGAGGATGATCATGGAGGAGGTGTTGTTGCCTATCCTTACTGACTGTGGCCTGTGGGTCAGAAAGTTCAGGATCCAGTCGCAGAGGGAGGAGCCGAGGCCAAGGCCACGGAGTTTGGAGATGAGTTTCGTAGGAATCACGGTGTTGAAGGCTGAGCTGTAGTCGATAAATAGGAGTCTGACATAGGTGTCTTTGTTATCTAGGTGTTCCAGGGTAGAGTGCAGGGCCATGGAGATGGCGTCTGCTGTGGTCCTGTTGCAGCGGTAGGCGAACTGTAGTGGATCAAGGCAATCCGGGAGGCTGGAGTTGATTTGTGCCATGACTAACCTTTCACAGCACTTCATGGTGATGGATGTCAGAGCCACTGGACGATAGTCATTAAGACACGCTGCATGGATTTTTTTTGGTACAGGGATGATGGTCGTATTCTTGAAGCAGATAGGGGCCTCAGATTGTTGTAAAGAGAGGTTGAAGATGTCCGCGAATACCCCCGCCAGCTGATCCACGCAAGACCTGAGTCCTCGTCCGGGTACCCCATCCGGGCCAGTGGCTTTCCGTGGGTTGACCTTCGAGAAGGCTGCTCTGACGTCTGCAGTGGGGATCTCAGATACAAGTTCATCTGAGGCTTCTGGGGTGGAGGGCTCGCTCTCGCTGAAATCTTGTTTTCGCATGTGTTCTAGCAGGATTATTGTGTTCAATAATCAATTCTCCAGTAATAAAAATGTGCCACCAGTATCCCACTTTATATATTTGTGCAATTTATTAAACAATTAAGAGCCCAATTCTCCCCAATCCATCATAATCAATTTGTGCTTCATGCCATCGTAGTTTCCTTTATTTAGAGTCAGGACCCTAGCCTCAATTGCATTACTCTCCACACTGATGAAGCATTCTGCCATATTATGGTCGCTCATCCCCGCAGCTAGATTGCCAGTAATTCCTTTCTCATTACATAATACCCTGTCTAGAATGACCAGTTCTCTAGTTGGCTCCGCAATGTATTGGTCCAGAAAACCATCCTGTACACACTCCAGGAATTCCCCCTCTACGGCATTGTTACTAATTTGATTTGCCCAATCTATGCAGATTAAAGATGCCCATAATTACAGATTCCTTTATCACATGCATCTCTAATTTCCTGTTTAATGCCATTCCCAACATCACCATTACAGTTCTGAGGCGGCACTGTGGTTAGCACTGTTGCATCACCGCGCCAGGGTCCCAGGTTCGATTCCCGGCTTGGGTCACTGTCTGTGCGGCGTCTGCACGTTCTCCCCGTGTCTGTGTGGGTTTCCTCCGGGTGCTCTGTTTCCTCCCACAAGTCCCGAAAGATGTGCAGGTTAGGTGAATTGGACATTCTGAATTCTCCCTCTGTGTACCCGAACAGGCGCCGGAATGTGGCGACTAGGGGGTTTTCACAGTAACTTCATTTGAAGCCTCCTTGTGACAATAAGCGATTTTCATTTTCATTAAATTTCATATGGTGGTAATTGCTCAGATTGGATTTGTCCTGCTTTTTTGTGGACACTATCTACCTGGGCATTTTTCCAGGTAGATGCCAGTGTTGTAGCTATGATGTGGAGATGCCGGCGTTGGACTGGGGTGAGCACAGTAAGAAGTCTTACAACACCAGGTTAAAGTCCAACAGGTTTGTTTCAAACACGAGCTTTCGGAGCACGGCTCCTTCTTCAGGTGAATGGAAAGGCTTGTTCCAGAAATGTTTATATAGACACAGTCAGAGATGCCCCGGAATGCGAGCACCTGCAGGCAATCAAATCATCAAAGATGCAGAGAGAGAGGTAACTCCAGGTTAAAGAGGTGTGAATTGTCCCAAGCCAGTTCAGTCGGTAGGCCTCTGCAAGTCCAGGCTTGTTGGTGGGGGCCGAATGTAATGCGACATGAATCCCAGATCCCGGTTGAGTCCGCATTCATGCGTGCGGAACTTAGCTATAAGTTTTTGCTCAGCAATTTTGCGTTGTCGCGTCTCCTGAAGGCCTCCTTGTAGAATGCTGACCCGGAGATCAGAGGCTGAATGTCCTTGACTGCTGAAGTCAAGGGCAGTAGTGGGCACACCCCCACTACTGGCCTTCAAACAACCGCGCAACCTTAAACAAACCATTGTTTGCAGCAAATTACCCAGCCTTCAGAACAGCAACCACAATACCACAAAACCCTGCCAGGGTAATCTCTGCAAGACATGCCAGATCATCGACATGGACACCACCATTACACGTGGAAACACCACCCACCAGGTACGCGGCGCATACTCGTGCGACTCGACCAATGTAGTCTACCTCATACGCTGCAGGAAAGGATGTCCCGAAGCGTGGTACATTGGCGAGACCATGCAGACACTGCGACAACGAATAAACGGGCATCGTGCGACTATCAACAGGCAGGACTGTTCCCTTCCAGTTGGGGAACACTTCAGCAGTCAAGGACATTCAGCCTCTGATCTCCGGGTCAGCATTCTACAAGGAGGCCTTCAGGAGACGCGACAACGCAAAATTGCTGAGCAAAAACTTATAGCTAAGTTCCGCACGCATGAATGCGGACTCAACCGGGATCTGGGATTCATGTCGCATTACATTCGGCCCCCACCAACAAGCCTGGACTTGCAGAGGCCTACCGACTGAACTGGCTTGGGACAATTCACACCTCTTTAACCTGGAGTTACCTCTCTCTCTGCATCTTTGATGATTTGATTGCCTGCAGGTGCTCGCATTCCGGGGCATCTCTGACTGTGTCTATATAAACATTTCTGGAACAAGCCTTTCCATTCACCCGAAGAAGGAGCCGTACTCCGAAAGCTCGTGTTTGAAACAAACCTGTTGGACTTTAACCTGGTGTTGTAAGACTTCTTACAGTGTTGTAGCTGTACTGGAACAGCTTGGCTAGGGGTGCAGCATGTTCTGGAGCACAAGTCTTCAGTACTATTGCCGGTATATTGTCATGGCCCGTAGCCTTTGCAGTATCCAGTAGCTTCAGCCATGTTTTGATATCACAGTGAATCGATTTGGCTGAGGACTGACATTTGGGATGCTGGAGGAGACTG
The DNA here is from genome assembly GCF_902713615.1 of Scyliorhinus canicula. Taxonomy (NCBI): domain Eukaryota; kingdom Metazoa; phylum Chordata; class Chondrichthyes; order Carcharhiniformes; family Scyliorhinidae; genus Scyliorhinus; species Scyliorhinus canicula. Next base: position 155,432,055 of record NC_052158.1, on the reverse strand, counting down.
AGATGGATCATCCATTCGGCACTTTTGGCTGAAGGTTGTTGCGAATGCCTCAGCCGTGTCTTTTGCACAGATGTGCTGGACTCCTCCATCATTGAGGATGGGGATATTTGTGGAGCCTCCTCCTCCAGTGAGTTGTTTAATTGTCCAGGGCCATTCATGACTGTGGCAGGACTGGAGAGCTTGGATCTGATCCATTGATTGTGGGATCGCTCAGCTCTCATAGAATCATAGAATAAAATCCCTGCGGTGCAGAAGGAGATCATTCAAACAATCAAGTCTGAACTGACTCCACACAAAGACAGTCACCCTGGGTCCCAGGCAGTGTGAGGCAGCAGTGCTTCCCACTGTGCCACTGTATCATTCTGTCTATTACTTGCTGCTTATGTTGTTTGGCACACAAGTAGTCCTGTGATGTTCACCAGGTTTACACCGTTTAGGTCTGCCTGATGTTGCTTTTGGTATGCCCTCCTGCATTCCTTCTTGAACCAGTGTTGATTCCCTGGCTTGGTGGTGGAGTGGGGGATATGTCGGGCCATGAGGTTACAGATTGTGGCTGAGTACAATTCTGCTGGTGCAGCTGGCCACAGCGCCTCATGGATGTCCAGTGTTGCGTTGCTGGATCTGTTCGAAATCTATCACATTTAGCATGATGGTATTGCCACACATCACTCAGGAGGATATCCTCAGTGTGAAGACGGGACTTCATCTCCACAAAGACTGTTCGATGGTCAATCCTACCGGTATTTTTTATGGACAGATGCACCTGCGGCAGGTACGTTAGTGAGGATGAAGTGAAGTATGTTGTTCTCTCTTGTTGGCTCTCTCTCCGCCTGCTGCAGACACAAACCTGGTGAACATCACAGGACTACTTGTGTGCCAAACAACATAAGCAGCAAGTAATAGACAGAATGATATAGTGGCACAGTGGGAAGCACTGCTGCCTCACACTGCCTGGGACCCAGGGTGTCCATGTACATAGATCCCTGAAAGTTGCCACCCAGGTTGATAGGGTTGTGAAGAAGGCCTATGGTGTGTTGGCCTTTATTGGTAGAGGGATTGAGTTCCGGAGCCATGAGGTCATGTTGCAGTTGTACAAAACTCTAGTACGGCCGCATTTGGAGTATTGCGTACAGTTCTGGTCGCCTCATTATAGGAAGGACGTGGAAGCTTTGGAACGGGTGCAGAGGAGATTTACCAGGATGTTGCCTGGTATGGAGGGAAAATCTTATGAGGAAAGGCTGATGGACTTGAGGTTGTTTTCGTTAGAGAGAAGAAGGTTAAGAGGTGACTTAATAGAGGCATACAAAATGATCAGAGGGTTAGATAGGGTGGACAGCGAGAGCCTTCTCCCGCGGATGGAGGTGGCTAGCACGAGGGGACATAGCCTTAAATTGAGGGGTAATAGATATAGGACAGAGGTCAGAGGTGGGTTTTTTACGCAAAGAGTGGTGAGGCCGTGGAATGCCCTACCTGCAACAGTAGTGAACTCGCCAACATTGAGGGCATTTAAAAATTTATTGGATAAGCATATGGATGATAAGGGCATAGTGTAGGTTAGATGGCCTTTAGTTTTTTTTCCATGTCGGTGCAACATCGAGGGCCGAAGGGCCTGTACTGCGCTGTATCGTTCTATGTTCTATGTTCTATGTAATCCATCAGTAATGTCCTTTAGGGCTCGGTCTGCAGTGATGCTGGTGAGCCGCTCTTGATGATGGACATTGAAGTTACCCACCCAGGGTACATTCTGTGCCCTTGCCACCCTCCGTGCATCTCCCAACTGTTGTTCAACGTGAGAGTGCTGAGAGTGGACGGTAGGTGGTAACCAGCAGGGGGTTTCCTTGTGGATGTTTGACCTGATACCATGAGGCTTCATGGGGTCCAGAGCCAATGTCGAGGACTCACAGGGCAACTCCCTCCTGACGGCATATCACTGTGCCACCACCTCTGCTGGGTCTGTCCTGTCTATGGGACAGGATGTATCTGGGAATGGCGATGGTGGTATCTGGAACATGGAAAGGTATAATTCCACAAGTGTTACTATGGCAGGCTGTTGCTTGCCAGGGCTGTGGGACAGCTCTCGCAATTTTACCATAATTCCAGACTTTAGTCCGGAGGTCTTTGCAGGGTTGACAGAGGTCGATGCTGGGCAGTCCATCTGGGTTTGTTCCTTTTTGACTTTGTAACGCTTTGATACAATTGAGGGACTTGCTTGACCATTTCAGAGGGCAGTTAAAAAGTCAACTGCATTGCTGAGAGTTTGGAGGCCACACATGTAGGGATTGAGTGATTCATCGGTTTTTGATGTTGGTTATTTCTCGTTTTGGAGGAGGAACATCTAACTATGATAGTTGAAGTTCCCATTGATCTTCTAGTGACACCAAGCTGACATCTACCTCCCAGGAGCAGGTCCAGTATTATGGCACTCCTTCCATACTGCACTAAAATACCAGCCTGGATTTTGTGCCCAAGTCCCAGATTATAGAACTTGCTTTAACTCACCACCTTCTGAGTCGGGAACAAGTGTGTCAGCAAATGAGCTAATGCAGTCTAGCTAATGATCAATTTGAGAGAGGGTGCGTAAAACATACAATAGTAGACCGGTTATTGTTATATACTTCATTTTACTCAATAGGAAAATTGAGATGGGATGAGTTAACGGCGGTGACTGATCAATCACTGACTGTTTATCTCCCTGCCTAAATTAAGTTAAATCTCAATCACCTCTTCTCCGATTGGTGAGATTGCAGTCCATACAGCAAAGGTGGGAGCGGGTGGAATGAACAGAGAGAAGAAATTGAAATGTCAGATGGAACATGAGCCCCTCGAGTGTTCTTCCTGTGTTTCTGAGGTTTATCAGTCCATCGAAGCACGTTATGATCACCCTTTTGTTGGCCAACAAGTCTTGACATTGGTCTCGAATCCGAGCTTCTAGTCCAGAGGTGAGGACATTATCACCGTGACACAAGACCTCCTACAGGGTCAATGGTCAATGATCAGAGATTGTTTCCTCATTGGCCAGACCTTGTGGCAGGGTGTGGAGGGTGGTTTTGACGGTGGTGTCAGTGGTGGTGGCCATAGTCACAGAATAAGGGGCTGACCATCTGGGACAGATGAGGAGGAATGAGGGTTGTGAATCTTCGGAATGTTTGAGCTCACAGTGATATTCAGTCACTGGGTGTGTACTGCATTAAGGGATCTGGGGAATAGGGTGGAAAAATTGAATTGAGGTAGATGATCATCTATCGTCATATTGATTGGAAGAGGCTCAGAGGGCTGAACGGTCTCAGCTGCTCCTATCTATTATGTTCCTTACAGCCAATAAAGAACATAGAAAGGAATAGGAGGTTGGGCTGATGGGTTCTGATGAAATGGGGGTGGGGCGGGGGGGATTATTTGGAATGGAGCCGTTGGGCCGATTGGCCTGTTTGGTTTTTGGTGTAAAATTCTGTCATTCCGAGCAATTCACAAAGCTGCTTAGATAATGGAACCCTTCATTTAACATACGACTAATGGGAATTTTGGGAAGGCAGTGGTGTCGTGGTATTGTCACTGGACTAGTAATCCAGGGACCCAGGGTTGTATTCTGGGGACCCGGGTTCGAATCCCACCATGGCAGATGGTGTAATTTGGTTTTAAAAGTCTAAAGATGACCACGAAAGGGGCTGGTGTAGCTCACTGGTCGAAATCGCTGCCTTTTAACGCAGGCCAGCAGCACAGTTCGATTCCCGTACCAGCCTCCCCGAACAGGCGCAGGAATGTGGCGACTAGGGGCTTTTCACAGTAACTTCATTGAAGCCGACTCATGGCAATAAGCGATTTTCATTTTTCTTTTCATTTTTCAACCACTGTCGATGGTCATAAAAACCCATCTGGTTCACTAATGTTCTTTAGGGAAGGAAATCTGCCATCCTTACCCGGTCTGGCCTACATGTGACTCCAGACGCACAGCAATGCCCTCCGGGATGGGCAATAAATGCTGGAACAGCCAGCGACGCCCACGTCACATGACTGAATTTTAAAAAAAAAATCATGGCTGATGTAAAATCGCCTGCCTAGCCATTCACATCGTGTCTCGCACTGCTGACTATGCTCCCCTCGGAGTTTAATTTTTCTCTTTCTCGTGTGTTTTCTTCTCTCCGTCCCTGGATGGCCTCAGTTTTGCAAACTGGGCAGAATGTGCAGCAAGAAATGTGCATATTTGAGCTGTTTTCTGCCTGATTTCTGCAATGCTCAGGGAATCGGCAAGCCAGAAGCATTTTTAGCAGCAAGATTTGCATTTTTAGAGGTTTTTTCAAAATCTCGTTCCTTTTCTGCTCACCATTTCCCTGTTGTTGGTTCTTCTCTGCTGAAGCTTTTGACTGAAACACAGTGGTCACAGGGATCAGGTAACTGATGCTTCTTCCTCTCTGATTAAAGACAGGGGGCTGGATTCTCCCAAAATGGGACTATGTCCTCACGCTGGCGAACAAGCGCTGGAGTTTCACTCCCGAGTTTCCTCAAAAAAGTAACAATCGATTCACTCATCTGCAGGGGGCTGGTAGGGGACCCGGAGTGCTTCACACAGCTCTGGCTGCAGATACGGGCCCCCGCACTCCCGGCTACGAGTCCGCGCATGTGCACGGCGGCGGGCTCTAGCGGCCGCGTCGAACACCATGGCGGACTCGGACCCCGGAGGCAGCTGGAAGATTCCCCCCCCCCCCCTCCCGATCGGCTGCATGCCCGAAAAGCTGACTGCGCATAAGGACTCTCTGGCCGCCTATAAGGCCCTCCCTGGTGCCTGATCACCCCCGTCCCACCAGGGCGGCCGCGGACTGAGTCCACAGTCGGCATGCGAGCGTCCCGACCGGCAATACTATGTTAGTTCCACGCCGTCGGGAACTCAGCTGGTCAGGAGCGGAGGATCGCTGGGTGGGCCTCTGGCCGTGCGGAGTACTCCACGAATGCGCCGATTTTCGGGGCCCGGAGAATCGCCCGACCTGCGCCGGGCCCGATTTCGTCGTGGAAGTTGATTCTAAATAGGTGGGAAGGTAAGTGACGAGGATGACCCAAAGAGACTACAGAGGGATATAGACAGGTGAAGGGATTGGCAAAAAACCTGGCAGATGGAATAGAATGTAGGAAAATGTGAAGTTGTGCCCTTTGGTAGGAAGAAAAAAGGAGCTGAATATTATTTAAATGGAGAGAGATTGCAGAAAGCTGCAGCAGGAAGGGATTTGAGGATCCTCGTGTGTAAATCGCAAGAAGCTCACCTGTAAGTTCAGCAGGTAATTGGGAAGGCAAATGGATTGTTAGCCTTTATTTCAGAGGGAATGGAGGATAAAAATAGGAAGTTTTGCTGAAAATATACGGCACTAGATTAGGCCACACCTGGAATACTGTGAACAGTCTTGGTCCCATTATCGAACATAGGATCTACTGGCAGTGGAGGCTGTCCAGAGAAGGTTCTTTAGGTTTATCCCGAGAATGGATGGATTTTCTTATGAGAGATTGAGTAGGCTGGACCTTTCCTCATTGGTTAGAAGAATGAGAGGTAACTTTATTGAGACATATCGGATTCTCAGGGGGATTGACAGGGTCGATACTGAGAGGACGTTTCCCCTTGTGGGAGAGTCCAGGACCAGAGGGCACATTTCCAGAGTAAGGGATCACCCATTTAAGTCAGAGATGAGGAAGATTTTCCTCTGAAGATGGTGAATCTGTGGAATTCTTCACCACACAGAACTGCAGAGGCTGGGACGTTAGATAGGTTGAGGACAGAAGAAATCATTTTTGAGATCATGTTACAGGCTCCCCTATAAATCAAGGGACATCTCAGACTGAAGGCCTGTCTGAGGTGGTCAGCAGAGGAAAATCTCCCAAGGTTTTGTGAGCTACCTGAGCTGGATGTGAGACGGTCTCCAGGCAAAGGGATACATCTTGCAGTTATCCCAGGATTCCGGAGGATTTGTCCTTGCATGTCTCGGGGGAAGAGTCTTCGGAACAGACCTTGTTGCTGTTGATTGATTTAAGGAATGCTCCAAAAACTGAGGATGAGGCTTCAAAGTTATATTCTACAAAGCAAGGGCATGGAATCCCATTGGAAGCTGGGAGTAACTATGGACTGTTTTCGAAAAGGACTGTAATTCATGGAGTGTGTATGTTAAGTATAAAAGGGAACACAACTTCTGTAGTTAAAAGTATAAGCTGACTACGAAAGAAAATAGTATTTAGTCAAGTTTTTTTTCCATTATCTGTTAGTTTTAAAATGTGCAATCTTGCCATATCATTTATTTCTGTTATTATAATTCAGGGTCTGGGTTGGGATTGCCTTTGATTAGGACTGTTAGGGGCTGTTGATTAATGTTACCTTTTATTCAACAAACCATGTACAATACAAGGCTGAGCACGAGGCTTCACATGGAACTCTCTCTCCGCATACTCTGTTGTCATGTGATCTAACATCACTGATGTAGACTGTCTATATGCATATTTAACATTTAACCCTTTACACTGTATCTTTCAGCTGGTATCTGGAAGTCCAAATCGCTTTTTAAAAAAAGTTATTGGTGTCTATGGAGTATGTAACATTAGCCAATAACTGCATTATGTATCTGTACCAGGATAGTCGGAGGTGACTGAGATAGGCCATTCTTAATTTAGTGATTCCTTTGGGGCATGAGTCCAGGTAGTTTCAGTTTATGCAACCACGACACCAATCCTATTGTACGTATGTATGCATTTAACCTAATGAATATTCAATTTTTCATTTATTCCTCTTGAAATTATTAATATTTTCTCTTTCTGTTATTTTGAATAAATGTTTTGAAAGCCTCTATCTGACCTGTGATAAAATCTTTAAATTAGATTTCAGATCAGTAATGATCTCAGTAGATATTGCAATGAGCTCCACCTGGCCATATTTTCCTCATTATAAATTATCCTGGTGGATTGGAAAAGCAATCCAGTCATAATTTACCATTTCTTCGGACCTTTTATAATCACAAAGCAGATCACAGCTGATGCGATAGTTTATGAAGTGTGGTCACTGCCGTAATCTAGGGACCACAGCAGTCAATTTACACACAGCAAGATCCCACAACCAGCAATGTGAGACTACATGCCGGCATAAAAACGGTGGAGTTTTACTCCCGAAATTCCTTGAAAACGTTAGACGGATTCATAGCCCTGTGTTAGCTTCCGGCTGCTTTTGAGTAAAGATTCAAGAGTCCTGCTCCTTTTCACAAACACCTTTATTTTCCACATCACATGCGAACAATGACCACCTGCAGGCTCTTTACATATCAGTGTCAATTATCGGATACTTAACATCAATGAGACATCTAATTGGAATGTGCCTTAACCCATTCCTTAACACCCTGCAGGGGGCCAGCAGGGACCCGGAGTGAATCTCGCAGCTTTTGCTGCAGATACGGGCCCCCGCACTTCCGGGTCAGAGGCTGCGCATGCGCACGGCGACGACCTCCAGCGGCCTCGCCGTGCTCCGTGGCGGAATCGGACCACGAGCCAGACAAAAAAAATAAATCCCCCAAACAGCTGTGCGCCCAATCCTCAAACCTCAAGCCTTTAATTGCCGGCCGCCTTCAAGGCTCCCCTTGGCTCCGATCCTCCCGGACCCGACAGTGCCACTGTGGACCGAGTCCGCAGCCGCCACACAAGCATTGCGACCGGCAATAGGTGGTTAGTTCCACGCCATCGGGAACGCGGCCGGTTGGGCATGGAGGTTTGCTGAGCGGGCCTCTTGTCAATGGGCCCCGGCTGTGCGGCGCACTCCGCGGTCATGCCGATTTGCGGTGCCTGGAGAATTGCCGAAACGGCGCCAGGCCCAATTTTGGCGTGAAACAGTCTCACAGCGCTGAGGTCCCAGGTTCGATCCCGGGTCTGGGCCACTGTCCGTGTGGAGTTTGCACATTCTCCCCGTGTTTGCGTGGGTTTCGCCCCCACAGCCCAAAGATGTGCAGGGTTGGTGGATTGGCCACGCTAAACCGCCCCTTAATTGGAAAATATGAATTGTGTACTCTAAATTTCTTTTTAAATCTCGAAGAAGCAATAAAGAATCAAACCATGATTCGAAACTGACATCGGAGGGCAGTAATGATCAGAATTGCATTTCAGCTTCTCTCTCCTAGTGTATTACGTTGTGCTATTGACTGGAGTGGAATATTTGGTCAACATGGCAGCACAAGTGATTAGCACTGTGGCTTCACAGCGCCAGGGTCCCAGGTTCGATTCCCCACTGGGTCACTGTGCGGAGTCTGCATGTTCTCCCCGTGTCTGTGTGGGTTTCCACCAGGTGCTCCGGTTTCCTCCCACAGTCCAAAGATGTGCAGGTTAGGTGGATTGGCCATGATAAATTGTCCTTAGTGTCCACAAAGGTCAGGAGGGGTTAGGGGGATAGGGTGGAATTGAGGGCTTAAGTGGGTTGGTGCAGACTCGATGGGCCGAATGGCCTCCTTCTGCTCTGTATGTTCTAACTCCCCTGCTCCGCTTTGCAATAATGAGTTGGGGTTGCTTACATTCAGCTGAGAGGAGAGATGGTGCCACAGGAGTGCAGTCAAGAATCAGCCTGGAATGTGTGTCCAGACCCCTGGAACTGAACCTGGAGGGACAGCGTCCTGAGCCGGAGGTGAAAGCTCTTTGATTCTGGGCCTCGATTCACACTGTGGAGCAAACTGGGATTCCCAATGGCATTCCCTTCCACCAGCCGTCCAGTTTTTAAACAGAAGTTGCTGGACGGTGATTGGTGAGAATGAAGCAGCGAAGAGCCAGATGGAGCTTGGCCATGGCTCGCGTGTGAAGGTGGTGCTGGACTGAGAACCTGACACTGTCACTCCCACAGACACACCCACCCACACACAGACACACCCACACACACACCCTCAAACCCACCTACCCTCAAACCCACCTACCCACACACACACAGACACACAGACACACACACCCTCAAACCCACCTACCCACACACACACCCACACCCTCAAACCCACCTACCCACACACACACCCACACCCTCAAACCCACCTACCCCCACACACACCCTCAAACCCACCTACCCACACACACACCCTCAAACCCACCTACCCACACACACACCCACACCCTCAAACCCACACACACACACACCCACACCCTCAAATCCACCTACCCTCAAACCCGCCTACCCACACACGCACACCTACCCACACACACACCCACACCCTCAAACCCACACACACACACCCACACCCTCAAACCCACCTACCCTCAAACCCACCTACCCACACACACACCCACACCCTCAAACCCACCTACCCACACACACACCCACACCCTCAAACCCACCTACCCCCACACACACCCTCAAACCCACCTACCCACACACACACCCTCAAACCCACCTACCCACACACACACCCACACCCTCAAACCCACACACACACACACCCACACCCTCAAATCCACCTACCCTCAAACCCGCCTACCCACACACGCACACCTACCCACACACACACCCACACCCTCAAACCCACACACACACACCCACACCCTCAAACCCACCTACCCTCAAACCCACCTACCCACACACGCACACCTACCCACACACACCCTCAAACCCACCTACCCACACACGCACACCTACCCACACACACACCCACACCCTCAAACCCACCTACCCACACCCACACCCTCAAACCCACCTACCCACACACGCACACCTACCCACACACACACCCACACCCACAAACCCACCTACCCACACACACACCCTCAAACCCACCTACCCACACACACACCCTCAAACCCACCTACCCACACACACACCCTCAAACCCACCTACCCACACACACACCCTCAAACCCACCTACCCACACACACCCTCAAACCCACCTACCCACACACACACCCTCAAACCCACCTACCCACACACACACCCTCAAACCCACCTACCCACACACACACCCTCAAACCCACCTACCCACACACACACCCTCAAATCCACCTACCCACACACACACCCTCAAACCCACCTACCCACACACACACCCTCAAACCCACCTACCCACACACACACCCTCAAACCCACCTACCCACACACACACCTACCCACACACACACCCTCAAACCCACCTACCCACACATGCACACCTACCCACACACACACCCACACCCTCAAACCCACCTACCCACACACACACCCTCAAACCCACCTACCCACACACACACCCTCAAACCCACCTACCCACACACGCACACCTACCCACACACCCACCCACACCCTCAAACCCACCTACCCACACACACACCCACCCCTACCCCCACACACACCCACCCACCCACACACACCCACCCACAGACACAGGCACTCACACACCCATACTCACACATACACCCATACTCACACACACACCCATACTCCCCCCCCCCCCCCACCCCTCAGCACTAAATCCATTCCCCAGACATCGCTTTCGTCGCTCTCCCTGGCCAATGTCTGAGATCTGTGGAAATATAAGGGCAGCACGGTAGCACAGTGGTTAGCACTATTGCTTTACAGCTCCAGGGTCCCATTTCCGATTCCCGGCTTGGGTCACTGTCTGTGCGGAGTCTGCACGTTCTTCCCATGGGTTTCCTCCGAGTGCTCCGGTTTCCTCCCACAGTCCATGTGGATCCCACTGTGGATTGGCCGTGTTAAATTACCCTTGGTGTCCAAAAGGGTTAGGTGGGGTTACTGTGTTTCGGGTATAGGGTGGAGGTGTGGGCTGAAGTAGGGTGCCCTTGCCAAGGGCCAGTGCAGACTCGATGGGCCGAATGGCCTCCTTCTGCACTGTAAATTCCATGATTCTGTAGAAAATAGGAACAGGAGTGGGCCATTCGGCCCTTCGAGCCTGCTCCCCATCCAACATGATCCTGGCTGATCCTCAATCTCAACACTGCACTCTCCCCATACCCCCTGACACCGTTGAGTCAGAAATCTCTATTTCCTTCTTAAATATATCCAGTCACCTGGCCCCTTCCGTGGTCGGGAATTCCATAGATTCACCACCCTCAGAGCAAAGAGATTTCTCCTCATCTCAGTCCTAACTGCTCTACTCCGTATCCGGAGACTCTGACCCCTGGTACAGGACCCTCCTCCAGCCTGAGCAAAGAACATTCTTGCATCCAGCCTGTGCAGCTCTGTTGGAATTGGATCCATTTTGGGAGATCCCCCCTCGTCCCTCTAAATTCCATTGACTACAGGCCCACTCAACCCAATCTCTCTTCCTACGCCAACCTTGCCATCCCAAATATCGGTCTGGTGAACCTTCGCTGCACTACCTCTATGTCCAAATATATCTTTCATAGATGAGGGGCGTGATTTAATGGAAATGTTTGGAAGTATGGTTGCGAGTGGAAACTAGCGCGAGTTTCCTGATGCTTGGCCCAGCCAGGCTGTCACCTTTATAAATCAAACTTTAATTGGTCCACTTAACGAGGCTCCTGGGCAACATGCTGCACATGGCTGTCCCACCAGCGTGTTTCGCTGGGATTCTGCCCACCGCTCCCGCTAACAAGGGAGAGCAGCACTTAAACTGAACATTCACAACCAACCCCACTCAACTTGTCGCCATGTCAACAACGAGACAAGTCCCATGGTTCGGCCCCCCCAGGGCCTCAGTGGGCACCCGCCAGGTCCATCGAAGGCCATTGGACGCGATACGTAGCCAACCTCCTCCATCTCTGATGTGCCTCCTGGGGACCCACCTGGGCGCAGCAGCGGTACAGCACGGAAGGTTAAGAAGGTCAAGGATCACAGGGGGTTTGGGGGTAATGGGGGGGGAGGGTGAAATTGGGTGGGGAGGGTTTGGAGGGGTGGGAAAGGTGGGGCGCACCATCAAGGGCCAGGGGCAGCTGGAGACACATTTTTTAAAAGTTGCCCTCGAGAAATAAGACACCTCTGGCATTGTTTCCCGCAATGTGGGCTAAGCATCAAGCCCCACCCCAGTCCCTGGGCATGGATGGGATATCCCCCTCCCGAGCACACTGTGGGCAGGTGATGGGTGTGAGCGAACACTCAGCAGACAGGCAGGGGTCAGACTATGGCATAGATTGTGGAGTTCCAGCGCTCAGCTCTCTGCGGGTTATCATCACCCGCCTGCCTTCGACAGTGACCCGCTGACAGTGCTGACACAGTCCCAGCACCCTGGAGTGATGTTACACAGAGTCTGGGAGGGTGGGTGCGGGGCTGGGGGAGAGGGTGAGGGGGGTGTAGGGGAGAAGGTGGAGGGGTGTAGGGGAGAGGGTGGGGGGGTGTAGGGGAGAGGGTGGCGGGGTGTAGGGGAGAGGGTGGGGGGGGTAGGGGAGAGTAGGGGAGAGGGTGGGGAGGTAGGGGAGAGGGTGGGGGGGAGGGGAAGGGTGGGGGGTAGGGGAGAGGGTGGGGGGGAGGGGAAGGGTGGGGGGTAGGGGAGAGGGTGGGGGGGAGGAGAAGGGTGGGGGGTAGGGGAGAGGGTGGGGGGGAGGAGAAGGGTGGGGGGGTAGGGGAGAGGGTGGGGGGGAGGGGGAAGGCTGAGGGATGGGGGAGGGAGGGGGGAATGACTGACGAGGCCAAGTCCTATGTGAAGCGGGCGAGGATGAGGGCTACCCCGGCCCTCTGGGATCACCGGATCCTCACCGCTGCCGCCTGTCCTCTCAGCCTTCAGCTGCTCCTGTGGGTTCTCCCCGGGCTCATCACCCTGGTCTGGCGCCTCCTCTTCTTCATCCTCCTCCACCTCCAGCATATCGCCCCGCTCCTGTGCCAGATAATGGAGGTCACAAACCGACCATCACAAAGTGGGCCACCCCCTGGGAGGTGTACTGCAGGGCAGCACCAACGCGCTGCTCAATGACAGCCACTTGGGCCTCATTGTATCAGGTCTCAGCATCGGTCACCAGCTGCTGTATTGGTGTCACTAACCCCTTATCCCCCAACCGGCCACCCTGGGGTGGTCCTCGAAGAAGCCGAGGATTTCCGACTGCCCCTGGATGTAGCTGTTGTGCACACTCCCTGGGAAGCATGTACACATGTACATGATCTACAGGTGGTCGTTCAGGGAGTGTGCCCCCTTCGTGTTGATGTCGGGCACTCCCAGACAGCATGCTCCCCATGCCATCCATTACCCCCTGGACCTGGGCCATGGCGAGATTTGAACCAGGGTCCCCAGAGCATGATTCTGGGTGTCTGGATTATTAGTCCAGCGACAAAATCCACTACACCACCACCTCCCGACCTGCGGCCTCCAAGATACCCATCACCCCACCCAATGGAGATACATCCCAACCGAGACTGCCCCCCCCCCCCCCCCCCCCCCCCACTTCAAACCCCCGGGCTGATAGCCTGGGAACAAAGATGGCTAATCACCTCCTCGGATCCCCACAGCAGCTCTTCCGCCAGCTTCACATTTTTAAAAGATGTCCTACCACTTACCACCACTTGCTGGGGAGGTGGTTGGCTCACGAGAGGCCGTTGGATAGGGGGTTGCTCCCGTGAATTGGCCGAAAGTGGTGATTATTGCTTTCTCTCCACGATTTTGGCGAGTTCCTGATTTTGCCAATGGGAGTAGACCAGTTAGATGGCAAACCAATTGACGCCCGGCGTGGTTCTCTTCCTCGGCCTGTCCCGTGATCTAATGGCCCCATCACGCTCTAACTTAATAATAATAATACTCTTTATTGTCACAAGTAGGCTTACATTAACACTGCAATGACGTTACTGTGAAAAGCCCCTCGTCTCCACACTCCGGCGCCTGTTCGGGTACACGGAGGGAGAATTCAGAATGTCCAAATTACCTAACAGCACGTCTTTCGGGACTTGTGGGAGGAACCCGGAGCACCCGGAGGAAACCCACACAGACACGACGAGAACGTGCAGACACTGGACAGACAGTGACCCAAGCCAGGAATCGAACCCGGGACCCTGGCACTGTGAAGCAACATTGCTAACCACTGTGCTACTGTGCTGCACAGCCCGGCCATTAAATCATGTTCAAGGAGCCCAAAACTGCCCACAATGCTCCAGATGTGAATCCCGGGCCAGGGTTTCATGGTTCCTCCATGGAGTGTCTCCCCCTGGTGGGTGAAATGAGCCATCAAATCTCCATTTAACGGGAGAGGCTGCAAAATCTGGCCTAGGTTTCCTATTTGACAAATAGTCATGCGAATCTCTATTATGTAATATGGTCAGTCAAATGCTCTGTCCCACCCCCACCCTTGTGGTTCCCATTCTACCATTAAGACCACCTACATCCAGCTCTGCCCCAGTCCCAGTTCGGCAGCTGCTGAATCCCTCGTCCATACTTTCCTCTGAAACCCACCATTCCAATGCCCACTCAGTCCCTCCCATTCGCCACCCTCCATTATTGAGTTTGTCGAGGTCTTGTGGCCATGTACTAACTTCCCATGGGGAGCCGATCAAGAGGGGCTGCTTTGGCTTGGATGGGGTTGCTGGAGAATCACTCCTCCAGGCAATTGGAAGAGTTTTCCATCACACGCCTGACTTGTGGCTCCCTCCTTGTGTGTCTCTCTGAGCTGTGTCCGGAATCAAAATTCCTTGTGCAATGAAGGGAACAATCCCATGTGTGCTCTGCCGCCCTCTACTGGTTGTTGCGTTTAGTGGACGAGCTAAAATAAAGGCAGCAGAACATTGGATATTAGTCATTGCTGCCATCTCCTGGCTGTTTGTGTCATAGAGTCAAAGAATCACTACAGTGCAGAAGGAAATGCGTTCAGCCCATCGAGTCTGCACCGACCCTCTGTAAGGGCACCCTCCCTGGGCCCACGCCTCCACCTATCCCTGTAACCCCACTTAACCTTTTGCCCCACTGAGTGGCAATTAATCGTGGCAAATCCACCTATCCTGCACATCCTTTGGACTGTGGGAGGAAACCGGATCACCCGGAGGAAACACACACAGACACAGACAGTCACCCGAAGCCGGAATCGAACCCGGGTTCCTGGAGCTGTAAGGCAGCAGTGCTAACCACTGTGCCACCGTGGTGCCCGTGTCATTGTCTCCCTCGGACAATTTTATCAGAAATCCTTTTATTGGGATCCCAGATCAGACCCTAACAATTGCTAGGAAACCACAACATTGTATTTTAATTTTGTAAGCCTGTGAGGAGGCTCCATGTGTGATTTCAGAGTGAAATAAGAATCTGGTATATTAAAACAAACTTTATTACTAAACATCTTTAACATCAGGCAAGAAAAATAAATTACAATCACCCCTTAAACAATGCTAGTCAATACAGTGACACAATACCCCTTAACTACTACCTTTATTCCCACTTAAACAACAAAATGATCTCGGCTCTCATTCCACGTTTAAATAGAGTTAGTACTCAGGAATACAAGCTGTACAGAGATGTCTGGATATTCTACTCTGAGACATGTAAGAGATAGACCTCAATCTTGTCAGAACCGTGCAGGATTTTGAGCTGACGTCTTCAGAAATTGTATTTATGATTTTACTTCCATCTCCAGCCCCACTTGCAATCTCCTGTCTGTCTCAACTCACTGTTGAAACTGCCTGTTCTGTTCACAATCAAGTTCTGTTTCTGGTCTGTCCCCAGTCAAATCTTTAACTGAACTACAGTGAGAGTAGATGCTTGACTTCTGCTCACATCCCAATCTAAAACTGCTTTTCTGCAAAATGCCTGGGACCTTCGCTCCTCCCATTAATTACATCAAACTTACCAAACTGAAACACAATAATTAACTCCACAGGGAACCACCTTTTATCCAAACAAAACCCCATTAGCCCAAGCTTTTACAATGCCTTAATTGCACCTCTGGCTCCCAAAAATCTTTCAAACTAGGATTCCTTACATTCACTACTACACACACATTAACCCAAGATTTTATCCCATACCGCACTCAATACTTACAATGCAATCTCTCTGAAATCCTGACAGTCATTACATTTAGTTTCCTTTCCTCTCCTGAGAGACAATGAGTGTTTCGGCATCAGGGCATTCTGTTCAATGACTCGCTCAAATGGGCCACTTTTAAATATGCGAGCTTTGACTTTTGATGTGAGAATGCAATTCAGCTGTGAGAGGCATCACAGTCAGGGTGTACAGACAGGCTGCATACATGCACAAAGAAGTATTCTTAAGCATATGCATTCACATACATAGACGGGGGGAGGGGGGGGTGTTATGTTGTAGTGGGGTGATTGCCAAGTTGCGGCAATGGCCAATTTCAGCCGCTCTAACGCTGCCCCAATGTATGATCAGCTAACTCAACATAAAGCAATAACTGAATCCAGAACCCCACCTGAAATTCTGCAGCCTGCCATTCCCTCTCCATGGTCCTGGAATATGTTGCTGCCTCTCTCCTCCATGCCCATCTCTGCCAACATTCCCTGTTGGTCCTGTTTCCGCCCTCAATTTCACCTGCATTTTTATAGCACCTTTCAAGTACTTAAACATTCCAAGGCGCTCTGCAGACCAGATTGAACAGGTTCCAGAATTCCCTCCCTGAATCTCTCCACCTTTCGATATTTTGGCTCAGTGGTTAGCACTGCTGCCTCATGGGGCCAGGGACCCGGGTTTGATTCCCGGCTTGGGTCACTGTCTGTGTGGTCTCTGGGTCTGAAAGTATCCGATAGCTGAGTAATAATGACGTCCTCGATGGGAAATCAATTTTTCAAATGTTTGTACCATTTAAATGTTGATTAAACTAAATACAAACTGGCTGGAAAACTGGTTTGTGACGCAGAACAAGGCCAGCAACGTGGGTTCAATCCCTGTACTGGCTGAGGTTATTCATGAAAGCGCCCCCTTCTCAAGCTTGCCCCTCGCCCCTCTCCAAGGGGGAAAACAGCCTGCGGTCATCTGGGACTATAGCAACTTTACTTTTAAACTAAAGACTGCAAAGCTTTCACCTCTGCCATTTGTGTCCAGGGTCTGTTCTCATATAAACGACCGCAGAGAGAGGAAGTTAAAATATCAAATATCAAGAGAATCTTCTTCCTTTTCGCTTTAGCTTACTGGGCTAAATCGCTGGCTTTTAAAGCAGGCCAGCAGCACGGTTCGATTCCCGTACCAGCCTCCCCGGACAGGCGCCGGAATGTGGCGACTAGGGGCTTTTCACAGTAACTTCATTGAAGCCTA
Organism: Scyliorhinus canicula; assembly: GCF_902713615.1. Taxonomy (NCBI): domain Eukaryota; kingdom Metazoa; phylum Chordata; class Chondrichthyes; order Carcharhiniformes; family Scyliorhinidae; genus Scyliorhinus; species Scyliorhinus canicula. The sequence goes on along the minus strand of NC_052158.1, from coordinate 155,414,953 downwards.
CTCGTGACAATAAGCGATTTTCATTTTCATTTTCATTCATTTCATTTCTTCAACACCGTTTTCTCTCGTCTAACTCTTCAATCTCCGATCTGCGCTGCTCAACTCGACAACTCCTGTTTAATGTGAGCTTTTAATTTTTCTTCCGATTCTCAAATTCTTTGAGATCACTTGATGACCCGAATGCCCTTTATCCCGTGACTTCAGCACAGCTCCTGATCACAGTCCCTCGACTGCCTTCCAATCCTCATTCCCCTCCTGTAGAGTTCCGTTTGAATTTTATTTGAGAATTGCCAGAATCAGTTTAATAATGACTGACAGGTTACATAAGAACATAAGAACTAGGAGCAGGAGTAGGCCATCTGGCCCCTCGAGCCTGCTCCGCCATTCAATGAGATCATGGCTGATCTTTTGTGGACTCAGCTCCACTTTCCGGCCCGAACACCATAACCCTTAATCCCTTTATTCTTCAAAAAACTATCTATCTTCAACTTAAAAACATGTAATGAAGGAGCCTCAACTGCTTCACTGGGCAGGGAATTCCATAGATTCACAACCCTTTGGGTGAAGAAGTTCCTCCTAAACTCAGTCCTAAATCTATTTCCCCTTATTTTGAGGCTATGTCCCCTAGTTCTGCTGTCACCCGCCAGTGGAAACAACCTTCCCACATCTTTCCTATCTATTCCCTTCATAATTTTAAATGTTTCTATAAGATCCCCCCTCATCCTTCTAAATTCCAACGAGTACAGTCCCAGTCTACTCAACCTCTCCTCGTAATCCAACCCCTTCAGCTCTGGGATTAACCTAGTGATTCTCCTCTGCACACCCTCCAGCGCCAGTACGTCCTTTCTCAGGTAAGGAGACCAAACTGAACACAATACTCCAGGTGTGGCCTCACTAACACCTTATACAATTGCAGCATAACCTCCCTAGTCTTAAACTCCATCCCTCTAGCAATGAAGGACAAAATTCCATTCGCCTTCTTAATCACCTGTTGCACCTGTAAACCAACTTTTTGCGACTCATGCACTAGCACACCCAGGTCTCTCTGCATAGCGGCATATTTTAATATTTTATCATTTAAATAATCCCGTTTACTATTATTCCGACCAAAATGGGTAACCTCACATTTGTCAACATTGTATTCCATCTGTTACTGATAATCAATGGACCGTTAATCTTTTTAAAATTTAGAATACCCAATTCAATTTTTTCCAATTAAGGGGCAATTTAGCGTATCCAATCCACGTACCATGTACATCTTTGGGTTGTGAGGGCGAAACCCACGCAGACACTGGGAGAATGTGCAAATTCCACACGGAAAGTGACCCAGAGCCGAGATCGAACCTGGGACCTCGGCGCCGTGAGGCAGCAATGCTAACCACTGCACCACCGTGCTGCCCCCGACCGTTAATCTTTTACACCCTCACCAGGTGTAACATTTCCTCATCAAAGGAGATATTGAGCCATTAGAACCGTAGACGTTTTGTGGCACAGAAAGAGGCCACTTGGTCCTGGGCTGGCCAAAAGAAACAAGCTACCAGTCTAATCCCATTGTCCAACATTTGGTCTGTAGCCCTGCAGGTTGATGGACTTCCGTTGCAAATCCAGACACCTTTTTAAATGCGTTGAGGGTTTCTGTCTCGACCACCCTTTCAGGCAGTGAGTTCCAGACCCTTGCCACCCTCTGGGTGAAAATAGTGTCCTCATCTCCCCTCTAATCTGTCTCGCAATCGCTTTAGATCTCTGCCTCCAGTTCACTGACCTCTCTGCTGAAGTTATTGGGCCCTGTCCAAGCCCCTCACTATCTCGGAACTCTCAGATGGCTCTTTATGTTCAGACAGTGGTTCGACCGCCAGTTTAGCCCGAGGTGCTCGTCTTAAAAGTTTTCATTGTGGTCCAACCAAGAGTGGTAACGAGGAACATCCGACTGATTGACTTTGAAAAGTCTGCACGCCCCTTCCAGTTGGTGAGGGTAGTAACCAGTTCCAACCAGTAGCCAATTTCTATTGGACCAAACCATGGCTGGAGAGGGTCATCACACATGACTAACAGGTTTACGATGCTGTTCGTCATTCTGACACCCCCTTTTATCAATGTTTAGCCTATTTAATGTCTGCATTAACTCTTCTTTCACCAAGACTTGAACAGTATCTTCTTCCTTGGTAAAGAAAGATGCAACACAGTCATTTAGCCATCAGCCATGCCCCCTTCCTTCATAGATTGTTTAGGTCCCTAACTGATTCCACTTTTCCTCTGCTAATTCTATCCTTATAGAAGTGATGGAACCATCAATTCAGCGAACACGTGTAGTTGGATCTGAACAGAGGCTTTAATACACTTGCAACAGAGCCAGCCTATTCGTTGTTGAACTTCAGGTGAACTGGCTCTAAGGCACTGATCTTTATACGTCGATCCCAGGGGGAGGAGTCCTGGGCGGAGCCAAGGGAGGAGCCCAGTACAAACTCTCACGTACTCCCAGAGCGACTCCCCCTGGTGGTCGGATAGTGCAACTGCACTTACAATGGGTAGATAACGAACATATATACATGGAGTGATATTGGCAACTATATATAGTGTGAATCACATTCACCACAAGAAGATGTTTGGATTTAATTTTATGTTATCTTGTAAATCCTCTCCTTCCTTTAACATTTGCCCATAGGATCGGAGTGTCACTGGCAAGGGCAGAATTTATTTGCCCAACCTTAATTGCCCTGAGAAAGTGATGGTGGGCTACCTCGGATAATAGTTTAACATCAATTCGGAGTCCATCATGTTGGTGTGACTCTGGAATTGCTTCTTTCATGCCCTGAGCGTGCTCAGGACTCAGCTGTTTGTCTCCAGTGCTTTGATACAGAGGAACACCCGTCTGCCTGTGTTTCATTCTGTGCAGATGATATGTTTTAACCCCTTTCTTATCATTGTCTCCTTGCAGTGCTGTGGTTTAAGCACTGTCCTTTCACCTTTGGAACCCAGGGCATGAGAGAATAGTGAGTGATAATAATGGGGTTAAACCATTGGAAAACTGACAAGATCAGACGCAACTCTTATTTTACATCCTGCCTAATTTTGAGTCAAGCTGTGAACAATCTTGGAACGTTTACCAGCAGTTCCACCACTTTGGGGTGATCTTGGCCGTAATGATGCAGTTTTGTTGCATTGTCACTGTTTCTGGTCGTGGTTATAGCTGCATGGTGTGGGCCAATACTGGCCTTGCCTTCTTCCCTGAACAACAACACCCAGTTTGCCAATTCCTATACCTCTATCTTGGCTGTGCTTGCAATAGTCCATCATCTGGCACGTGTAACCATCCAGAATAGTTTCCCTCACTTCCTCTGGGCTATCACAGACTATTTTCTTGACTGCCATAGAATCATAGAACCCCTATGATGCAGAAGGAGGCCATTTGGCCCATCCGGTCTGCACCAAACTCTCTGAAAGAGCATCCTACTTAAGCCCCCCGTAACCCCACCAAACCTGCACATCTTTCGACTGTGGAAGGAAACTGGAGCACCCGGAGGAAACCCACGCAGACATGGGGAGAAAGGGCAACCTCCACACAGACAGTGACCCAAAGCCGGAATTGAACCAGATCCCTGGCGCTGTGCGGCAGCAGTGCCAACCACTGTGCCACCGTGCTGGGACAGGTGATGCGAATTGAGCTCTGATTTTGTAATGGACTATTCGGCATCTTACTTACACATCTTGCTGAAGGTGCCTTCAGGTGAGGAATGGTCACTGTTACACAAGGCCCCTCCCCCTAACCGGAGGGCATTTCTGTCTGATGCCCCGTGTAGCTCCTGAGACCCTTTCTCTGCATGTTCCAGTGAGAGAGCTATTCCGGTCATGCTTTTTGAATCCAGATTGGATTTTGCCAATAACTTTTTTTGTGTTGTCACACTGTTTATTCCGCATACTAATCCGTCTTGCAACCTGTCGGTCAGGGACGGCCCGAATTCAATGATCTGCCAATTTCCGTAATCCGGTCAAAGATGCGATGACTGGTTTCCCTGGGATGATAGTGGTTTATTACCAAGTCTACTGACTCGTTAAAAGTCTTCACGTCGAGGCATCTGGACAGGTCAGACCTTTTATCAATCTGAATGTCGGGGCTCCGCATTCTGTCAGTAAAATCACTTTCTGTTTTTCATCTCCCTCAATATCGTTGGCCTGCAAGAGGTAACGCATGCGCTCTGTGTATTGGGCCCAGTCTTCTTCACTTACATCCTAGGGTTTGAGTTTACCGAAGGGAAGCATTTTTTTCTTACTGGAAAAGCCACTTGTTTTCAAAAATGAGTGTTACTCAAAGGAAAAGAACGTGCTTACTCCTCGTCGCCAATGTAATAACCTCACCGAGGCCAGTCTTCCAGCACAGTGCCCTTTTATTAAAGAAACAAAATAGTGTATAGTTTACAGCATACAGGTCCAAGCTTACAGCATACCGGTCCAAGCCAAGCGATCTGCAGCATACTGACCCAGGTTGAAGCACAGGGTTTTAAACTCCGCTTCTCACTTGCCACTGGGAGAGCTCCCACCCTCTTAATAGAGGAATTAATATTCCATGAAGGCCAGGGGGAGATCTATTGATGATACCCCCATGTCCCTCATGACCACCATACAAGGACATTGTTCAATCTATCGTTCTCTGTCCCTTTAATTTAACTGTCTTCCTGAAACATTCATTTGTCTCAATTCCCTGGTTTCCGGTGTTACAATCCCAGTCGACGTTGCAACTGGGTAAGAAGATCCCAGAATGGAATGCAGACTCAAAAAAACATAACTTTTATCTTTTTCTTTAGAAAACGTGAAGGGACAGAGTCACTGGACCGCTAATTAGTCGTTAACAACACGAAAAAAAAATTAAACATGAAAAGATTGATTATGATCCAATACTCCTTCAATCTCCCCTTAGCTTCATAAACGTACACAGATTTTAAGGTTAGCCAGGGTACAAAGTATATCTTGGGTTATAATGGCCTCAGTAGCACACACAGTCTGGCTGTGGTAAAACACACTCTACTTTGAACCCAAGTAAATGTCTATGAATTTCTCCTCAAAAATCCCCCCCCCCTCTGATGATCGGTGAACACCGGATTTCACATGTGACTTCAAATTCCGCTTTCAAAAAGATACACTTCAAATCTTTTGTGCAATGTGTTCCCTCTGCTGCTTTCATCAAGGTTTCACTCTCAGGTTTTATACATCTCCCTGCATGTTTCCTTTGTCTTAAAGGCTTTTGCACAAACTTCAAAGTCCAGCCATGGATTTCCACAATTATTTCAAATAACGACCCCCAAACTGGAGTAATTTCTCTCAAATCTTAGCACTACTGCACATGTCTTCCTGGCCTCTAACGATCCAATCCTTCACAACTCTCTGTGACTTTACTCAACAATAATTTGTTCTGGTTCCCAATTTCCCCAGTTCTGTTATCCCCAGACAGCCTGGAAACTTTTCTTCTTCTCTCTAGCTTCTTTAACTAACTGGACTTTATGCATTGGACATCTGTTATCTTAATCAATACTCCATGGTATGGATTTCCTTCTAGCAAAGCTGAGGGAAACATTCCCTCTCACCTTCTAAACTAACTGTTTCTTGCAGAGGGAGTTGCCCTCTCTCTCACTACCTAACTACAACTGCCAATGAATTCAGCTAAAACTAAATTCAAAAAGTGTTTAAATGGCTCCTGGTTGCTAAGCAATGACTCCTTCTCCACAGCTTTTATTTATTCTTCATGCTGTAACTTCTCTAAGCATAATAGATGTGCAGTTTGAATCAAAACCAAAACCCCCACATGTGCAAACCCATTTAGTCCAGCTGGAATCTAACTTTAGGGTTACCTCCCCTTGCATTGAAACACTAAGTTAAACCCACTTAAAATTATACCTTCTAATATTTACCAATAGAAATATAAATCCCTTAAAACATTGGACACTCTTGTTTTTTGGGGGAGTTTACTTTCTGCAGCTTCCTTGTTCTGTCCAGCTTCTCCTCGCATAAGCTTAAAACTAACTCAAAAATTATTTCTGTTCCAGGGTGGCCCCTGGTTGCTTAGTAACAACCCAGTTTTCCTTTTAGCCCTGTTTACTTTCATGTTGTAAACCCTCATTATTATGCAGGCATCTGAACCAAACACAAGTAATTAACCCTTCCAAAGACAGAAACACAAAAAAGCTAATTTACTTAAAGCTGTACTTTTGTCTCGTACCCACAGATACAAACATAGATTATTTAAAAATAAATGTTTCCTGACAGGACTTAACACATGACCTTCTGAGAACTGACCCATGGCTGACATTCAAGTTTTCCTCAAGTTGCTGGAGATGCCAAGCATCTTTCCAATTACTACTTTGTCAACTTTATGATTCAAAAAAGGCAGCTTAAACTATTGAGCGTTATTTAAAGAATTACAACATGAAATGAAATGAAAATCGCTTATTGTCACAAGTAGGCTTCAAATGAAGTTACTGTGAAAAGCCCACTTTCACGACCCCTTAATCGCCTCCAGCAGCCATGCTGACTGCATGCATCTGAACCCAATAACATTAATGCAAACAATATATAAAATATGACCATTTCTTACCTCCCTAAACGGAAGGAGTGAATCAGATTATTTTTCTTTTACATAAATCCGGGTCGTGTTGCTAATGCAAGTTTGGATTTGAAATTCCAAATTTATATTGTTTTGAATTTAAATAACTTTAGTGTCAAGAGGTGGCGCTCAGCTGCTGCCCTTGCCCTGTGGCACGGACTGTACCTTTGGGAACGGTGCGCTGCAGGGAAATCTGTGCTGCCCCACCCAGTTCAATAGCCTCCCGCTCCTGGCGGCCCAGAAGAGGATGAGACGGGGAAGCAGGAGGGAGGGGGGAGCACTTGGGTGAAGTTTGGGAAAAGCAGGAGTGTCAGGGATGGAGAGAGACTTTGCATTTAAGCTCCAGTCACCTCCTTATTAATGGGATGTCCTTTCCCTTTTAAGGAGCCGAGTGCGGAGCCGAGTGGTGCCGGGTTCAGCAGACACTGGCAGTGAGAGTGCCCGCTGTGGGCAGGCAGCTGCTGCCCAGGGCTCTGCTACCCAACTCCTCGCCGCCTCCACCCTCGCTCTTCTTTCAAAGTCACCCCCTCTTCCGTTTTATTTTAAATTTCTTCTCTCTCTCCATCACCTTTGGAAAATAACCCCCCCCCCCCCCCCCCCCCAACCCGCATCAAATGAGGATTGTGAGCAGTTTAATCCGGAGGAAGGGAGTGCATATGCTGCAGTGTCTTTGTGGCGGCACCAGGAAACAGAGCTCGGAATCCAGCGGTAAGTCTGACTTCCCCCACCCCTTACAGTTCACAGCGGGAGAGTGTCAGTGTGTCCCCATCCCATTCCCAATCCCTGCATCCCACTGCAGAGTTCACAGCAGGAGAGTGTCAGTGTGTCCCCATCCCATTCCCAGCCCCATCCCATTCCCAATCCCTGCATCCCACTGCAGAGTTCACAGCAGGAGGTGGCAGTGTGTCCCCATCCCATTCCCAGCCCCATCCCATTCCCAATCCCTGCATCCCACTGCAGAGTTCACAGCAGGAGGTGGCAGTGTGTCCCCATTCCCAGCCCCATCCCATTCCCAATCCCTGCATCCCACTGCAGAGTTCACAGCGGGAGAGTGTCAGTGTGTCCCCATCCCATTCCCAGCCCCATCCCATTCCCAATCCCTGCATCCCACTGCAGAGTTCACAGCAGGAGGTGGCAGTGTGTCCCCATCCCATTCCCAGCCCCATCCCATTCCCAATCCCTGCATCCCACTGCAGAGTTCACAGCGGGAGAGTGTCAGTGTGTCCCCATCCCATTCCCAGCCCCATCCCATTCCCAATCCCTGCATCCCACTGCAGAGTCCACAGCAGGAGAGTGTCAGTGTGTCCCCATCCCATTCCCAGCCCCATCCCATTCCCAATCCCTGTATCCCACTGCAGAGTTCACAGCGGGAGAGTGTCAGTGTGTCCCCATCCCATTCCCAGCCCCATCCCATTCCCAATCCCTGCATCCCACTGCAGAGTCCACAGCAGGAGAGTGTCAGTGTGTCCCCATCCCATTCCCAGCCCCATCCCATTCCCAATCCCTGCATCCCATTGCAGAGTTCACAGCGGGAGAGTGTCAGTGTGTCCCCATCCCATTCCCAGCCCCATCCCATTCCCAATCCCTGTATCCCACTGCAGAGTTCACAGCAGGAGGTGGCAGTGTGTCCCCATCCCATTCCCAGCCCCATCCCATTCCCAATCCCTGCATCCCATTGCAGAGTTCACAGCGGGAGAGTGTCAGTGTGTCCCCATCCCATTCCCAGCCCCATCCCATTCCCAATCCCACTGCAGAGTTTACAGCAGGAGGTGTCAGCATATCCTTATCCTATTCCCAACTCTGCATCCAACTAACAGAGCTAACAGCAGGAGGGTCACCATCGGTCCTTATCCCGATCCCTTCTAGCCCAAACAGAGTTACCAGGCAGTTGTGGCAGTGTATCCCAATCCCATTCCTATCCCCCATCCGTGTGCACTACAACGAAGATGAGGCCAGCATGGCAGTTCTTCATCCACGTCCACCACTCCACTGTTAGAGTGTATCCCCTTACCATTCATCATTCCCACTCTCCATACCTGTTGCGTCCTAACTCGCATTCCCAGTCTTCAACCCCACTTTCACAATCCATCCTGGTATCCAGAGTTACCCAGCACTGCTCCATGGTCCCTGCCAACTCCGCTCCGTATTCCCGTCCTGCTTCCACTCTTCAACCAAGTTATCCGCAGTGACGGGACCGAATGTGTTTTAGAAGCTAAACTGGCGGGTGTGGGGGTGGGGAGGGGGGGGGGGTGGGGAGGGGGGGGGGGTGCGGGGGTGGGGGGGGTGGGGAGGGGGGGGGTGCGGGGGTGGGGAGGGTGGGAGAGTGTGCGCGGGGTTGGGGTGTGATGTGGGGGGATGGGTGCGGGGTGGGGAGGGGGGCTGTGTGTGCGGGGGCGGGGAGGGTGGGAGAGTGTGCGCGGGGGTGGGGTGTGATGTGGGGGGATGGGTGCAGGGTGGGGATTGGGGGGAGGGTTTGCGTGCGGTGGGGGGTGGCTGGTGGGGAATTGCTCCCCAGGAGGACCTCGGTATTTGAGGGTGTACCCAGGGGAATGCCCTTCCACTTGAGTGTGTGTCAGGCTCCTTGGGAATGTGTCAGTCCTTGGAGCAGAAACATCCTGAGATTAGATCAGCATGTACAGGAGGAAAGCTGGGAATGGATCTGCATTGCTGGATTTCCCAGCAGCCTGTGACATTGTGTGGAAATCTAACACATAAAACTTTGGGAATTGATTCTCCAAAGAAAGTATCATAAAAGTTTCCGTTGTTTATGCTTGGATGTTTGTGAGAATTTAAATACCATTGTTCATGGATCGATACCGGTCATCCTTACACATCCACATAGATTTCAATAAAACCTTGTACCGAGTTGGTGAATATTTGCTGCCTGTGATCCTTCGGGACCTATTTTGAGCGCTGGCCACGTGGTATCTTCTAACACCTGTGCCTGTGTGTTTATACTTTTCATCCTATACTCAGAGGGTTGTGGATCTTTGGAATTCTTCACACCTGGTCCATGGATTCTCATCCAGAGAATATTCAGGGCTGAATCCAGGGATGTGGGGATTGGGCAGGAACGCGGCTTGATGGAATTAGAAAATTAGCTCTTGATTTTACAGAATGCAGGAGGAGCTGTCTGGAATGGCTGTATGGTCCCACTCTTCCAATTTCCTGCAATACAGATGTTATCAAAAGAACATTTTAATGCCTTTAAAAATAACTTCTGTCTGTGAAACTCTCTCCCTAACAAACATGTAAATATCCACAGACGTGGTAACATCCCTCCCTTAACGCTACTGTGTTTCCGACACTGCGACAGTGACAACAGTTAAGGTATTTCATTGGTGGAAAAGAGCTTTAAAAGATTGATGTGGAGATGCCGGCGTTGGGCTGGGGTGAGCACAGTAAGAAGTCTTACAACACCAGGTTAAACTCCAACAGGTTTGTTTCAAACACTAGCTTTCGGAGCACTGCTCCTCCCTCATTCACCTGAGGAAGGAGCAGTGCTCCGAAAGCTAGTGTTTGAAACAAACATGTTGGACTTTAACCTGGTGTTAAAAGATTGAGGCGGCGAAGGAGGAAGAAAAAAAGGCTTGCATTGATATGGTGCCTGTCACAACCACCAGGATGTTTCCAAACGTGTTAAGTTTAGCACACTGGGCTAAAACGCTGGCTTTTAAAGCAGACCAAGGCAGGCCAGCAGCACGGTTCAATTCCCCTACCAGCCTCCCCGAACAGGCGCCGGAATGTGGCGACTAGGGGCTTTTCACAGTGACTTAATTGAAGCCTACCCGTGACAATAAGCGATTTTCATTTCATTTTTCATTTCAACAGCCACTGAGGTATTTTTGAAGTGTAGTCACTGTTGAAATGCTGCAGCCAATTTGCGCATAGCAAGATCCCAGAACAGCGCTGTGATGATGGCAAAGATCTGGCACGTGGGGTATAATGTGGGAAAATGTGAAGTTGTTCACATTGGCAGGAAGAATAAAAAAGCAGAGTATTCCTTAGCTGCAGAATTCTGAGGTGCGGAGGATCTGGGTCTCGCTGTGCTGGAGTCACAAAGTTAGTGTCCATGTACAGCAAGTAATTGGTAAAGTAAAGGTTAATGGAATAATATATTTTATTACAAGAGGAATCAAACATAAAAGTAAGAATGTTATGGTTCAGCTATACGGGGCATTAGTGAGACCACATCTCGAACATCATGTGCAGTTTTCCTCTCCTTACTTCAGGAACTGCGCTCTTTCAATTCTGATGTCTCGCACAACCCCGACTTCCATCGCTTCACCATTGGCAGATATACCTTCAGCTAACCCAAGCCCCAAGCTGTGGAATATTCTCTCTGCACCTCTCCAACTCGCTTACCTCCTTTCCAGACGCTTCACAGAACCTACATTTTAAAAAGGTTTCTGGTCATCTGGCCTGACGTCAACTTTTGTATCTCGGTGTCAACTTTTGTCTTCAGTCTGCCCTAAGCAAACCCCTCACTTTGTCTCACTTTGGTGATGGATACGTTTTTGGTGATTTTATGAAGAATCCGACAGGTGGATTTCGGGACAGAGTACAGCTGGGAACATGAGTAAATCCAAAGGGCTTTAATACTAATACTGACTGTTAGCTGAGTTTTAATATAACACTGGAGTCTTTTAGCTTGGCTGCTCCTCTGACCTCAAGAATCTTATCCGGGTTAACTGGGCAACCAAACTGGAGAGTCATGACGTGAGTGCGCCATGAGGCTACCTGTCAGAGTCTGCTGTAGACCACTGACTTGGAAGGTTGCCGGCTCCAGCTTCATTCTGGCCACTTGTGCATCTGAAGCAATGTTCTGAGGCCGCTCTGCTCTATCTGCCCCTTTTGTGTCGATATGAAAATATTGGGAGAAAACCAGATGGATTGGATTGGATTGGATTTGTTTCTTGTCACGTGTACCGAGGGACAGTGAAAAGTATTTTTCTGTGAGCAGCTCAACAGATCATTAAGTACATGGGAAGAAAAGGGAATGAAAGAAAATACATAATCGGGCAACACAACATATACAATGTAACTACATAAACACTGGCATTGGGCGAAGCATACAGGATGTAGTGTTAATGAGGTCAGTCCATAAGAGGGTCATTTAGGAGTCTGCTGACAGTGGGGGAAGAAGCTGTTTTTTGAGTCAGTTCATGCGTGTTCTCAGACTTCTGTATCTCCTGCCCGATGGAAGAAGTTGGAAGAGTGAGTAAGCCGGGTGGGAGGGGTCTTTGATTGTACTGCCCACTTTCCCCAGGCAGCGGGAGGTGTAGATGGAGTCAATGGATGTGAGGCAGGTTTGTGTGATGGACTGGGCGGTATTCACGACTCTCTGAAGTTTCTTGCGGTCCTGGGCCGAGCAGTTGCCATACCCAGGCTGTGATGCAGCCCGATAGGATGCTTTCTATGGTGCATCTGTAAAAGTTGGTAAGGGTTAATGTGGACATGCCGAATTTTCTTAGTTTCCTGAGGAAGTATAGGCGCTGTTGTGCTTTCTTGGTGGTAGCGTCGATGCGGGTGGACCAGGACAGATTTTTGGAGATGTGCACCCCTAGGAATTTGAAACTGTTAACCATCTCCACCTCGTCCCCGTTGATGCTGACAGGGGTGTGTACAGTACTTTGCTTCCTGAAGTCAATGACCAACTCTTTAGTTTTGCTGGCATTGAGGAGAGATTGTTGTCGCTACACCACTCCACTCGGTTCTCTATCACATTGTGGGATCTTGCTGTGCATCTCAAAGTGATTTACAGACAACAAAGTACTTGTCAGCAGTCAGTGCACTTCTCCTGGGTCTTAGTCTTTGGCTGTCGTGTTGTTGCTAGGAGATTATTGGGTGTCGGATGCACCAGAAGCAGTGAGCAGGATCTGATACTGGATTAAGTTAAGCATAAACTTGTAAAAATCACATTTATAGAAAGAAGGGTCCCTCTGTGTACAATGTTGTGGCTCTGCTTCCTTTGTGCTTTTGCCCAAAGAACATTACACATCAGTGATTTAATGCTCAATGATTGAAGAGTTGCTGGGAAAATCTACTATCGTTCCAGGATTTGAATTTCCATCAGGGGAACAGGTGTTACCAAAGTATTTATTGTCCAATTGCTAGTGGTTGTACCTATAATTACAAAGCCTCAAATACAGTGTCAGACCCGTCCCCACCAGTACTGTACCCCAGTGTTATACAGTGACAGACCTGTCCCCAACAGTACTGTATCCTAGTGCTGTACAATGACAGATCATTCCTCACCAGTACTGTACCCCAGTGTTATACAGTGACAGACCCGTCCCCACCAGTACTTCACCCCAGTGTTATACAGTGACAGACCCATCCCCACCAGTACTGTACCCCAGTGTTATACAGTGACAGACCCATCCCCACCAGTACTGTACCCCAGTGTTATACAGTGACAGACCCGTCCCCACCAGTACTGTACGCCAGTGTTATACAGTGACAGACCCGTCCGCAACAGTACTGTACCCCAGTGTTATACAGTGACAGACCCATACCCACCAGTACTGTACCCCAGTGTTATACAGTGACAGGCCCGTCACCACCAGTACTGTACCCCAGTGTTATGTTATACAGTGACAGACCTGTCCCCAACAGTACTGTATCCTAGTGCTGCACAATGACAGATCATTCCTCACCAGTACTGTACCCCAGTGTTATACAGTGACAGACCGTCCCCACCAGTACTCTACCCCAGTGTTATACAGTGACAGACCCGTCCCCACCAGTACTGCACCCCAGTGTTATACAGTGACAGACCCGCCCCCACCAGTACGGTACCCCAGTGTTATACAGTGACAGACCCGCACACCAGTACTGCACCCCAGTGTTATACAGTGACAGACCCGGCCCCACCAGTACTGTACCCCAGTGTTATACAGTGACAGACCCATCCCCACCAGTACTGTATCCCCAGTGTTATACAGTGACAGACCCGCCCCCACCAGTACGGTACCCCAGTGTTATACAGTGACAGACCCGTCCCCACCAGTACTGTACCCCAGTGTTATACAGTGACAGACCCGTCCCCACCAGTACTGTACCCCAGTGTTATACAGTGACAGACCCATCCCCACCAGTACTGTAACCCAGTGTTATACAGTGACAGACCCGTCCCCACCAGTACTGTACCCCAGTGTTATACAGTGACAGACCCTTCCCCACCAGTACTGTACCCCAGTGTTATACAGTGACAGACCCATCCCCACCAGTACTGTACCCCAGTGTTATACAGTGAAAGACCCTTCCCCACCAGTACTGTACCCCAGTGTTATACAGTGACAGAGCTCTCCTCTCCAGTACTGTACCCCAGTGTTATACAGTGATAGTCTCGTCCCCGCCAGTACTATATCCCAGTGTTGTACATTGACAGACCTGTTCCTATCAATGCTGAATTATAATAATCTTTATATGTGCCACAAGTAGGGTTACATTGACACTGCAATGAAATCACTGTGAAAATCCGCTAGTTGCCACATTCCAGCGCCTGTTCGGGTGCACTGAGGGAGAATTCAGAATGTCCAATTCACCTGATTAGCACGACTTTTGGGACCTGTGGGAGAGAACCGGAGCACCCGGAGGAACCCCACGTGGACACGGGGAGAAAGTGCAGACTCCACACACAGTGGCTCAAGCCGGCAACCGAACCGTGGCTCTGTGAAGCAGTAGTGTTAATTACTGTGTGCCGAGGTCTGTATACCACAGTGCTATACAGTGGCAGACCGGTATCCCACCAGCGCTGTACCCCAATGTTATACAGTGACAGACCTATCCCCACCAGTGCTGTACCCCAATGTTATACAGTGACAGACCTATCCCCACCAGCGCTGTACCCCAATGTTGTACATTGACAGACCTATCCCCATCAGCGCTGTACCCCAATGTTGTATAGTGACAGACCTATCCCCACCAGTGCTGTACCCCAATGTTGTACAGTGACAGACCTATCCCCATCAGCGCTGTACCCCAATGTTGTATAGTGACAGACCTATCCCCACCAGTGCTGTACCCCAATGTTGTACAGTGACAGACCTATCCCCATCAGCGCTGTACCCCAATGTTGTATAGTGACAGACCTATCCCCACCAGTGCTGTACCCCAATGTTGTACAGTGACAGACCTATCCCCATCAGCGCTGTACCCCAATGTTGTACAGTGACAGACCTATCCCCACCAGTGCTGTATCCCAATGTTGTACAGTGACAGACCCATCCCCACCAGTGCTGTACCCCAGTGTTATACAGTGACAGACCTATCCCCACCAGTGCTGTACCCCAATGTTATAGTGACAGACCCATCCCCACCAGTACTGTACCCCAATGTTATAGTGACAGACCCATCCCCACCAGTGCTGTACCCTAATGTTGTACAGTGACAGACCTATCCCCACCAGTGCTGTACCCCAATGTTGTACAGTGACAGACCTATCCCCACCAGTGCTGTACCCTAATGTTGTACAGTGACAGACCTATCCCCACCAGTGCTGTACCCTAATGTTGTACAGTGACAGACCTATCCCCAACAGTACTGTACCCCAGTGTTATACAGTGACAGACCTATCCCCACCAGTGCTGTACCCCAATGTTATAGTGACAGACCCATCCCCACCAGTGCTGTACCCCAATGTTATAGTGACAGACCCATCCCCACCAGTGCTGTACCCCAATGTTATACAGTGACAGACCCGTCCCCACCAGTGCTGTACCCCAGTGTTATACAGTGACAGACCCATCCCCACCAGTACTGTACCCCAGTGTTATACAGTGACAGACCTATCCCCACCAGTGCTGTACCCCAATGTTATAGTGACAGACCCGTCCCCACCAGCGCTGTACCCCAATGTTGTACAGTGACAGACCTATCCCCACCAGTGCTGTACCCTAATGTTGTACAGTGACAGACCTATCCCCACCAGCGCTGTACCCCAATGTTGTACAGTGACAGATGCAGCAGATGCATGTGAATGCCACACACCGTCCTGACTTGGAAATATATCGGATGCGCCTCCACCAACAGCATGCTGGGTGGACATGTGGACCATGCACCATGTGGACAGTGGCGATTGAAGAAGTCAGCCCACTACCACCTGCTCGAGGGCACTCTGGGCTGGGCCTTGCCAGTGGCGCTCACATCCCATCAACAAGTCAAAGAAAAGGCTTGACTTTGAAACAGTGTAACAGTAAAGCTGAGCGATGCTCACTGACAGAGTGAACATAGTTGGGAAATTTCACACTCCTAAATGATGCAGACAACTTGTGTGTGTTTGTCATTTTTTGGGACAATTAATTATCTCCTTTTTTATATTTAGACCTGTTGCAATCGATGGAACAATTTGTCCTCATTGCAGATATATAGAAAATAGTCATCTGAAAGGGAGAGATTGGTAAATGCTACCTGATAATAATAATCTTTATCGTCACATAAAGCTCCTGTGAAAAGCCCCGAGTCGCCACATTCTGGCGCCTGATTCAGATACACTGAGGGAGAATTCAGAATGCCCAATTTTCCTAACACCACGTCTTTCGGGACTTGTGGGAGGAAACCGGAGCACCCGGAGGAAACCCACGCAGACACAGGGAGAACATGCAGACTCCGCACAGACAGTGACCCAAGGCGGGAATCGAACCTGGGACCTTGGCACTGTGATGCACCTGTGCTAACCACTGTGCTGTACCGTACCTCTGGGATTCCTTGAGCAGCCAGTGATCGCCCTGGCCCAGACCTCTTCCTCAGTGTCAGCGATGATTCAGAGGGAATGCACTCATGTCAGAGTCAGAAGGTTGTTTCCACTCGAGCGACGTGAGCAGCTAATCTCAGCAGGACCGCAGGAGTGCTGCATTGTTGGAGGTGCTGTCTTTGAAATGAGACGTCGCACTGAGCCATTATTAATTCGCACATATAGCAACTTGCTGTGCAGAAAATGTACACACCGAAATGTGCATTAACAATCCCAATTCACAGCCCACATAGTGGTGTTGTGGTCAGGTTGTTGGACTCGTAGTCCAGAGGTCCTGTACAGGGGACAGCGGTTCACATCCCACCACAGCAGCTGGTGGGATCTAAATTCGATTAACAATCTGGAATTGAAAGTAATGTTGACCGTTAAACAATTGACTGTTGTTAAATCCCATCGGGTTCACTAATGTTAGGGAAATCTGCCAGCCTTACCCTGCCTGGCCTACGAGTGACTCCAGACACACAGCAATGTGGTTAACTCTAACTCGCCTCTGAAATGGTGCAGTAAGGAAGCCACTTGGCTCAGGGGCAGTCACGGATGGGCAGAAAATGATGTGCTTGACAGTGAGGGCACCCATCCTGGGAAAGAATAAAGATTACAATTTGACCTGGTGATCATCACATTGCTCTTTGTGTGGAATCTTGCTGTGCGGCACTTGGCTGTGTTTTTTCTCGTGCGGCAATGACTGGACTTGGGGCTTTGGGGCCACCCTTGCATTTTGAAAGGTGCTGCAGAAATGTATGACTTTTTATTTGCAGCTCGCTGACAACACCCTGCGCTACCTCAGCACATTTCACCCAACATTTCCATTGCCTGGAATAGCTGGAGATACTTAGTCTGTCCCCTTCGAGTTGGGAGAGTTAGGGGAGGTGGAAGCGTTGTGTTCAAAATCGTGAAGGGTATTGATAGGGGAGGCATGGTGAAGGCCCCCCTCACACACACGCGCACACACACACACACGCACACACGCATGCACACACACACACACACACACACACCTGGATACCGGACAAGCAACCCGATTGTGGTCTTAGATAAATGGGAATTTCCTCCAGTCTAACATCGGGAAGACCAAAGAAATTGGCCGCGATTCTCCGCGCCGTGACGCCACAAATGTGAACCACGACTGGGCGGAGAATCGAATGTCCGTCCGAAATGGAGATCAGTGCCAGGCACAGCTTTGGGCGCCGTGCTCAACTGCCCCCCTGGTGGCGATAACAAGGTTTGCGCCCGGCGCAGGCACGCAAAAGCAACATTTACGTGAGTTTAAATGTGATTAGCGGGTTCGACACAGTAAGCTCTGCCCTTCCACGATGCCCCCCCCTCCCCCAGGCAGACATCTTGTCAGAGTGAATTACTCCAAGTATTTACAAATGTGGACTGGGCGCCATGGCTGGGGAGGGGGAGCAGGAGGCTAAAACAACTCTGAAAACCCGTTGAAAACTGTCGGGCTTGCTGGGGGATGGCTGTCCGGGCCGGGGCAGTAGTGGGTAGTGACCTGTTGTTCCCCTTGGGATCAGGGTACCCTGGCTCAGACCCACATTGCTCCAGTCTGTTTTTAAACCCACCCCCTTTGGTTCCCCTTACAGGCGCCTGGCTGCTCACGCTGCTGAGTGCTGCCTGTGTCCTGTGAGTGCTCAGACGGCCTCTGGTCATCTGGAGCCCACCCAGGCCGCCCCTCAGGACACCCTAGTACCCCAGCTGTATCAGCAAGGGCCAAACTCAATCAGTGGCCCACCAGGTGTTGGCACTCTTCAGAAGCGCTGCCCCCCTTTGCAGAGGAAGCAGAGGATCACCGCAGCCTATGGAACCCTCCCTGGGTCTCTGCCCCTCTCGGAGGCCCCCACCCCTCTGATCACCAACTGTCTCCTCGTGCTGAGACTGGCAGTGCCGACTGCCTCTGCCACTACCTCCTAGGCCTGTTCAGGAGGGCAGGCCTGACTCTGCGGCCCTCCTCTCCTCACTGGCACGGAGCTGTGGGTTTGCCTCGGACCTCTGACCTCGGGGAGGGCGGGTCTTCTCTGAGCCACCTTGGTGGCTGCAGTGAGTGTGTGGTAAGTGGAGCTCCAGTGTCAGGCTCTTGGACGCGAACTCCGGCCCCAGAGTTTGGAACGCCCGCTGGTCCATTGGCCTGTCCTGAATTGCTGCACAAATAGCGCCCCCTACAGGAATGCGAACTGCCAGCAATTCTGTGCCCACGTCAACACTGAGCGAGGGACTTACCGGCTGGTCAAGCCGGCGGGATATTCTGGTCCTACGCTGGTGCACGGGTTTCCCGGTGACGAGGGATGCTGCCTACAGCGGGACTGGTAGATCCTGCCGGCAGGCTATCTCCCCTGCCGCAAAACACGCGGTGGGGTGGTCAGTAAATCCCTCTCTTCGTCTCCCAAATGGAGAATCTCACACTTTTTCTGTCCAATGCTGCACCTCACGCCCCCCTCCCCCCCCCCCCCCCCCCCCCAGTCCCCCAATCGCACCCTGATTCTATCCTACCCGTGGTCACTCTCACAACCTGGGTCAGGCTCTTGGTCCAAGCTTTTGGTCACTAGTCCCAATTTCTCTTCATGTGATTTGGTGCCAACATTTGTTGGACATCGCTAGTTTGCTGGTGTGAATATATAAATATCGCTTGGGATATTCAATGTGTTAAAGGCAATGTATAAACGCAAGTTTTTGTTGTAAGACCATAAGACATAAGCCACTCGGCCCATCGAGTCTGCTCCGCCAATCAATCATGACTGATATTTTCTAGCCCTCTCGACATGAATGCTGACAGTGTATTTGCCCTCCGAGAGTGAAACTGGGTCCAAACACCTTCTGAACAACTTTGACACTGCCCGAAATAAGCGCATTGTGTCAGCCAGTTGCAACGGTTCAGTACAAGTGGAAGCCGGTTTGTGTTGAAGAAACTCCGAAGGGATGGGGCACCTGTGATGGGGTCTCAATAGGAAATGAAAACAGGGAATTGGTGAGACAAATGGGGATCAGGTTGGCTAAGGGCCAACTATTCCTACCAGGCCGATGTGATGGCCACAGCACTACCATCCTCCCAGATCTCTGCCTCTCTCCAGTCCTGGCCTACTGCCCATCCTCGAGTCTGTTTGCTCCACCATTGGCAGCTATGCTTTCACCAGCCAAGCCCTGAGCTCTGAAATCCCCTCCCCACTCCCTTCTACCTCCCACAATCCCCTTCCCACTCCCCTCTACCTCCCATAATCCCCACCCCCTCTACCTCCCACAATCCTCTTCCCACTCCCCTCTACTTCCCATAATGCCCTTCCCACTCCCCTCTACCTCCCATAATCCCCTTCCCACGCCCCTCTACCTCCCATAATCCCCACCCCATTCCCCTCTACCTCCCATAATCCCCTTCCCACGCCCCTCTACCTCCCATAATGCCCTTCCCACTCCCCTCTACCACCCATAATCCTCTTCCCACCCCCCTCTACCTCCCATAATCCCCTTCCCACTCCCCTCTACCTCCCATAATCCCCTTCCCACTCCCTTCTACTCCAGGGGCTGGTTTAGCTCACTGGGCTAAATCGCTGGCTTTTAAAGCATACTAAGGCAAGCTAGCAGCACGGTTCGATTCCCGTACCAGCCTCCCCGGACAGGCACTGGAATGTGGCGACTAGGGGCTTTTCACAGTAACTTCATTGAAGCCTACTCGTGACAATAAGCGATTTTCATTTCATTTCATTTTTCACTTCCCATAATCCTCTTCCCACTCCCCTCTACCTCCCGTTCCCACTCCCCGCTTCCTCCCATAACCCTCTTCCCACTCCCCTCTACCTCCATAATGCCGTTCCCACTCCCCGCTACCTCCCATAATCCCCTTCCCACTCCCCTCTCCCTCCCATAATCCCCTTCCCACTCCCCTCTCCCTCCCATAATCCCCTTCCCACTCCCCTCTACCTCCCATAATCCCCTTCCCACTCCCCTCTACCTCCCATAATCCCCTTCCCACTCCCCTCTACCTCCCACAATCTCCTTCTCACACCCCTCTACCTCCCACAATCCCCTTCCCACTCCCCTCTACCTCCCACAATCCCCTTCCCACTCCCCTCTCCCTCCCACAATACCCTTCCCACTCCCCTCTCCCTCCCATAATGCCTTCTCAGACATTTCTTGAACGGGCCTGTTTGACTTTCTTGATCATCGATCCTAATATCTTGTGCAACATGGTGTGAAACACAGCATGACTCTCCTGTGAAGCACCTCCGGTTTCACCCCAGTTAAAAGTGCTATTTCAGTGTAAGTTGTTGTTGTTGCAGGAGGCGGTGTTTGTGGAGATATGGGTCTGGATTCTCCAAAAACTGCTGCACTGTCCCCACACCGGCGCAAAAACGCTGGCGTTTCACAACAAAAATAAAGACCAATTCACCTACCTGCAGGGGTCTGGCAGGGACCCGGGGGAGCTTCACACAGCTTTGACTGCGGATACGGGCCCCCACACATCCGGTTCCAAGTCCGCGCATGGACACAGTGGCCACGCCGAACGCGATGGCGGATTCAGCCGGCGGACCTGGACCAACAAACAAGGTTCCACC
Source organism: Scyliorhinus canicula (assembly GCF_902713615.1). NCBI lineage: Eukaryota > Metazoa > Chordata > Chondrichthyes > Carcharhiniformes > Scyliorhinidae > Scyliorhinus > Scyliorhinus canicula. The sequence continues at coordinate 155,394,054 of NC_052158.1, read as the reverse complement.
GATCTGCCAAGCGCTGCTCCATATGTCCGGCCCGATCGCTACCCCGGCCGCCCATATGGCCCCCCCCCGGTGCGTGATTTCCCCCCCCTCCCCTCAGCAGGGAGGCCGCAGACTAAATCCGCAGCCGCTGTGCGTGAGCCCCGACTGGCACGACGTGGTTAGAACCGCGCCATCGGGAATTCGGCCGGTCGGGACCGGCGTATCGCTGGGTGGGCCTCTGGCAATGGCATTCCCGCCGGGCCGCGTAAATCACAGGGGAGCGGCGCCGGGCCCGATTCTCGCGTAAATGTCGATTCTCCGCCCCCACGCCAAGCGTGATGTCGGTGAGAGGCAGCGGAGAATCCAGCCCATGTTGTGTGCAGTGAATTGCCCACATTGAGGGGGAAAGTGATATCTGGGTTATTGTTGATGTGTTTTCATTGGAAACTTAGTGCGCTAGTCAACGGAGCGTGAAATATTCTTGCTGTATTCAGGGTGAAGTACTCCTCTGAAAAAGGTTGTCAACACATTGTCTTTCCCTTGGGAGCTGAAGCTAACATCTGACACCGACCCTTCTGACTAATGCGAGGAGTGCAACCTGCAACTTTCTCTTGTTATGAACGTTTTAAATAACCCCACCCAGGCAAAGCTCCTGTTCTCCCCCCCCCAAAACCGAGCCCCCAACAACATACTCCTCCTCTCACCCCGCCCCCCCCGCCCCTCCCTCACTCCCACCCCCAACCCAACATTCCACATGGTCCCACTCTGAATTCGACTCACACCCACTCCCAATGCCCCACCCACTCCCAATGCCCCACCCACTCTCAATGCCCCACCCACTCCCAATGCCTCACCCACTCCCAATGCCCCACCCACTCCCAATGCCCCACCCACTCCCAATGCCCCACCCAGTCACAACACCTGCTTCCCTGTGGAGAGAGAGCGAGCAGAGTGTGTGACAGTGAGGAGCTCAGCTTCAGGAACAACTGAGGAAAAAGAAGGAACTTTCATTTACAGGAAAGAAGGAACTTTCATTTACAGGGCCTTTGTCAACCTTACTGACAGTGAAGTAATTTTGATACATAATCACAGATTTAGCATCAGAAACATGACAGTCAATTTGTGCCCCAGCTCCGGCAAACAATAAGAGAATTTGCCAGATTTTCTTTTTGAGATATTGGGCGGGGAACAGAGGGAAGTAGACCTTGGAAAATAGGCGACAGGTTTAGATAAAGGATCTGGATCGGCGCAGGCTGGGAGGGCCGAAGGGCCTGTTCCTGTGCTGTAACTTTCTTTGTTCTTTATTCTTTGAATCTACCTGTCACGTTGCGCCGGAAAAGCAACCCATTGTGGGAGGGATAAGTTTCTGACTAATCTGTATATAAGAGTGAGACAGCTAGCTTCGCTCTAACGTGCATTCCTTTTTAAAAAAAATTTAGAGTACCCAATTAATTTTTTCCTATTAAGGGGCAATTTAGCGTGGCCAATCCACCTACCCTGCACATCTTTGGGTTGTGGGGGCAAAACCCACGCAAACACGGGGAGAATGTGCAAACTCCACACCGATAGTGACCCAGAGCCGGGATCGAACCTGGGACCTCAGCGCCATGAGGCAGCAGGGCTAACCCACTGCGCCGCCGTGCTGCCCCTAACGTGCATTCCCGAGATCAAATCAAGGTGCCGGATCTGAGTCCGTCACCTAGGAGACCTCGGGGGGAGCCCCGTTCAGCGCTGGTCTCCACAAACGGGGATCAGAAGGAAAGGCACTCAAAGGGGTCTCCCAGGGGATTGGAGGCCTCCCAGGTGGATGGTCCCTGGGCAGGGTGGTACCCTGGCACTGCTGGTGCTAGCTGGGTATCAGCCTGGCACTGCCAAGGTGCCTTAGGGATTGGGGGAGGGGGGGAGTTTGAGGTCACGTTGGGGCTCGATAGATTCAGATGCCATTTAAAAATGATGTCCCAATCTCTCACTGATGTGAGGAGTTCCATTGAGCAGAGCACCTCAGTTCGGAAAATGGGGCGAAGTGCGGCTCGTCGGGGAGTTCCGTGCTGAGGTCCCCAATCTACCTGGATAGCGGGGCGTTTTTCGGCACTTCGAGTGCCAGGAAATACCCGGCTAATTTTGCGCTACGGGCTCTGTCCCCTCTTGGGTAGATCGCTCCAATTGATTGAGGGATTTATATTGGACCCCGCCCATCAGGATTGACTCCCTCGCTCTTCGAAGTAGTGCTGTGAGATCTTCTGTGTGCATCCGAGAGGATTGAATGTTCCTGCTGAAACCTTTGACAGTGCAGCACTCCCTAAGACCTAAACTTAACCGAGATTATAGGTCCAAACGCTAAATCAGGAACTGACTCGATGAACATCTCCTGCGGACGTAAGAGTGCTTGCTCCCCACACAGGCACAACTAACCTCCAAGGACCAAATAAAGTGAGTGAGGACAAAAAGGAAAGGGTAATAAGTCTGGGGTAGTGGGTATGGACCTGAAGATTCCGGGAAATTCTTTTGGAATTTGCCTCCTCTGGGAGTGCCGGGACTGATAATCTCAGTGGCTGTGACGAGTGACGCCATGAGTCACGGCCAGAACTGGGGGATTCATGTCTTCCATCAACCACACCTGGAGAATGAACACATCCGAGTGACTGGGATTGATTTCGGGCAGATTATTGTGTAACTATCATCCACTGTCTGTATTGTGCAGGATAAATAATCCTGCCATCATCGGGACAGGTTGCTGTGGCTCTGAGTTCTATTTGGATGGGTTTTTAGTCAGTTTTCAAACAGTATATGTAAACAAACTTTGTTTGCTGTATGGTAATGTGTTTTCTGTTAATCCCGCCCCCTCCAACTGATTGGCTACTTTTTTTTAAAATTTAGAGTACCCAATTCTGTTTTCTTCCAATCAATGGGCAATTTAGCTTGGCCAATCCACCTACCCAGCACATCTTTGGGTTGTGGGGGTGAGACCCACACAGACATGGGGAGAAGGTGCAAACTCCACACGGGCAGTGACCCAGAGCCGGGATCGAACCTGGGACCTCGGTGCCGTGAGGCAGTAGTGCTAACCAGTGCGCCACCGTGCCACACAAACTTATTGGCTACTACATCAGACACAGATGTAAAATAATGCAGATGCTGGAAATCTGAAATATAAATTGGAAAAATGCCAGAGGTCAGGTGGCAACTGTGGTGAGGGAGAGTTTCGCCTGGATTCTCCATTATTGGGACTATGTCCCCCACGCCAGCGTCCAAACGGTGGAGTTTTACGTTTGAAAATCCTGGATCGTAGGGACACGAATTCCCAGCCCTGCGGGGGGAGGGGGGGGGGGGGGGGGGGGGTAGCAGGGTCCCAGAGTAAATCTCGCAGCTTTTGCTGCAGATACGGGCCTCCGTAATTCCAGGTCAGAGGTCACATATGCACACGGTGGCGCCCTCCAGTGGCTGCGCCGTGCTCTATGTCCGACTCGGACCGCGGACCTAGGCCCACAAAAGAGACCCCCCCGATCGGTCGTGCGCCCTCCCCTCAACCCACGCACAAACATTCCCCGGCCGCCTATAAGCCGCCGCCCCCCCCCCCCCCCCCCCCCCCCGGCCTCCGATCCGCCTGCCCCTGACCAGGGACTGAATCTGCAGCCGCCACACGAGTGTCCCGACCGCCTGGAGCACATTAGATCCACGTCGTCAGGACTTCGGCCGGTTGGGGGGGGGGGGGGGGGGGGGAGGATGGCGGAGTGGGCCCTGGCAATGATCCCAGGCAGCACAGAGTACTCCCCGGGTACGCTGATTTTCAGGGCCCGCAGAATCGGTGAACCGGCGCCGGTCCCGATTTCTTGCGGTAACATGAATTCTCCGCCCCCGCGCTGGCCGCCATTTTGGCGCGAGGGTGCGGAGAATTCAGCCCAAATGTTTCGTGTCTATGCTTTTCTATCAGACCTGACACTGCCAGCGCAGTACTGAGAGAATGTTGTATTGTCACAAGTATGGCCTTTTGAATGAGTTGTTAAACAGGGTGCCTATCTGCCGTGTCAAGGCAAGCTAATTCTTCCCAGTATCCTGGAGAATGTTTAGCGCTCAATTAACATCACTAAAAACACCAACACAAAGAAACACTAACAGTGGATTATCTGGTTACATATCGGGCTGCAGTCTGTGCAAGCTTGCTGTGTGGAAATTGGGTGCTGCATTTCCCACATTACAACAATGACTACACCTCAAACAGTACTTCATTGGCTGCACAGTCCTGAGATTGAGTGAAGTGATATAAGGATGCAGGCTTTGTTAATTCTGAGACTATCTTGACACTTTAGCACGGAGTAGGGAGGTAGTTATTAATATCTGAATGTTTCCAGAACAGCTGTGCAATTATTATTCAATTTTCAGGATTATTCTGTTTGCAGTGGAATTTAAATTTATACACACGGCTGGAATGGTAATTAATCCACTTCCCAAATCACTTACCACCTTCTGATGGGAGCTGAAAAGTAGTTGTGCAACTAATTAAAAGTCACGAATCCACTCTCTTTACTGTTACTAATTTGTGTATGCCCTGACCGAGGCAAGATGCCTGGGTTTCCTGATCTGTATCGGAATGTGAATGTGAAAAGGCTTAGAGTCTTGTAACTAAGATAAATGCAACTATAATTCAACATGTAGTAGCCCAAATTTCTCTGGGTGACTGAACCCAGGGAGTGTTTGAGTGTTGAATGCCGCGAGCACATTCAAGCCCTTTGTCAATAAATCTTCCCTCCTTTTTATTCTTTCATGGGATTAGGGGGTCTCTGGCAAGGCTACATTTGTTGTCCATCTCTAATTGCCTTCAAGTCCATGCTGTGTTTCCTTTGTACTATTGTTGTCATTCACCTGGGCTGTACACTGGTTCTGTGACGATTCATTCTCAGTACGTTGCTGGTCAATATGTCAGCAAGGCTGACTTTTATTGACTGTCCTTAGCAGAGGGGTCAATAACCAGGGGGCATTGATATAATGTAAGGGGAAGGGGATTTGAGGAAAACCATTTTCACCAAAGGGTGCTGAGAAACAAGAACTCGCTGTCTGAGCAGGGGCAGGAACTGTCACAACATTGAAGGAATATTTAGATGAACACTTCAAACACCATGGGTGGGATTCTCCCATTCGGCGACAGTGTCTGCGCCGTCGGACACGGCGTGAATGGACTGCTGGGAGTACCGATTCTGGTCCCTACAGTGGGCTAGCACGGCGCTGGAGCGGTTCGCACTGCTCCAGCCTTCCATCCCGGCGTGAACTGTGCGCCGTGGGATCCGCACATGCGCAGTGACGCCGGCGCCAACCCGCGGTGACCTCCCTCAATGCGCCGGCCCCGACGTAACATGGCGCGTGGGTTCAGGGGCCGGCGCAGAAGAAAATAGGCCCGGGGAGCGAGAGGACGGCCCGCCGATCGGTGGGCCCCGATCGCGGGCCAGGCCCCATTGGAGGACCCCCCCCCCCCCGGGGTTGGAGCCCCCCTCCCACAGGCCACCCCCCGACTCTGCGCCCAGAGTTCCCACCGGCTGTGACCAGGTGTGGACGGCGCCGGCAGCAGTCTGCCTTTTTAGAGCGGCCGCTTGGCCCATTCGGGCCGGAGAATCGGCAGCCCGGCCGCGTCCAGCGGCCCGCGATCGGCGCCGCGCCATGACGGGGTGGCGTGGCCCGGTTGCGGGGATTCTCCGGCCCGGCCCCGGGCTGGGAGAATCCCGCCCCATGGCACACAAGGCTACGGACTAAGTGCTGGGAACTGGGATTAGAATAGATAGGTGCTTGATGGCTGCCATGGACAATATGGGCAGAAGGGCCTCTTTCTGTGCTGTAAAACCATGTGACTCTGTCCTTAACTGAGTGGCTTGTTGGGCCATTTGATATGGAGTCAGCCAGACCAGGTAAGAATGGGAGATTCTCTTCCATAAAGGGCATCAATGAACCAAATGGGTTTTTTTCCCTTGGAAATGTTTTAATTACATTTTTAGCATTTTATACAAAATTACAAAACATACAAACAAAAACCCTTCACCAAACACAAACCCCAAACAAATCTCCGACGCAACCTTCCAACCTGTGAAACACAAAAGAAAGAATAGAAATCCCTATTTACTTACCTCCCCAACCCCCTCCACCCCACACAGCTAACAGTGACCAATTCTCGTTGTGACCTTCTTGATGTGCAAAAAATCCACCAAATCCCCTTTCCATGACAAAGCTCTCTGTAGTGTCGTCAACCCCAACAGGGTATGCCCCCGTACCACCAACAGGACGTAGGTAAAGACACCCGCCACCGCACCCATTCGAAACTCCGGCACATCCGAATCCCAAAAAATAGACACCGGGGGCAGGGCTCAATATTTAGCATCGTTGACATGGTGTAAAGTGACCTCCAGAGATCCACCCAACGTAGAACAGGACCACAACATGTATGTGTGGTGTGCAGGACCCCCCGGGCAGTGTTTGCAGCTGTCCCACGCCCCCTCAAAAAATGACTCTCTTACTTAGCCTTCGTGACGCTCAAAATACCACCTTTAACTGGATAAGGCTCGGTCTCGCACACACGACGTGGCGTTCACCCTCCACAGCCCA